>NC_048434.1:698460-1021519 GCF_004353265.1 Vitis riparia
AGGACACTAATAGATGAAAAAACAAGACCCACAAAGCCCAAAACACCAAGAAGTTCCCAACCAACCTATGAAACCAAACAAGCTTAAGTGGCCAACATCTATGAACTCGTGACACCCAAGGAACATGATGTAGAACTATAAGCTATAAAAGTTTTCTTTGTTATATAATGAGATGAAAGATCAAAAAGGACAAGAAAATGAAAAAAGAAAAAGGAAAAATAGATCCTTGGCAATGATACCATGGTTCCTAGGCAATAAGCAATCCCATAGAGATGGAAAAAAAGGGGAAGGGGGGGGGGGGGGAGAGGAATGATGATCCTTGACAATCACATGAACATTTGACACGTGAAGGTTCCTAAGCAATTACACTTAAGGAAGGAAATCACACCTTTAAGAAGCTTTGTAGCAACTAAATTCATAAAAAATTCTATTAATAAAATTGAAAACTTACATAAGTTTGTATAGACTTATAGAATTCCTTCTTTCTAACTAGGCTAAAACTCTATCTCCTAATAGGAATATGACTACTTTTCTAAATCAAATTAGAAACTAGAACAAATAGAAATTTGACTAAAAATAACTATTAGAATCAATTCTAATAAAATAAAACTAAAAAAAAAAAAACCAGACACTGCCTAAATCTATGAAATGCTATAATTAGTGAATTACCCTTATGCTTGTTAACACACTCACTAGCCACATGGATAGTTCAATAATATGTTCCAAGCCAAAGCAAACAGCAAAAGGAAGGTGCTATCTGGTAGTGATTTCTTAAAAACTACAAGCAGCACAGCACTAAGGTCCAATAGAACCAGTCGCTTTGGGAATTAAGAAGTGCTGGTAGAATTAGTCCACCCATAGATTCTCTTTAGAGACTCCAAAACAAACCAACTTGTTCCAAACTTTGGGTTTAGAAGTAATGTCTACTAAAACATGAATCCATCAATTCTGCAGCAAGCTGGAACATCTTGAAAATTTGAGCATGCCTGAAACTGAGTTTGTTAAATCCCCCCATTCTGTCAGTAATTATACTTCCATATTTCCTCTCATGGTAAAGTATATTACATAAAAACAACCTCATTGCACCAAGGGCAACCTAGGATAAGGAAATGATTTGTAAGATAAGTCCCACAACTCATTTCTACATCAAGGATTAGGGCCATAAATAGAACTAAATCCTTACAAGAACATTGCTAACAACCCTAAGCTTGACAAAAATTATAAAAGGCTACCATCCAATTTCTAAGAATAACATCTGGTAAAATTGTTCATTTTGTACTCCGGACCGAATAACATCTGGTAAAATATTTCTTATTCTAGCCCTCCCATCGATTTGACTCGATTTGATATCTTAAACCATAGTAATGTCACAATTGTTTAGGTGATAAGTCATCTAACATCTTCCTTTTCTTAGGACAAACCAAACCTGTAAAATTCCAAGTTTACAGTATAAGGACAAGAGAATATTCCAAACTAATCAGTGAGGCAATAAGACAAACACACCACATAAGATACTATTTCCTCTTAATGAAAGCACCATCATCACTGACAACATTTGTAAGTCCATTTTTCCCATGGAAAATCCACATTTAGTAAAATGAAGAAAGAACCCATAAATATAGCATTTTTTATGCCATCAATGAACATCACAACATCCAAATGTTGAGTCAACGGAAGTATATAGGAAACTTTTGGGGTTCAAACATTGAAGCATCTGCAAATTGCAGGAAGAGGCAGAATCTATCCAAGAGGTTTATTTTGAAAATTTTTAGTGATTATGGGCTTCAAGTTATCTACCAATTTATCCAAGATTTTTTTTTATTTTAACTTTGTTCAGTCTAGATATGGAATGCTTTTCTGGAAAAGTTTCATCAGAAACATGGTCTTCCACGTACAAATGCACAACGGACAGAACTATTACAGTATGGAAAAAAACAATGATCTCACATACTTTATTCAATAATCAATATAAAAATTAAAAAAAAAAATCACAAGAAATAAATAGTCTATTAACTTGCACTTCCAAAAAAACCCAGGTGATCATCACAGCAAAAGGTAATTGGTTACCACAATAACATTTCAAAGCAATACTAAATCATCAACTATCTAGAGCTAAAATTAACCAAAAGGCAAAGAGATTACATCTTATAAGCCTTGATGTAGATGCTGCCACCAGACCCACCTCCACCTTTGCTCCCCCCATGACCCCCATCAGCCAAAATACTCCCATCAACCACAAGAAACCCTGCAATCTCCATCTTTACCCGCCCACCACCGTGGCCACCATAATCTTCCTCCTTAGTTGTCGTACCCCCCTTGCTCCCAAAACTCACCGGCTTCTGTAAACTAGACCACGAGTACGCGTCCCCGCCCCAAACATCCTCCGGAAGCTTCTTCTTGTCAACCAAACAACACGCCCCCCTTCCCCCATGTCCCCCGCCCGCCCCATCGACCCCTTGAGGTGTCCCACTAGTCTGCGGCGGGGCCGTCCCCGCTAACGCCGTGGTATTCACCACAGACCCATTGTGAAGACTTGAATTATATGCCGAGAGCTCGAATGCCCCGGTCACAATCGACGCATTCTCGCCCAAACTAAAATTCCCACTAATGTTAACAGTAATTGAACACCCAGAAGCCAAACAATCCAATCTCACGCCAGAACCTATATAGAAATTGCCTTTCCCTTCTATATACACATCATCTGTGAGTTGCAAATTGGAAACTAATTGACAAGTGGTGTCCAGAGACCCAATACCGTGGAGATCCTCGGAGCAAGAAACGGAGGGCGGGAGAGGCGGTGGCGGCGGTGGTGCCGGCGGGGAGTAGTCCTGGTAGAAGATGTCGTCGACGGTGAAAGAATCTTCTCCGGCGAGAATGGAGCTAGGGTTTACGATGAGGATTGAGAGGGTGTAGAGAATGGTGATAAGGAGATGATTCAGCGATGGAGAGAGAGTCATTACAGAGACAAGTTGATAAGAAAATGATGCATTTGAAGGTAAGGAAAAAAAGAGGTGGGATATGGATGTTTGGATTGGGGGAAAATTTGGGAAAAGTCAAAACCCTCAAACTGGAAAAATCAAAATGCGTGCTTTGTGAAGCAGAATATTAATTTTCCAGCCAAAGTTATGATTTTTAAGACAGATTGTGAAGAGAAAATGAGAGAAAGTCTGGGGAAGAAGCTGAACTGCTTTTAATTTTTTTTTTCCCCCTTTTTCATTTTTTTTATTTCCTCACTACCGCTTTCTGCACTTCTAACCACTAAAACCTCGACACGTTGTCTTTCACTGAACCCGACTACACCCGATCACGACTCACCGGTTGGGGAGACGATAGTTCCACGCTCGCTTCGAGAGCGTGCAAACACTATGACCAGCTTTGCAATATTTTCAATTATTCTCCATTTTCTCAATTATTAATTAACAACTTTAAAAACAAAATAACTGGAAAAAAATTACTTTTTAAGACAAAATCTGAAATTTTAGTTTCCATAAAAACAGTTACCAAATCGTTTTTATGAACAGGCCTAAATCAAACATTTTAAGGTGGTGTTTATTTTTTTATTTAATTCTAAATAGTACTTTAATACTTAATAGTGTTAAATATTAGATGATTTGTTTTTATAATATTTTATTTTTATTAAATATTAAAAAATAAAAAAATCAATATGTTATTTTTTTATTTAAAAAAAGTTACATATTTTCATTTTTTCTATTTAATAAAAGATTTTATAATGAATAATAAAAGAATAGAAAAACAAACAACCTAAATTTTGAAAATAAATTGTTTTAACTAAAAAGTCAAAAAACAAACACGGCTTAAATATCAATTGGCTTCGATTTTTTAACCCAGTGGATGCGCGCGCCCATGTAGCGCGTGGGATGGGCTTCACGGGAAATGATCGGATTACATGCATGTAACATAGCCGCATCACAGTAAATTATTATTGGGAGAGGGCTATATGATTTTCCACGTAGAACTGAGGTGGCATTGGTTGACGACTGTAGCGTGGGTGAGGAAGTCGGTTTCTTAAAAGTGAAGATTGGTATTTAATTAATAATAAAAATGGAGGACGCGTGTGGGAAAATAACTAAACCAGATCAGTGCATGCTTTGTCACCAAACCGATGATAAGGCCCTGCTTGGCTATGAAAGAAGTTTTTGGCTGTGTTTTTTTTTTTTTTTTTTTTTCCAATTTTTAATTATTTTTATTTTAGAAAATTCCAAAAAAAATATTAATAAATAATAAAATATTTTGGGTTTTTTTATAATTACTTGTGTCGTCTAATTGCACATGTCTGTTTGGATTCTGAGAAGTCATAAACCTTCTTTGATTGATCTTTCAGACACGCATTTGGATAGTTTTATATAAACACATGCATATGAACATCAAGAAAATATTACCTTTAATGGAAATTATCCTCTAGCTTATATAAAAAATTATGTAATATTCAATAATATTTCTATAGATATCAATATTTCCTCTTTAAATTCTAACTTTGGTTTCATGTTGACTCCAATATAAAGTCAAAAATAGAATTGAAGTTCTGTTTGGCAAAGTTTATAAAAACAATTCTAAAAAAAATTTTAAAACACCTCAAATTCATTCTTAAAAAATATTTTCTTTTCAAGAGTTTGGAAAGGTATCTTCAAAATTAGTAAACTATTTTCTATTTAACAGTGGCCAAACAGTCCTAGGCCTAGGCCTACCTCCATGATTTTTCTCAATACTGCCTATAAGTTTTTATGACTTGATGGGCTGCTAAAACCAAAAGACGAGCTCAAATGCAAACTTACTAATCAATTTCATAAGATATTGGGAGGGAGTTTGATTATTGAAACAACCTTGTTTGCTTGATGCATGGTTTCCAATTGAGATGGACAAATATAAACCAACCCCACAGAGGGGGGAAAGAAAAGGGAAAAGAAAATGATAATGGTAATGGTTAGAATGTATGAATCGATAGTCTTCCTTAGGGTTTTCTTCAAAACCTTTATTTCCCATCTGTTCACTTTTTAACCCAAAATAAAAAAGGGAAAAAAACCTAGTTTGGGTGGGATGATATTTTGCTTGATTCCCAAGTTTAGGTAAAAGTGAGGGGTCCCCATTTCTCATGAGGCCTTGCATTTCCCTCCCCCTTGCTCTCCTCTCAAGCTACAAAGGCTTGGAAAGCATCTCCTTGAATGCTACTTCTAATTGGTATTCTCTGCATCAGAGAATAAACCCTATACATGTCATCCATCAGTGTTCAATTTAATGAATTTGGTGAACATTAATGCTGAAATCAAACCTCCAACAAGCATTTTCCATCCCACCCTTAACCTTAGAGATCCACTTCAGTAGGGAGGCATATGTGTCGACTGCATGCAAAGCAAACTTCAAGTGATATGAACCACCCCTCCATCCTATAGCACTTAAATATCAAGAAGCTTGAATTTGAGACTTTTGGTTTATCGGTCCAGACGGCTGAAGAACTTTGTCTCTCCACCGTATTCCACCTAAACATCAGGAAAAATGCAAGCTCAGAACCTTTGGATTCCTTCTCAAGTTTGAGAGAGATGGGTGACAGATACCAATAGTTAAAACTTCAAGCTAAGGACCCAACATCTACCCCCCAACTTTGGTTTACTAATTTGGACCTGCCTCCATCCGCAGGTTTTGTTACTTCAGTGAATAAAAAACAAATCTGCTGTTTAAGTACAAAAATGTGTCTAACAAGAACTAAAATTTGCCTCTCGATTTGTCAACAGAGGGGTAGATGGTAATGGATGAAGATAGAACTAAACCACAAGGAAGATCAGTTCAGAATGACAAAATGACAGTGCTATTTCAAAAATTCACCTACCGTCAGGGAAATATAGACATGGGAATTCTCAATATACAAACAATCAATTGATATTTCATAGCATACAACATACATTATTACAAATCTATTTCACAAGAAGAGTTCAATGAATCATACAATCCAAACGTTATAAGAGATGGATATAAAAATTTTAGATATTTTGTAAATGGGGAAAAAAAATGGCACTGTAGAGTCAATGTCATTGGTGGGTGGAATATGAGTCTAGGAAGAAAATGCACTGATTTAAACTAATCACAGAATAATACCTTTCAGACTCCAGCTTTTGAGGTGCCATTCAGTTTAAAAGTTGTTGCAGTTCACATCTTTCAGTTTTTTCTCTTGGAAGTCTTCTGGAAAGTCTGGTTAGTGTTATGATGCGCATTCATCCAGCCTGCTTTGAATTCAGAATGTGAAGTTGATATGAACAACTACTCTCAGCTAGAGCTTTTCGAACTAATTTGACACTACACATCCACATAATGTCTCAAATTTTGGCAGATTTCTTCATCCCTTAGCTTTGCCAGTGCTGTTTTCTCTAACTTCCTTATCCACTCTTTGCTAACATTGAAAAGTCTCCCAATCTCTTCTAGTGACTTGCGCTGCTGCTCCCCAAAACCATATCTTAACACCAAAATTTGCCTCTCTCTTGGGTCTAAACCTTTCAGAAGATTGTGAATGTCTTTTCTCTTGCATTGCCGCATGAAACCTTCTTCAGGGCTCTTTATTGATGTATCTGGTGTAAACTCCTGCATTGCAAAAACATGCAGGTTACTCAAAAATCCATCTGAAGAAGAATTCTAAACAATTAAGGCCATTTCTGTAAGTTTCCTTGTCTTGCAATATACGCTCAAGAGCATATGCATGTTATTTTATCCCCAAAGTTCTGGCAACCCATAAAGAAACCTACAAATCTTTCAGGATTTAAACAACTCAATTGTATAATCTTATGGACCACAAATATCATCATCCATTCCAGAATTAAGTATCACCACTTCTGCATCACTTATGGACCACTTGCTGATACTCTCTTGCCAGTGACCTATTATAAGTGAGCATATGATCTACTGGTTTTGGATCCAAAGGGAAGTGCACTAAGCAAGTGGAATGATCTATCAAAACCTCATCCTGCATTTGTGTAATCCTGAGTGCACAGAAGATGGCTTATTTCAGAGCCAGTAGATCCAAAGGGAAGTGCACTAAGCAAGTGGAATGATCTATCAAAACCTCATCCAGCATTTGTGTAATCCTGAGTACAGAAGTTGGGCTTATCCCATATTACATCTGAATTATTTATAGGTAATGGGCTTTCACTCGGCAAGAAGACAATCATATAAATTCTTAATTAATTGATCTTATTCAGCAGAAGCAATTACAAATTCTTAAACTTCATAGACACAAGCTGAACCAAAACAAAGCAATCATGGCCTTTTAAAGTGCAGAACAAGCAGTAAAAATGGCCTAGAAGGAAAAAGTGTAATCTTTCTCAATTTATCAGTAAGTTTCAATGTGCCAGCGACATTAGAGTGGAATTCACAAAGTAAATGCAGATAATTTAGAATTTTAACTCATACCAGAATTGTTGCACCCCAACAATCTTGGAAACTTTGATCAGTTGAACCCACAACCCTTAGGCAATTTCCAGCTGATCTAATTTTAGCAAGAGATAGACCAGTGAACTTTGCAATTTCATTATCATCTGGATATCTTCCATGGCTTTTGTAAAGGGCCTTTCGAGCTTTCTGTATCTGACCTATTGCCCTGTTTAATGTAAACTATAGAAAAAATTGAACAGAAAAGCGACATAATGAACAGATTTGAGCTTTCAGAAGAAGAAAAATATATTTAGGAAGTAAAACTCTAATTGCAAATTTCATGTTAGAAATTTGATGTCATTGACTCATACTAACATGGAATTTTGTAGTAAGAAACAATCTCTTAAAAGAAGAACAGTGCATACAGGAATTTTGACCCCTCTAGCATGCCGTGCCACCAAAGTTGACATTGATTTTCTTATCCAGTACTGGACATAGGTCGAGAATCTGTATCCCTTTGTGTGGTCAAACCGTTCTGCACCTTGCAGGACACCTAAATTCCCTGCCTGTGAAACAAGGAACGTGATAATTAGGCTTAGACAGGGTGGGTAATCAATTGCAGGAGGGAAAAGACATCATTATCATAACAATTAGTCATTGCAATTATAAATATAAAAAATAAAATAAAATAAAATTGTTTGAGATATATGAAGATAGACACATGCATAACAAAATTGTCTATTTCAAACCTTACAGAAAAGGTGAAGCTTAAAGACAGAAAACTCATACATTTCTTATTATTTAATGGGAGACACTTATGCCAACATTCAACAGTTAACACCATTTCTTAGGTGTTAACAAAATCCAAGGTGTCTGGCAGGAATTGTACTCCAGGATGAAGTCCATCCTATAGATTAGTTAAGTAGTATGTCATCTTCACTGCTACAAAAATCAAATTTGACAAGTTTTCAACAATGTAAAATGGGTGAGAGGGTTGGAATGGAACTTGTATACTGTCAAAAATCTATGGATGCACATTTCTGGTGCCTAATGCAAAGAGTGTCAACCCCTAAAAAATGAAAGAAGAAATGCTACCAAGATATAGCATGGTATAATAGCTGATGGTGGTACAATTATTGGACCTGTTAAAAGTAGATTAAGTTTTCATTAAGATAAACATCTTTATAAAGAAATTCCAAATTAATTGCAAAATTTAACACTACTTTTTTTTCTCTGAAAAATTCCATGGTAACAACCCAAGCCATCTTTCCTGATCTCTACTGCTTTCCCACTAAATTCCTAATCCAAATTAATTCCCAAAAATGAGTTACTATTGAACCTAGACTGCAACATAATTGTCATATTTAGCTCATAAATAAACCGCACGCATGGTATTTCAGGGGCAAATCCATTTATGAACTTTTCATCAGCTGAAGGAAACAAATGACAAAGTACGAACAAATCTAATTGACCTGAAGTATATCTTCAAAGGCTACTCCCATTCCTCTGTAGTTTCTTGCGATGTATACGACTAAGGAGTGTGTACTCCTTAAAAGTTCATCTCTGCAATACCAACCAAACTGCAATTGTTGTTGCAACACCTTCTTGTCGACTCCAGCAGCTTCTGCCCAGTTACTCAAGCTGGCCACATGCCCAATTTCTTCTTCTAAAGTTGCTCTGATTCTCTCCAAGTTGGCAACCAACTGATGGTATTCACAAAATATGGCAGTTTAGAACATGCTTGAAGCATGACTCCAAGAAAATAATGAACTTTACATGACAGAAAAGGAAACAACCTTCACTCCCTTTGACATTTCTGCCTCGTTCTTAGCATTCATCAATCTTTTACTTCTAGAGTTCAATGTTCTCTTTACAGTAGAAACACTAGGTCGGCCAGGACCTTTACGAATAGTTTTTGAGGGCAATGGAAAAGCATATATGTTGTCAGCTTTTTCCAATGCTCTTTCTCTCTTTGATTTTCTTTCTTCCTTTTTCCCAGAGCGAACAACAACTTTATCTAAGTGATCATCCACTGTGCCATTCGTTTGACACTCCCTAATATGCTCAGTAGGAGCGCTAAACAAATCAAAAGATGTAGATGTTTTGAGGGTCCTGGATAGACATATTTGGAATAGTTTTAGAGCTCCAAGCCTTCCTAATTGCACCATAATATCCCTTTCCAACCTTACCATGTTAGAATCAGCAAACATCTCCTCTAAAATATCAAGATTTTCCAATAACAAACTAAACTGCGATGCTTTGCTTGCTTGTAAGCCTGCAACAGATGCGGATATATCCTCTCCAATGGGTGCCTGAGAAGCATTGACTATCTTGAATAAATCACCATGTGAACATTTGCCAATTTTCATCTGAAAGACCAAAAGGCTACAATAAGGTTTCACATAGCTAGCAAGATAATAAAAAAGGCTAACTTGTCTACAAAATGCTTACTTTCATCTCCTCCATTTCTGAGTAATCATTCTCAAAGGTTTGTAGAGCTCCTGATGAGCATGCGAATGGCTTGAATGGATCTTTATAGAGAGTCTCACAGTCCTCAGAAGTAACAGATGGGAAAGAAAACCTTGTTGAGTCAAAGGAAGCCTCCTTACCTTGGACTGGATGATTTAAAATCAATGATCAATGATCAATGATCTATAACCAGGAAAATAAACAGATAAAAAGGACTAACAGTGCATGTATAGAGCACTATAGAAAAGTAATAAATCAATGCTGCAAAAATGAAGAAATTACCACCACCAATGCAGTTTTTGTTGGCATATTGATTTCTTTCATGTTACTTAGGTGGCTCTATTATAGGTTAAACTTTACTTCATAATCATCAGTTAATGTTCTTTCCAATAAACGTGCCAAGCTGATCAAACCATAAAGTTCTACTTCATCTTAGTCATGTTGGTTCATAAATGAACCAAGTAGATGTGGCCAAGATGATTGATAAAATCATAAAACTAGGAAGCTCCATAATTCAAGTCAATTGTTCATGTTCTAAGACAGAAACACTGATATTCCAACAACAAATATAAAACTTCAGAGCTTAGTTTTCTTAGAAAGTTGTCTCTGATGAATGTATAGTCATGCAGAAATCCTATAAGCCCTAAACAAATTTGCCGTACTGGGTAGTTAAAAAATTTTCAAAACTACTAAGAAGGGAATTCGCAACATACCCAACAAAATCCCACCAACGGAAGATTTCCAGGAATAGAATCATACCCAACATACCAAACAAACATATACAACCATGAATTTCAACAGAGTTCCATATTTAATCCGCATAATCAAGGGAAGCCACTATGTGAATCTTTTTGCATGATAATATCAACCCTAATACTAATTCATGTTAAGGGCCATTTGGGTGTCGCATGCCAACTGAAATGAACTCATAAATTCAATCATTTCAGGACCCTTCTGGGTCTGCTCCGCATCACACAAAAAAACATTAAAAAACAAAAAAAAACACGTGGAAATTGAAATACAGAGAGTTGATAAGCACACCTGAAGATGTGCAAAGCCTGGATGGTGAATTGGTGAGAGTAGGACAACTGATTGGAAAATCCCATTTCAGGTTTAGCCTGAAACCCATGCCCATGATGTTTCTCAGAGCCCATCAAATGTTCATGAAGATTGAATGGTACAAAGTGTGATGGGAAAAAGTGAACAACAGGGAGTGGATAATTTGGGTGTTGTGAGCTCTCCACCACTGGTTCTTTCATCTCCAAAAGGCTTTAATCACCTCTTCACATTTGTGTTCCAAGGTCAGCCACCAGCAGCCACATAAAAATATCTCCATGGGTTTTTGGATCCTCTCCAGTGCCCAATTCTCAATGGGACAATAACCGCCGGATTTTTTTATTTAATATAACAATTTAAAAAAAATCTATAAAATATTTTTAAAATAGGATTTTTAATATAAACATAGTTATAAATTTATATTAAATTTTTCATTTCAAAAAATGATATTAAAGTAAGTTTTTATTTCAGTAAATTTGCAAAAAAAAAAAATTTAATTGTTTTTATTAAAAATAAAAACACTTTTAAAATCATATAGTTTTTCCTGAACACTACTGAAAGAGGCTCCCCAGTTCCAGCCCCGCCTAATTCAACCCATTTTTCTAGAAACCGGTTTGAGTCCATTTAGACACGACGATCAAATAAAGCTCAGTCCATTGCTGGATCCGCAGCCTTGTGGCTCATCCAAATTCAATCCCAATTTCCAAACTGAAGCCAGGCTAGGCCCAAGAGGTCCCATTCTGAACCCATACCCATAATGAGAGGTTTGGGCTAGGCATTGGACCCACTGTATGGGTCTGTTTCATTGCTATCAATTTGGTCAAGCCCATTATCGGAATAGCCCAAACATTTGTTCAATACAACCCTGTTCAATAAACCCACCTAACCCAATAAAAGGAAGGACAAGGCCCAATTCTATTACAATAAGGCCCAAAATTATAAGGCTACGGGTTACGGCTATGGGCTTAAGGTGATGAAGACATCTACTACCCAGATAAGGTTTATGGAATACATCTCTTACTAACGTATAAACCTTTTTAAAAAATTTTCTTTTTTAAGTTATCACTATCATTGCATTAGTTTACATTATCTAAAAATGTTATCAGGGTTTTGATTTTTTATGATAAAAATAAATAATATTATTTTTTTGTACGAAAGTTATGGTGTGATATCTTACCTCGAATATAAGAGAAAGTTATTGCAATATGGGGTCCAATTAATTATGTAAATACGTTTTAAAATCATGAGAATCATTTTGGTTTAGAGCTGCAAACAATATCCATATAGTTGGAACATTTTCTATCATTTAGGAGATAATAATTACTATAATCGAATGATAAAATATATCCGTAGTTTGATTTTATGACACAAAATATCGATTGACCTAAAATTGATCAAAACTTACAAAAATATAAAACAAAACTTTTATAAATGAAATTAGAAGTATAATAAGTATTTTAAAGTTGTTTTGTTGAATAAGTTAATATATATATATAAGTGTATATTGATTATTAAATTACATCAAATATTATTTAATAATAAATTAATAATATTGTGATATTTGATTATAATATATTTAATTTTAAAATATATTTAATATTAAAATTATGATATATTTAATTTAATTGTATTAAATGATAATGAATGTGTACATTTTTAATATTTAATTCATATATTGATGATATTAAAAAAAATTGCTACTTAATTAAATGATAATAAATTAACTAGTCTCAACCTTTTGTTGGGGTTGAACTCCTGGGAGCAGCAATGCACCCCATTTTTGAGCTTTGACTCGGTCAAAGCCGATATTTCGGTTGAAATTACTCAGATCAGGGCCCACGGTGTGAGCATTCGCACCCAAGAATCTCCTTGTGTGGATAAACATGGAGGAGTGGGAGTGAAAATAAAGGCAACGCCAAAAAACTTAAAAAGAAAGAGTCAAAATCATGGGGATCTCGAGATCGAAAGCAAACCATATCCATTGCCACGCGTGTCACCGGCAGCTGAAAGCTCCACCCACCACGTGTGCCTCTTTTACTGTTATTCACGTGACGATCTGACACGTGTCGAGTAGTACGGGATTCCATGCGCATTGATACTTTGTACGGATATGGATTGTTTTGTCGCATTGTGAGGTGAGAGATGGATGACGTGGCAGGTTGGGTGCTCCAAAGATGAGGGAGCTGAGTTGCCGCCGGCATTCATGAGATGCGGCGGCTACATTTGTACCGTTTATTTGTTGAATTAATTTATTTTCCTTTTAAATTAAATTTCCTCATTCTAATGAATTATATTTCATATTTTAATCAAATAATTCGTACTCCTCGGTCACATTTTTTCTATTATTAATTATAAATATGAATTGTTTTTACCTTAATTGTATTTTTTAATATAATTTTTCTTGAGAAAATGCATTTCAATTGATGTATTGATAAAAAAATAAACAAAATATTTTCTCCAAGTCAAATTTTATTTTATTATATTTTTTATAATTCGTGCGTAGGTTATCCATGAATTAATATATATATATATAATATTTTATTTTATGGAAATATGGTAATTACTTTTCCTTTAATACCTAAAGCATTTTTTATAAAATAGCTGTCATTTGCTTCCTTGAGATTGTGCTTTTATAAAATAAATAAAAAATTATGATTGAATAAAATGTTATAAATGTAATTTTTGGTGAGAAGTATTGATATGTTTTAATTTTTAATTAGAAAAATGAAAATTATTCTCTTTTCTTTCCACATATTTTCAATTATTCATTATACTCTATCTCTTTTTTTTAATTATTATAATAAATATTATTAAAAATTTACATTTATTTCATCTAAGTACATCTACCATTTTTCATGTAATTTGTTTGCTTTGAGGGTCTTTTATTTTTATTTTAGAAAGAAAATATGTTTTCACACACATATATATATATATAATAATTATAACATAAAAATTCTTTAAAAATAATTTAAATTTTATACACTTATTGTATTTAAATGATAAAAAATAATGCATTTGACTAAAAAAATATATATGAAATATTAATTATTTATATTTTATAAATTTAATTTTTTAGTTTATAATTTTTCTTTCAATGAGTATATGAAAATATATTTTTTCCCTTTTGGGTTAAAGAGGTAAAAAACTATGCATATTTTTTAATATCTTGATCGTATTACATCTTTATCCAATTTTTCAGAAATAAAAGCAATAAATTTGTTTATTTTTAGCATTATTTCCACTTGTTTAAGTTAAAAGAAAATTTGTCAGGAAGATGTACTCTCTATATATATATATAGAGCCCCTCATGCAGATATTACGGTTACACCGACGTCAGGGATCAACTCTGATACCATTTGTAAAGACCCATACCCAACCATATAGATATTGTTCGTTTTGGGCCCAAGGGGACCCTCACGAGCCTCTATATATATAGCGCTAGGAACATTCTCCTCTATCCGATGTAGGACATCACATTTTAACCCACATCACATTTTAAATATAGAAGAGAAATTCTCTTTTTTTTTTTTTTTCTAAAATACAATTTTTTAAAGGCCGTTCCGCAATACACACTTACCAAAAGTAATTTATTTACGTTTCAAAAAAACTAAAAAAAGGCCATACTCCTTGTCTGACGTGGCATTCTACCATCGGAGTATCTGTGTCGCAACACGGTGGTGCACCACCACGGCCTCTTATAGCCACCGGCCCTTTAATATGCGTACGTTAGCAGCGGCCACCACCAACTACCGTCAGATAGTACAAAATAAAGCCTTGCTCTAAAACCACCAAACGTCAAAGTACTGGGAATGGTAATTTTACACTGAATATTGTTATTATTATTATTATTATTAGCAGTAATAATGTACTTGTCAGGGGTATTTATGTCATTCCCTGTTATTAAATGACGGTCAGTGGTTTGAAGAGCGAAATCCAGTGGAGTAACTGGCATTTAAGTTAAAAGCTCCCTATTCGTACTCCCACCACAGTCCAAGGATCCCTACGACGTCGTTTTGTTGTTGAAATTCTTAAAGTGGTGACGTGGGGCTCGCCGCTCCGCCTAGCGGCTTACAAACCGCCAGGTGTAGCGTGATAGGTGTGAAATTCCTTTTATGACCTCGTGTAAAGGCGTGTATGCTTTGAATACGTGTCCTTGGGCAGTAATTTCCACCGTACCCGCACTGTGCATGACTGCCACTCGCTGCCTTCCCTCCACGCGTCCCACTACTTCCTCTCACTTCCCGCCAAAACCGCACAATTTCTCGTGGACTACTCGCTAAAATATCGATATTTTAAACGGAAATTATCGCGATATATGCTGCTTTTGCCGACTATTAAACCTGTGGATGATGCCACGTCAGCTCCAAGAGTTACATCCTGTGATGCTCGATGGTGACAGCCTCTCTAATCAAAATCAAGAAAAAAAATCAACAGCAAGATTGCAGAGGTAAAATTCGATTTAATATTACCCACTTTTTAAAGATATTCATCTAACCTGAAGTTGAAATCTAGTTATGTAGGTCAGCAGATCGATGGTGGAGATGCGGCTGTGAGCATCGATGGTCACAGGAGACAATGCAGTAGTTCAATTTATATTTTAATTTTTAACGGTGATGGTAGAAGTGGAGGCGGTAGCGTGGTAGATTTTTTTTCTAAACCTAACTATAGTTAGGTTAAGTAAACCATGGTTAGTAAACTTGAGTCCCACTCCGTCTGGCAGTTTATATTTGAGAGAGCATGGCTTCACTGATTTGATGTCCGCAGCCTAACGACGATGATGATCGGAGAGCCAACTCGATCCAATCCGACGGTGCAGGTTCCTCCGTGGGACCCTTACGATGATCCAACGGCTGGGATGGGTTCTCCGTTCCCAGTTAGTGGAGTTAATTTCAACGGCAATGCCGCTAGTCCCACCGGCGGTGATTATAATCCGTTTATAATCAGCGAGGCCTTCTCTTCACTGCAGCGTTACCTGCCATCAAACGAGTTCGGGACCGAGTCCGGCGATGAGTCGGAGACGGTGGTGGACGCGTTCTCATGCGATCAGTTTCGTATGTTTGAGTTTAAAGTGCGGAGGTGCGCACGTGGGAGGTCACATGACTGGACAGAGTGTCCGTACGCGCATCCTGGGGAAAAGGCTCGCCGGAGGGACCCCCGGAAGTTTCACTACTCTGGCACGGCGTGCCCGGAGTTTCGGAAAGGAAACTGCAAGAAGGGCGATTCATGCGAGTTTGCTCATGGCGTGTTCGAGTGCTGGCTCCACCCTGCTCGTTACCGGACTCAGCCTTGCAAGGATGGGTCCGGTTGCCGCCGGCGAGTATGTTTCTTCGCTCACACGCCGGAGCAGCTCCGGGTTCTTCCTCAGCAGAGTCCTAGGAATCATGGGTCGGCCGAGTCATACGACGGCTCACCTCTCCGACTCGCTTTTGACCCGTATCTGTCCAAGGGTTCATTTATTTCATCTCCGACTTCGACTCTGATATCGCCGCCGGTGTCGCCACCCTCTGACTCGCCACCCATGTCGCCGAATAGCCCATCCTTTACTGGCTCATTCAACTCGATGAGCGAACTCGTGGCGTCCATGAGAAATCTACAAGTTGGGAAGGCGAAAATGAGCCCTCAATCATGGGGAGTCCAAATGGGATCCGGTTTCATATCTCCTCGCGGCTCAACCCTGCGCCCAGGGTTCTGTAGCCTGCCTTCCACCCCCACTCGAACTCCGGCTCGCTCCGGACTCGGTGGCCTCGACGTCTGGGACAAGACTTGCGAGGAAGAGCCAGCAATGGAGAGGGTTGAGTCTGGAAGAGACCTGCGTGCAAGAATATATGCTAAAATCAGCAAAGAAAACTCACTGGATCGAGACTCGTCCCCCTCTGCCCCTGACTTTGGCTGGGTCTCAGAGCTGGTGAAGTGAAAAGAAAGAAACCTAATCCGACTTGGTACTAAGTGGGGAGTTCCGATTATATCATTATTTTTTGGGTTTGAATCGATGACCTTTGATTCTTCTGACGGTGTGGATATTCAGATTTCTCTGTAAATACTCTAGTTGGGAAGGAAGAGATCAAAGTCTCTATTTTGTGGTGCTTTTCTATCTTTTTTTTTTTCTGCAATGAAAAATGCAGACTTTTGTATAGACAAGATGAATTTCTTAGGACCGGCGAAGATGCGTGGCGGTTGGTTTGGCCATTTGTCTATGATTTGTATTTCCCTTTCGATTTTGTTAAGAAATTTTTCTGTAAGCTCCCATGTTTACTTCTAATCAATGTAATATATTCTTCTTCTTCTTCTTCTTCAACTCTCCACCTTCTGAACATAATCATAAAAAGTTGGTAGAATGAATCCTTGGTTTGTTTTATCATTTCCTGGGAATATAATCATAATCATATGTATAAAAGAAAAGTGGTGGTTTGTCTCGAAGCTTTCAACCTCCTGAAGATGGGCTCAAATGGGATGTTTTTGATCCCTTTAAGATTGATCTATGCTTTCATTTGTATGTGTTGTTGGATTGTCTGGATCATTCCCCTTCTCGGCCACTCTCACTGTTTTCCTCATCTTACATCTCTGTTTTACCTAGGCCTCGTTTGGATATTTGTAATTTGGATTCTTAGAACCACAAAATAATTTTTTAATTTAAAATTTTTTTATCTAAATTTGATGAAAAATTATTATGACAATTCCCCAAAAAAATAAAAAATAAAACAAACAAAGAAAACAATGGGTGATGAAAACGAAGGAGAGTTGAAAAAGTGAGTGGAGTTAAAGGAAGCAAATAAATAATAAAGAAGATGTCCACTCCAACCCACCTTTATATAAAGTAGTAATAATAATCTTTTAGGGTTTATCCAATTGAGATTTAGATGATAATGTGACATGGATGTTGGAACTGATAAACCAGTCCTTATCCTCATCCCCACCATTTTCTATTTATTTTTTAAAATAAATTATAAAAATATATATTATATTCTCATTCACCCCCAAATCCAATTTCATAGTCATGCACTATCACTTCTTCTCATTTGTGGATGTGGGAGGGTTTAGGAGACAGGATATGGTCAATGTGGGCCCACTTTTATTATCCTAATCAAACGAAATATAATCAAAAAAAAAATTCAAAGAGATTGGGTTTTGGATTTGGACACAAAAATTAAAATAATGATGGAAAGGGCCAGGGGGGAGCGCAAGTGGAGATGGTGATTCCATGGTTTGGTTGGGTCATGGTTTGAACCCAACAAGTCCCTTGAAAGGCTCAAGGGTGTGAGGGGTTCTCCGCTAGTGTGCCCTTGGGGGCTCTGGTGTGGTGGGGATCAGGTCTCCTCCAACCCATGAAACAACTCCTTCTCTCATCTCTATCCTATCAATACCCAAAATTATTTTTATTTTTCTTTTAAAAAAATTGAAAATTACAATTCTCAAAATGAAAATTAAATTATATAATAATAGCACTTACTCCTGCAATCCTGTCAGATCAAGCCTGATATGATGTTTATTTTCATGCAAATGTACAAAAAATCCAATAAAAACATCTAAGGGAAATAATTTTGTCAATAGTCCAAAATAGAAATTTAAATTTCATTATCATTTAGGTAGCTTTATTTCAAATACCTTTAGTAAAAATGTTTCCTTTACCAAATTCATTTATTGAAAATAATCCCTATTTATTGGAAATAGGGATAGGGTTCAATCCCTCTAAACGAAGCAATAGGATAACTTATACTACATATTATGTTTGGTTCATAAGAAACGTTCTTTTTATGAGAGAATGTAAAGATTAAAAGTGTGTTTGATAGTGATTTTAAGAAGTATTATTGTAAAATACATTTTAAGATGATATTTATTTTTTTAATGAATAAAAAGAGTCAAGATATTTGATTTTTTTTATTCAATTAAATACCAAATATCATCTAAATCTTTTGTTCCGAAGGATTTTAAAAAGTCCACTACGATTAAAAAAAGAATCGTAGAGAACTAAAGCTATCATATTTTAGTTTGGGTATGATATCATGCTTTGAGATGGAGGACAAAATGGTATAAACAAATGAGAAAGACGATGAGAAAGAAGACTCTCGTTCCATTTAAGATGATTACTTCAACTTGAAGATAGAAAGATGAAACCCTAACTGATACCATGGTTTCCAAATAAAGATGTTAAAAGAAGGAAAGTTTTCTTAGTGTTCCTTTTCATCTTCTCATATATAGAAAGAGAGGGGACCCAAGAATGATGGATTAAGAAGAATTGTTCCCTTCATGGCGGTGATAGGGATTCCTAGGCCAATGTTTTCGACCCCACTATGTGCCATCAACCCGTCGTTTGGATATTGGATAAATCTAAAGCTGACTCATGCTTGAAGCAGCATATTTTGACTTCATTTATTTGTTCTCCTTTGGGGCAAAATTTGATTGATGGTTCCAAATTGCTAAGTGGGTATTCCACATTTTATTATATAATAAAAATTTAATGTGATTTATATATTTTTATTTTTTCTATTTAAAAAACTAAAAAGTATATATTTTTAATTATATTCTTCTTCTTTTTTTTTTTCATATTCATAGTTCTTATTAGAACCGAGAATATTTCGCCTTTATTTTTAAATTTTTATTATTGAACTTGAAAACTAAATTAAAAAAATTAGGACGTGGGAACATTTTCAAAAATGATTTTTATAAAATAGTTTTGGAGAATAACTTTTAAAAACATTTCTCAATTATTTTCAAAAACAAAATTTTGTTTACAATTTAAATATGAAAAATAATTTTACCGGTTTACTTTTTTTGTAAGAAATAAGTATTTTTATATAATATAAAAGTTTTTAAAGTATTATTCGTACTTTAAATTATTGCTCAAAATATTATATGAAAAATAATTTAAAAAATTTTTTTATTTAAAAAAAGACTATTTTCAAAAAGTTACTTTTTTTAAAAAAAAATTAAGAAACATGTTTTTTGAATTAAAAAACCATTTTCAAAAATTGTTTTAAGATATTTCAATGTTTTTAAAATTACTTACAACTTTTATAATGCATTTGATAGTAATTCTTAATAGTGATTTTAAGAAGTGTTTATATTCTTTTTAACAGAAAAAATTATAAATACTTCCTAAAATCACAGTTAATCATACTCTTAATTTTAAATTTAAATATTAAAAAAATAAAGTGGCAAGTGAGAATAGGGACCAACATCAAATGCAATGAATGGAGACAAATAAAAGACACAAGGAGGCTTAGATATGCCCCACCTTTACTTAGAAAATCTAAGGCCACTTTTTAGCTTATGCAGAAAGAATTGCACCCTTTAGCTTTCAATTTTTCTTTTTTTCCTTTTGGAAAACAAGAGTAAGATTCTTCTTAAAAGTAATTACCACCCAAATCAAGAAATTTGAGCACTCTTGTCTGTCCCTCTTACATTAGTCATAAGAAATTAGCTCAGTGAAAGTAAAAAGTCAACAATTATTTGACTTTCTCCAGTAATGAATGAACTTTCTACAATAATTTCTCAAAATGGTGATTGTATTTTTGAGTAACTAATTCAATTATTCTGACTCATAATTTGAAAAACACCTCTACCAAATTTTTGATTGAAAATAATCAATTAAAAACTATTTAAAAAATTATTATAAAAAAGTAATTATTGTTGGTGTCGAGCCAACTGGATTCAGGTCCGTCCAGTTTCACTAGAGTTAAGTGGACTTCTTCCTTACACAAAATGATATCCGTACAAGTGGTTCGAGCACGCTCCTTCGAAACTTAAGTTAGATGAGGATAACTCTTAACTATTTTTTGTGGAAGAGAATGAGTGTGTACCTTGTTTGTGTTTCATGAGGTGCTTATATAGAGCTGATGATACCGTTATTATAGTGTTGATTATGCACTCTTACCCTTCTTGTAATGATGATTGTCTTTAAGGTAGAAATCAAGCCTTGATAGGACAATCAATGTCGTTATTGCTGCGTGGACTGGGCAATCACATTAAGTAAGGGCTGCTGACTGGTGTCATTTGCTGACTATCATGCCAAAATCTCGGACCATATAACTAACTATCCATTTAGCTTGTCAATGTATGGGATTGCTTGTGACAATTAATTGACATTGATTTTTAGGTGTAAATGACATCTAGTCCATTGCTCAGACATCAGGCGCGGTTAATCACACATGTCAAAAATCTTGAGGACTTGATTAGATTGATTTGCCCGTTTGATTGGTCCAACCAACTTGATCTGTTATTTCATTTGGCATTGAGGGCTCGTCTAAAATGTCAACCGACTTGATCTTTCCATTCCGTCTAACATTGTGGAAGAAGAAAAACTTCTCACTTCTGGTGCCAAACGGAGCTTATCTTGGTTCCAAATGAAGTGATCCCAAACTGGTTATATATTTACATTGGTCAGCAGCTCAACTAAAGGGTCTTAAGTCTAGGAAAGACACGTGGAGAAAAGCTCCCTAGAATTACCATTCAAATCCATAAATATGAACACTTTATTACTCCTTCTGGATTAGTAAATAGTGTTTGCTCTACAGACGTGAATAATGATTGACTTTATGAATGAGCTCTCCACTGTAATTTTTCAAAACCCTAACTGTAATTTTGAATGACTGATTCAATGATTTTTATTTTTATTTTAAAGAAAATGTATAATGAGTTGATGGTATACAATCAATTAAGATCTGCTTTTTGGAAACTCATTAACAAAAAGCAATTTTGAGTGTTGTTTTTTTATAAAAAAATAAAAAAATAAAACATGACATCGGTCACTTTATTTTATACAAGTAAATCACAATAATAATAATTGATTTTAGTGTATAAAAAAAATCATAACAATGATAATTGATTTTATGAATTAATTCTCTAAAATAATTTCCACTAATTGATTCTGCATTTGAACTCGCTTTTGATCTTGAATTAGTTGTTGGATATTTTAGGTTGATAATTGTTTTTTAAAAGATTTAGAGTATATTTGACAGTATTTTTGTTGAAAATATTTTATTGAATTTTTTTTAAAAGTGTTTTTATGTGTTTCTTCAAAAAAAAATATTACAAATAATTTTTAAAAAATTTTAAAATATTTTTAAAATTTTATCAAATACACAAAAATACTTTTTAAGTAAAGTGTTTTAAAAAAAAACATTGTGAAATAATCTCTTACAACATAAACCATAAAAATTTCATTTCTTATAAAAGCTATTTATGAATTATGAAGAAGTTATCAAGTGTTGAATATATTATTATTTTGCATCAATATTATTTTAGTTTAGGGGAATTCTCAATGTATGATTCCAATGACAAAATGTGCATCTCTTTTCCCATTGCTTTTTTTTTTTTTTTTAAATAAAATAAAAGGGGCATGTGAAGAGACTGCATTACTCTCTTCTTCAACATTCTTTATCTCATCTAAAAACCTTAACCTAATTTCTTTTCTCCTTCCTTTTTCTTTCCTTTGAAACGTTAATATTATCTTCCCATTTTTAATACAAAAAGGAAAGAAAGGAAAACCAAAAATTTCTCCATGGATGACCCCATTTCGATCCTATCCTTCTATGAAATCATATCTTTTTATCTTTATCCATAATGTTAAGAGTGGGTGAGGTAGGTGTCCAAAAAAACCCCTTCCATTATCATCCCTAAAATTTCCTTTCTAAAATCAAAAGTATGGGTGAAATTTTACAAGTTTATTTCAATTTTTTTCTTTCGATATATCAAAGAAAAAATCCAAAAAATTTATCAATTAACGGAGCTCTTTTCAAAACTTACCGCTTTCATATTTGATATTATGTCAACAAAAACTTCAAAGACACAAAAATAAACAATACATATATAAAAACACATAAGGTTTTAATGTCATTTGATCAATCATATTTATATCCACAGATAAATAGATCAGTGAGATCGAGATGTGTTTAATGTTAGTCATTTTCTCTCTTTTCATCTTTTTAACTTTCTGTCGATCTTATTTTCTTTTGTTTATTCACCTGAAAAGAAATTAAAAAAAAAAAGAAAAAAGAAAAGTAATAAAGTAAGCATCATGTTAGAGCATGGTTGTTGCAACTAGAACAATCATGGTGGCCCTTTCATTTTTGGTCTTTTTTCTTGAAATCTAAAATGGGAATTGTCATGTAGTCTTTGTTAGGGAAATATGCATAGAGCTCTTCAAAATTACTTTATATTCAATGAATCTCTTATAACAATGGTATTATTGTTTTGAAATTAAGATTATTGGCTTCCATTTCAGCTTGCAGAAGCAGGGGATGAAGGGACATTAATGTCTGCAAAATGTGCCCTACACTTGACACCCATAAGAATTTGTCCCCAAAAAAATGGTCCTCACATTGTTTGGTGGCGTACATGCCCCAACTCATTCAATGTCCTCTTATTCATTGAACCCATTCAACAAATTTTTCCTATTTTTATCTCTTATCTTTATGTGGAACATTTGTCTCCCAAAGCCATTCTTCTTGATTGAGAAGTTGAAGCCTTGGCCTGGGTGTTTCCGGACAGATATGTCTCTTTTGGAATCTCAACAAAATTTAAAATAATGAAAATGGGCATATGATTTGGGCCCATGAGCACAGAGTGAAATCAACATTCCACCTATAAAGATATACGCTACATGGGAATCATCACTATCAATGCCTTGTCTCCTCATCTTCTAAATTCATGAACTATCCCATTTCTTTTTCAATTGCATTGGATTCAATAATAATAATAATAATAAATTATATTTCTTTTATTAAAATAAAATTTCAAAAGAATCGGTCTAGATGAGGTTAGGAGTACAAACTAGTCATTAAAATTTTAAAGGATGATAATGACCTTCTATAACATGACTCAATGATAATGTCTTCTGAAATTGAATTCGAGTCTACCCTCTTGATATCTAGATAATATTACATAGAAGGATGGGTTGATATAGGTGGTGTTTGTTTTTTTACTTAATTCTAAATAGAACTTTAATGCTTAATAATATTAAATATTAAATTATTTATTTTTATAATATTTTATTTCTATTAAGTATTAAAAAGTAAAAAAAAAAAAAAAAAAACCAATATGTTATTTTTTTTATTTAGAAAAAATTACATATTTTGACCTTTTTATTCATTAAAAAGTTTATAATAAGTTATGAAAAAGTAGAAAAATAAACAACGATAAATTCTGAAAACAAATTGCTTTCAGTAAAAAGTAAAAAAAACAAACACCACCAACTGAGTTTGCTTTTTCAACGGTTGGATTAATACCTCCCTATCAGGGTGGATTTTCATTCTTGGAGACAAGGATCAATATTAACTATTAAGCTCTTTTTTGGCGGGTATTGGGCTGTAGGAGCCCAATTAATGAGACATGGGTCAGGAGTCCATGCCCAAAGTCAAATGTGGATTATTAGAGTAGCCCATATGGTTTGACTTGGGCTTTTAGGGCCATATGGTTTTTGGGCTAGCGCGAGTTCATTGGACCAAGCTGAACCGGCTTAAGCCCTCTTTAGATATAAAACCCAAAACTCAAAAGCCCAAAATAAAAAATGATATGTTTTTTAAAAAATTTATATTTTCTCGGTCCATCGAATAACAATAACATGTGATATAATCGAATTTAAAGAAAATAATCAAAGCTCGATTAGAAAATAATTTCTCTATTCTTTAAAGTAAAGAATGTGTTTGATTGAAATAGTCTTTTGGGAATTTAGGTTTATTTTTAGAATAAATTTAAAATATTTTTTAACAATTAAAAAAATATATATTTAAGACTAAATTTAATATAATTTCATTAATATTTTAGAATCTAGGTCTGTGACATGAACAGTTGAATAGTTCAAGCTTTGAAAAGGTTTCCTCCATGGAACTTGCGTGGCAAGGTACATTTCACAGAGATTACCCTGAACCATTTGCACCTCTAGGCACGTGCACCACACGCACCAATCAACTACCCATGCACGTCAGCACTTAAGCCCACTGTTTGTATACAGCAATGACTTTGTCCAACAATGAAAGGTCTATTTTAATATACTGATATGAATTACCCTGTTCATCAAATATGGATCAATATAAACCCTAGACTTTGCCATTTTCAGAGCCTTTTGATCTTATGACCAAAGTCAGTGGTTCAATGCCATCATGATCATTTAAGGAATGGAAATTAAATGTCAAGTGGCAGAATTAATTGTTGAAATTGGTTTTTTCTACATATAAATATTTGGGTTTTCGTATTTGAAGGTTAAACAAATTTTTATTCTTAAAAATAACCTCCTAAATATAATTATTGTAAAAATCAATTAACTTTAAAAAATATTTTTAAAAACATTCTCAAGCGGTCAAAATACTAATAATAACGACGGTTTAAGTATTATCATAAATATTATTCATTTTGAGTTCACGGATGCAATTCATTTTTAGAACGGTTAAAAAAATTTGTCACTAAGTGGTACGAGACATCACGAAAAAAATAATAAAAAATTAGAAAGATAGATGGTTAAAGTCATTAAGCAAGCCAATAATATTTTAAGAACAAGAAATGATGATATTGTTTGATTATTGACGGGGTCCCTCTATGCAACCAACAAGTAACAAAAATAAGATAAAAATTAAATAAAGAAATAATAAATGAAAGGGTCATACAAAGTCAAGCTTTATAAAAGAGCCATGATCACCCTTACAAACCCCACACCAGAAGCCCACTTATTAAGCTTTTTCTCTAAATTTTCTTCTCCTCCTTTTCTTCTTCTTCTTCTTCTTCTTCTTCTTCTTCTTCTTCTTCTTCTCTTTCAATCTGTATTTGTTTTTTTGTAGGTTGGGTGTTTGTAGGGTTTATAAATGGGAAGAGCACCTTGCTGTGACAAAGCAAACGTGAAGAGAGGGCCATGGTCTCCTGAAGAAGATGCTACTCTCAGAAACTATGTTCAGACTCATGGCATTGGTGGAAATTGGATTGCTTTGCCAAGGAAAGCTGGTATTTTCTCTCTCATTTCTCAATTTTCTTATCATAGAGGAAAATCATGCACAAGGGTTGTTCTTGAAAAACAGAATTATTTCTCGAATATGTCACTGTACGGAAAACATTTTCCTTGTTTTCAAGCCAGAATTTTCAGTACCTGTTCTTCACGGCTGTGCTCTTTCTTTAATTCCAAACAAACAAAAGGGAAAATGGAAGAAGGGTTTCTTCCATAACTCGAATTAGAGCCCAATTTCTTATTATTCAAGTAAAATTTGATTTCTTGTTACAGGCCTGAGGCGTTGCGGCAAGAGTTGCAGATTGAGGTGGCTCAACTATCTCAGGCCAGACATCAAACATGGTGGTTTTACTGAGGAGGAAGACAAAGTCATATGTGCCATCTATAATCAAATGGGAAGCAGGCAAGATCACTTAATTTTATTTTCATCTTTCGGATCATATACTACATTGATTATTTTCCTGATATTTTTTTTCATCAATTTTGTTAGCTTAAAATATATATATATATAGTTCTGATTATTAATTTAGGTTTCATCTTGGTTAGATGGTCTGTCATAGCTTCTCAACTTCCAGGAAGAACAGACAATGATGTCAAGAACTACTGGAACACCAAACTGAAGAAGAAACTAGCCAAATTTCACAGCAATGGCAATGCTGCTAACAACCCTAATCCTTTCAGCTCCGCTCCACCGCCTACCGCTGCTCCTATGCCGGTAACCGAAGCCTACCGTCATGGTTTTCCGCCATTGCTGACTCAAGGTTATACTGGTACAAGTAATAATACCGGAGTATCAGAATTTGGTGCAAGTTCTAATAATGGTCACAATGTTTTCATATCTGATCAAGGTGGTTTGAGTACTGATCATGCTACTGGTATATCTTATGTGAGCTACTTGCCCGGTACCCGAGGCGGGGAAGATGATGGGGTTTTGATGGATTTTGGGATGGGAAATCTTCCATATGATATCATCAGTGGCTTCTGGTTTCAGGAGAAGGACAGTACTGAAGTTACTCCAGGTTCATCAAGTTTGGATGAGTTTCCCCATCTCAACATTAAGCCACAAGGATTGTGACAAAGTCGTACCAGTAACCAGTATTAATGAAAGAAAAAGAAAAAGAAAAAGAAAAAGGGTGAGAGGGCATGATCAAAGTAGGTTTTTGTTGATAGATGGAAATTGAGATGTTATGATGTAAATGAAATTAAAGAGACTATATATCAGTAGATGAATTTAGCCAAGTACTCGATTTTTATTTTTATTTTTATTATTATTATTCTTATTTTTTTGTGGGATTTTTGGGTTTTATGGTGTGAATGAATGTGAGGGGGAGGAGATGGCATTGGCATCAGCAGATTTGGTAGTTCCTTCCTGATGAGTGGTCATAATATAATGGTTGCATGTGGGGTGGTGTGAACTCAAAGCTGAAGAAGGAGAACTTCCTCAATTAGCATTCATCACTACAAAAGATTCTCTCTCACCCACTGTTTTGGAATGGAATTTGTGCAGAAGAAATGGTCTTTGAATGGTCACAATTGTGCATCTCCTCATGAAACTTCGTACTTGTTCCAAGGCTCGGGAAAATATTACAGAGCATGTCATTATATGTATTTAAATTTAAATCTTGTTATTTTAAATGAAGTGGGGTTAATAGATGTTAAATTTTTTTACCCCTTAATGGACAATATCTCTTCACAAATGCTTCCATAAGCATGAGAAAAAAGGGTTATTTTCTAAGAGAAAAAAAGGTTAAAAACTCTTGAAATTTTGATGCAAGAGTCACTTTTTTTCAAAAAACCATTAATTTTCTAAGGCCCATTTTGAAAAAAAATGAAAAGTAACCTTAGCTTGACTCATCTAGCTAAAATTTTCAAAAAAAAAAAAGAAGGAAAATTGCATTAAAGAGGCTGCTAATCAAGTCATGGTCATAGTTTTGAATTTTTCGATATTTCAATCAAAACTTCATAATCAATGAAATTAATCCTCATCACGTGGGTAGAATTTGTACCCTAATTGATTGATAAAATATTGTGGGGCCAATTTAACTTGAATTTTGTGGTACCTGGGAAAAGAAAAATTGAACTTCTGTACAAATTTTACTTGGACTCACACATAATGTAAAGACAAAAGTGTACCACTAAAATTACCACTAGCATGCTTTTACTATATGTCTATGAACTTTCCCAAAGTCACATGAGCTGCACTATTATTAGGGTTTTTAGCATTAATTTTTAGGGCAAATCCCATATCCCATTGACAGGTCAGTTATTACACATTCTAAAGTTGGCCAAGCATGGCCTGGCTTTATTGACTATATGGGATTCAATCTTTAATCCTTTACCACTAGGTTCCACGGAGAATTCAAAATTAGGGTTAGGGCTAGGATTAGGGTTTCTTAAATGAGGGGTGGCCAGGCATTTTGTTCCCTTTCATGCTTGCATATTGGACTTTTAGGCCATGAACCATGATGTCTTTTATCAACTACTTGGTGGCATTACTTGCAGATGAATATTCCTTCTTTCATGTGGGTTTGGGAATATTTGTATATATTATTAGGGAAGGCCATTGTCTAAGTTCCCCTAGTTTTTATAGTCATGGTTCCTTCTCTTCATTGGGGACATTAGAAAAACAAAATTGGATACAAAACACTTCTAAAAAAATGAAAAAATCAAAATCAAAATCAAAATTAAACCGGTTATTCAACTTGTAAACACCAAACCCTAAAAAGTTATTAGAAGTAACGATCGAAAATTAATATGATTTGCATTATTCACTCTAGTACATAAACATAATGTGAAAGAAAATTATCCATTTTTTGTTTTATAAATTTAGTAGCATATTATGTAATATTTAAGGACGCTTTTCTTAGAAGTTTTTCAAGTAAAAACAAGCTAATAATTGAAACCCATTATTAATTATATGCAAAAAGTATACATTATTAATGATTAAGTATATGCTAATTTTGTACTCATTTATTTATTGCATAGCATGGGCAATGCAACTCCCAAACTTAAAAACTTATTAAAAATTACAAAAAAAAAAGAAAAGAAAAAAAGAAAAGGACAACTTGAAATAGCATTCTTGGAGGAAGTTTTTATATTGCTAACTTGTGATTCAAGAGGGTATAAATTCCCTTCAAATGTCATCATTATTATTGACTCTTGAATTAGCCTTCTTCAATATATGAGGAATATCAAATGGAAAATCATTTTTAAATGAGGAATAGTTCCAATCTTTTGATTAATAAAACACCCATGCAATTACAACATGTTTTTGATTTATACATTGATTGAATCCCTCAACTCCTTTCGTACCATTTTGAAAACATGAGCGGACCATCCTATAATGTTTGTTAATACTTGTTTTTTTTATTAATCAAAGATGAGGGGACCTTCTTATCATGTTTATCAATACTTGTTTTTTTATTTAATCTTTTGATAATTATATGGAGAAATCTCAATCATCTCCAATTTATAATAACATTATTCATAGTCAACTAATAGATAATATTTTTTAAAAAACAAAATTAAGACTCTAATCTTGTCGAATCAATAGTCATCCCTCTAATAATTTAATTTAATTTCTCGAGACCCATAATTTTCTTAAAAATTTGTATTAATTATATTTTATAACTTTGTTCTCATTCAGCCCCCTCCTTCGGGTTTTTTTTTTTTTAATTATTTTTAGGAAGGGAATCCTATCAACTTGTGGAGAACTCTTTATATTTTATCCCTTTGGGTGCTACCCAATTTCTTTATTATTAATTGTAGTTTTTGACATTGAACCCTTCAATGTTTTTCTACTTTTTTTTTGTCATAATTATTATTATCATGATTTGCATGGATGTTATTCAAGTCAATAACTCTAGCCATTTCTTAGGGTATTATAAATGATAAAGATGTGTTCATGACTTAAATTTTAGTCTAATAGTGTGTGTGGACTATTGTAAAGTCTATGAAAGTTGTAGCTTCCTCTCATTTTCCTCTCGTGTGTGACAAGTCTTCTTCAAGATTTATTTGCTTTGAATGCTCGAGGCATTGGCACAATGTCAAAGGCTGTAAGTGTGGGTAGGTAGGTAGGTAGACTAGGGTTATGGCCCATCCTATATGTGAACTCCCATTCTTCTCATTTATAACTTTCATATTTTTGACTTTGAATTTTTAAATTTAGCATTTTGGCAAATTATTATCTATGATACACCATTTTAACATTAACCTTTTTTCTAAGATTGGTATGATCTTATTTGAATAAGAAGCAAAAACCTCTTTTTAAAAAAATAAATAAATAAATAAGAATTTTTTACTTGTTTGGATCATTTTATTAGGAAAAAAATTAATATAAATATTAAAAAAATAATGTTTAAAAGTCAATTTTTTTAGCTTATGCAAAAATTTTCATAATATAAATATTATTTCTTTAAAATTTTGATTTTAACTTTAACTTTTTATTAATAAAGCGAAAAAATAAAAAATTATTCAAAATAAAATTTAAGGGGTTTTGCAAAGTAATTTTATTAAAATAGTTTATAATCTTAAAAAAGAATTGAAGTGCTCCTTCATAGAAACTTCTTTTGAATTATATTAGAAAGTCTATTGAATAAGAATTTTGTAGATTTTATAGCATCTAAATCAACATTATAAATTATTGATTTTCGCTTAAGCTTCTAGTTGAATTATTCTCTCTCTTGTGACAGTCTTCTGATATTTACTACTATCATTTATTTGGATCATCCCCTCATTTTCCAACCTCTCTAACTATTTTTTCCACACTGAGATTCTGAATTTTATTGTCAATGACGACCATTCAAATGAAGTGTCTGAACAATGTCATTTATTGTGCATTAAATCATTTGAAAAATTGAGACAATCATAATGGAAAATTTTTCCAAATTCAAAATTAGGCTTTTGGAGTTTTGAAATTATATTTTCTGGTTTTAAAAATATAACATATAAAAAACAGAAACTCTTTTTTTGTTTTTTTGTTTTAAGAAGTAAAAATATTAGAATCTCTTATTAAAAAAAAATTATAGATCTTTAAAAATCTCTTTAAAAATTTTTTAAATTTGTAGTAAAATATTTTTATATCTTAGTTTTTTAAATCATTATCTATTCTAATATCTAATATAACAAATTAGTATTATTTTCAAAATTCCAACAAACTCTTAATAATCTAAACCTTTTTTCAGCTTTTATGTGTACAACCAAATAAAATAAATTTTTTTATAGATTCTCTTAAATTTTTTATATATTTTTCCTCTATTTTCTTTCCCTTAAACTTTTCAGGACTAAACACCAATCATTTTCAACCAAATTGGAGCATGAAATATTTAGGTAATTCACTGCAAGGCCTTAAAAATGCCCAAGTAATAAAACTAAATAACAATAACAGACTAGTAAATAGGAAAATAAAAACTTTTTTCTCTGATTTCTTTGTAGTGTCAGAGAAAAATAGCAAAATGTAAATAAAAATAGCCATAAATGTCCTTCGTACTCCCAGTTCGGCTCAGTCCCAAGACAAATCAAAGATTTGTTTGGGCCAAAAAGAGGCCTCAGGGCAACACAGGCACATGGGTTCTGGACAAAATGCTTGGACAGTTCGAGAAGGTAGGGTTAAAACAAGGATGAAAAAGTTCAAAACCCTAGGCCTGGGTGAAGAAATTCAACCAGAATATTTGCTATATAAATACCCTTTTCCTTTCAAATCTTTTACCAAACAAATCCTATCCGGGGAGTTTAAAGAGGAGATTATTACAGAACAATGAAAAGATAGTCCACCCAAGGCAAACAGACAAACAGAATAAGTTCAAGAAATAATGATAATGCTTGAAGGGTGATGTGCATACACATGCATGCAATGTCATGGGAAGATTATTCATCGATATTAATCATTTTCCATTATTCTAATCAGTTCTAAGCATCACTTAGGTTTGATTGAAGACAAATTCATAGGAAAGGGAAAACTCATAAGGAGCCAATCCCCACCCCCTATTAATTCCATCTTTCTATTTTTGTTCAATATCTAGCTGCCAATCAAGTGAAAACTCTTACGAGGAAAAATTAGGGAATCTCATCACACTGATAAGAAATAGATATATAAGATGTCCACAACCAATCCTGGCCAACTCGTTTAGGAAACCACAGAAGCAGGGTACAGATTTTAGATAGAACGTAATTTTACTTGGAATGTAATTTACTTGAAGCCATCTATACAAATGCTTCCTTACCAGTGAATGCACGCTGAAGAATAAATACGGAAATGGAGGGTCCAGGGAGTGAAGTAACAGGCTGTCAGGCTCCATCAATCATAGAGTACAACCAGTCTTTACATGGTCTTTGCTTGGAATTGGTAACTGCCAAGACATTCAGTAAAACTCAATCAGATCTTTTCAAATTGCCAAAACATAAGTGTAATTCATTCAGGTGATGAAAGATTTAAAATGCAAGACCGACTCCTAAATGGAACAAAATGCTTGCATCCAGATCCAGGCACAGGCTCTTCTCTTAATAAAGGGCAAAAAATAGTTCAACAATGCATTTTGAGACCAAATCCAAAAAATAGAACATTAAATAATTCAGACTTGTTTTATGCAGAACTTCAGATCGATATAGTTTCCTGGCACATGGATGTGAGATGGAAATGAACGAGACATATTGAGTTTTACAGATTGGAAACACTAGTTGGAAGTGCAATATGAAGAGAACACTGTAATTGGCCAAGTAAAAAGGAAACCCAGTTGATGTTTTATGCATGCTATAAAAAATGTCTCAAAATCACACTTTACTTGTCTAAAAAACACGGACATTTCCATAGCACATCCAAATGTCCCTTAATTCATAGCATTTCATGAGTTTTCATAGCAGGACTAGGCTCAATTTCAGAAACTAATGAATTGGCATCAATTTTTTATCACCACTTTTCTTTATAGTAACTCCCATCCTTTTATTTGATAATGGTTCCATTTTGAAGTATGCACATGTGCTTTCACATGGTATTATTTTCATGTGGTATGTGAATTCTATGATTCAGCAGCATCTGAATAATCAAAGACAGTTGGAACATGAAGTAGAGCAAAGTATTGCTTGCCACTGTACTAGTATATGAAGGGGTATAAAAGATCGGGTTGAACATAGGGATAGGAGCAAATTACCTTCTTAAAGTGCCATCTCTGCCTGTAATGCAGCAAGCTCATCATCCTCAGCAGTGTTCCTCTGAGGAGCTGGGCGGGCTGGTACTCTGCCTGCAGGGATTGGTGCTGCTGGGGCAGTTGTGGCAGGCTGGAGAAGCTGTTCCTCCAATTCAGCTCCTTCTAATTCTTCAAGCTCTGCTTCCAATTCATCCTGTAATGACAGAAACATTTTATTTAACTCTTCAATGGAAGAAGTGTATAAAAGAGATTGTTTACAATTTCTAGAGGCAATACTTCATCAAAATCAGCTGCTGCACCAATGGGTGTGGCTAATGCCTCCTGAATCTGTTTCATGTTCTCTGTCTGCTCATTAATCTCATCCATTGTTTTGTCAACATCATCAATATTCCTGTATAAGAACATGCCATTTAAAATATATGAGAAATTTTCTCTAACATAGTAGTCCATTTAAATGCAAAGGATTACTTTAAATTGCAACCTCGTTTCTCACTGCTATCAGGATGCTGAAAATATGCAGTTTGAGCTAACACCAACCCCAAGGCAGGATAGGAGATTCATGCAATTGTCATTCTCACAGTATTATTTTTTAACCCAAAAAGGAAAAGGTCACATTAGTGACCTTGGCATGCTATATGCATAAAAGAGTGTATTGACAAATCCTATATTCATCCCATTGTCTTTTCTACAGCATTTAAAATGTGTCTGTTTTTGTCTTCTCAGCATTTGAAACAAAACTATTCTGATTGCTTGTTGAAGATCATATCTAACATTTCATGACAACATGTAGTTTTCAGCTTTTTACTATCATCCACAATGATGGCTCTAGTTTCAGGAGATGATGAGATGAATTGTCCTCTAAATGCTAGGGAAAGAGTAATGTCCAAATGAAAAAGATTCCAGTTCATCAAGGTGTCTTAACAATGTCCTGAACAAATCACTAAAATTAAATTCCAATATCCATTAATTTAATAGTAGTAAGGGCCAGCAAAAGAATGCAGCTTCATGGAAACAAAATATAATAAAATGCAACTCACGTCGCCTTTTGCATTGCCTTCATCGCAGAAGCTCCAGTCCTCAATGCATCAACAGTCTCTGTTGTAGCTTTGGCACCTTCTAGCAATATCATCTAAAAACCCAACCCAAAACATATGGAATCTAAAGTGAGGTTATCATGAAATGACTAAACACATTGTTTCTGAAACATTATTTATTTTGGCATAACATTACAAGAATACCTGATCATGAATGCGCAATTGGAAATTTCCAAGTTGTTCAATTTGCTGTTCATAGAGCCTCTTCCTCTTTAAACATTGTATTGCCGCTGCATAATGGAAATAAATGAAATTGATAGGTAAAATGTTTCAATAAAGCATCTTTAAATTTTGAGTGTACATACATATATATATATATATATATATATATATATATATATAAGAAAAACCTAATCATGCAATGAAATAATATCATAAATTATATTCTTCTTGTCTCTCTAATTTATTTATTTATTCTGCTTAGGAAAATCAAAATATCAAAATTACAGATCCAAAATCACTACATCATTGCATACATGGATCATGATCATGACTTAATGACATAATCATGATCAAATAATCAGGACTGTGACCAACAGGAGATCTGGAAGGGAGAAAGCAAGTGCAACATCATCAGCATAAGATCCTAAAAAAGAATTTACTATGCAGAGAAGCTCTATGATTGCTTTCTCATATACCATCTACAGTGAAACTACTTCTAATGCTAGATGAAAAGAAGACATAAAAATGGTAAATATTATGAATTCAGCCCACATGTGAAGTCACATAGTTTCTCATAACATTTGAAGTCACATATTCATCCCTTTCAAATGGAATCCTTACTATATGTCTATACCATATTTAAATTGTTGAAAAACTAGGCGATATAAAAATTGAATGGCAAAAAAATGCAAATTGTAATATTATTTTTTTTATTAGAGCAAATTATATTATTCTTGAAACCAAAAATGATACAAAGCAAAACATGGAATAAACTCACTTCATATGCTATGGGAAAAAGCTTCTCTGTCCGAATATTATATAAAACATAAAGCAAATACATTATTTTCATAAAATATCCAAATGCACATAAGAAAACAGCAGATGAGACATATATATGTAAGAGGCATACATCATACAACATGAAGATCAAACTATTGAAATCAAAACCAGCTGAGAAAAATGGAGCATTGCTTCAGGAAACAAGAAGACCGAAACCTAATGTTCTTTTCACTAGTGACAATTCGTATATATAGCTATCATACCCCTTTTGTTCTTTGCTCTAGTAAATTCCTTAGCCTTTTCAACCTCTGCAGCGGCCTTCTTCAAAAGGACACCTTCTTTTTTCTCTAGCATTTCAAGTGTCTGAATATAATAACAACAAAAAAGGAAAAATTAGCAGATAAAATCTGGCATAACATGGACAATGATAAATTCTGCTGTTATGAGAAAGAAAAATCAGCTGCTCTGCAAGAGAAAGAATACATTCTTTCCTGCAGAAATAGCAAATTAATAATCCATTTCCAGTCCAGATACACCCACAAGTAATGCAGTAACAAGGATGCCTTCACAATAGCTGGTAAGCAACATTCATAACCACATGTAACTTGGATACAGTACAGACTGTATGGTGTGTGAGGCTTCCAGAGAAAAACCCATGTCACACAAGGAAAATGAAATTAACCTTACACTTGATAGCTATATTTAGTAGAGCAAATCCATCAAAACTCATTTTATTTTAATAATTTTGTAATTCCTTTTCATTAAAAGAGGAATGTTGAGAGAGAATGGTTGAAACTTTTGAAAAAATTCTGCAAGAGGAGGACGTACAAATTGGATAATTAAAACTCATCAAATGATGCTCATTTGGTGCACACTTTGACTACAAAATAAAAATTATCACATGGTGGCCCAATTTTTCTTGATAGGCAAACAGAAATTCATACAGAAAGCACCTAATAAAAGGGGGCACAACCTACATACACAAGGCATGTACAAGAGATGTCAAAGAAAAAGAAGACACCCCTCCAGAAAACAACAAAAATATGACCTTTTTATCCACAACTTAGACTACCTATAAAGTTTAATAATGTTCAATTAGCCAACCCAAGCAAGACCCTAGACCACTACAAAAGGAACTTAATGAGAGTCTGTACGAGCTTTTGAGGATCACAGGGCTGCCCAATCTTTTTGTTCCTTTTTTTATTTTTGGTGCAGCACTGATCTTGTTGGAAGGATACCGAATTGGAAAATGATCCAAAGCTCAGCCAGAAAAAATGATCTCTTAACAACATGACATGTGAACAGGAAATAAAAGCTCCTATGGACACAGAAACAACTAATTTTTCATTTTTCTCGACATTATGAAAAGCATTGAGGACTGGTTAACATGACAAGTGTAATAAAGCTCCAACAATAAATTATTAAGCACCACAAAATAGAAAGAAAAGGGAGAATTTAAAACATTAAATATATTTTTCAGCAGTCACCGCTTTATGTATGGTCCATTAAGCTATATAGGCTACCCAGCTACTAACAAGGTGCCATGGAGGACCACTCCAACAGGGTCACCATGTGGTCCTACAGGACCGACTATAGCATGACATACAAGGATGAACTGCAAACTCCAGTCCTAATACTTTGTTTCATTAGAAAATACTTTTGAGGTAAAAAAAAAAATCTTCCACCCCCCAAAAAAAAAAATAAAAGATGAACTCCAGCGTAAAAAGTTCAGGTTCAATTTTTTTATCAAACTCTTATAAAGTGAATAAAGATCAGCAACTTCCTTAGTTTATTACAAGTATTGATTTTACAAATAGCTTATAAATAATAAACACAAGTGTGTGAAATAACTTGAAAAGGATAAACGAAACTCTCAAAATTCTTGCTCTCTTATCCCTATGTATCTTTCGTAATGTTTTGGTCATTTGCACATGCATCAATGTGTAGCCTTCTCTCGTAATATATTAGAGGAGAATGTAAGTGTGATTTTGGCCTCTCACCCTTTTGCGCTACTTTAAAATATTTAAAATAACTGCAATATTTAGAATAAATAACAACAGCCTAAAACTTGTATCCAAGTCAACCATACATCATGCATTCATTTCACATGTCATCACCTTTAGTTTTTGTCAAAATGCATGAGAGCCCAAGGATGGGTACCCAAAAGAGTTATGCATGATTAAAATTTGACCTAATTGCCTATCACCATTGATGATCTTGAGATGGATGAGCATGAATACTACAGCATAAAACATTCTAAAGGAATTGCATTCAAGAAAATCTGGGAATAGACCCAGTACACACTTAAGAAAAACCATCTGCCAAACATGTTTTGGTAAATCTATAGAGCTTCCTGTATCACCTGATTGTGCAATTTGGCAAACTTTTAAAATTTATCAGGTTCATAGAGTTACTTTCTAATAACTTATTTCTTTGCACCAAAAAAAATAAAAAAATCCTTTTTCCTTGGAAATTATTTCCTGAAAACGTTTTCCATCAAAAAAAAGAAAGGGAACACTAGTTACCATTGTGGAATTTCAATTTCACATCAAAACAATGCTTCTCAAAAACAACAAACAATCAATATACATGTGTGAGCATCATCACTATGATAAATCTCCCAATACACCACCCATTTCAAGACAATCTATATTTTCCCCGAGAAAAAAAATTTTTGGAAGCTTACAGAATAGAAAGAAAATTCCACCATACCTCGTTTAACTTGTCCAATGTTGTTAGGGCATTGGCCTCCTGCTTAGGTTTCCCGAACAAACGCGTAAACATGATTGATTTCGATAGAACAAGAAAATCAAAGAATCTGATAAACGCTGCAACAAAATCGAATCCGTTAATCAGTACATCAAAGCGATCTGTTTTCGAAACACAAAAAACAAAATCACTTGACAGATTTCAAACCAAATAAGAGGGAAAAAGAAAACAAAAACAACAACATACCTTCAAAAAATCGAAATCGTCGCTAGCGTTTTAAGGAAAAACGCTTTGAACCATGATCGAATTGATAGGTTCGAGGATTTGGGAGAGTACGAAGAAGAAGGATCGCTATAGGTGGAAGACTCCGATTAGAGTTTGGTTGGAGAGATGGAGCCCGGTGCCTGCCTGTCACTCAAGTTTCCTGTCTGACTCACCTTTTTCGTTCAAAATCTAAACTTTGATTGGTCCGTCGCTCTGTTGATACGTGACAGACGGTTACATTTTTCTTAATAGAAGATTTTATGGTAGACGAAATTAAATGAAATGAATATCGAGGATTTTAGTGATAAGGTTTTTTTAAAATCCAAAACACATCAAAATATTTTAAGAAATATTAAAAATATAATAAAAATTGAATTAGTTTCTCCATGTAATAATTTTCATCCAAATTAATTTGGAAATAAGATAAATAAAATATTAGTTTTATTTTTATAATTCTTCACGCACATATAGAAAGTTTTCAATAAATTGTGTATGAAAGAGAGAAAATTATTTTACATTATATTATAAAAAATGAAAAAAAAAAATTGTTATTTGAAAGTGTTGTGCCAACTAGATACCAATTCATCTAGCTTTATTAGAGTCAGACGAACTTCTTTCGGATGTTCGAACAGGTGTTTGGGTACGACCCTTCGAAGTTTAAGTCATAATCTAGTAAGAACGAATCCAACTATTTTGAATGGTTATGTATGTACATACCGTACTTTTTTCATACTTCTCGAAAGTTTTTATAGAATAAATGTCATCATAGTTATAACGTTGATTGTACATTCATGCCTTTATGATGATTGTCATCAAGGCGAATAACAAGTCTTAATAAGACAGTCAACGTCATCATCTCAGTGCGGATTGGGCAATCATACCAAGCAAGAGCTACTAACTGGTGTCATTTGTTGGTTGTTATGTAAGAATCTTGGACCATATATTTAACTGTTTATTTACGTTTGTCAATGTCGCTAATTGCGTGTAATGACTAATTGACATTGATTTTTGGATGTAAATGTTGTCTAATCCGTCGGTCAAGCATCAGATGTGATTAGTCATGTGTTCAATGCCCAGAAACTTTAATTGGGTTGGTTTGTTTGTCTGGAAGTCCCAATTGATCCATTTCATCTAGCATTGAGGAAGAATGAAATCTCTCACCTTTTGCACTAGATGGATTATCTGCTTACTTTCAACAGTCAAAAGTTTGGGAATGACAGGTGGAGGGAAGCTCCCCACATTATTGAGTCTCAAAAGTATAATTTTTTTTTAAATTTATTATTCATGTGTAAATGTAAAATTTTTTAAAATATTTTTTATATTTTCAATTATTATTTATAATATTCCACAAAAAATAATTAAAAACATCTTAAATTTGTTATTAAAAAAATTGCATTTTCCATAATAACTATTTTTATAAATAAAAAATTGTCAAATTTATTTTCTAAATTATACAACCATTTCCAAATTGTCTCATCTTAAATAGTAGACTCATTATCTACTTGAATTCACTGGGTTTTTTTTACTTGATTAATGAAATTATTATGATAAAATTATCTTTCAAAAATATTACTTTAACTCGGTATTTGATAAACCAACTTAATGATTTAAAGTTACTTAATAACTTAAAATTAAGTAAATTAAGTATATTTAGTAAAATAACTTAATAATATAACTTAAAATAAAAAACAACTTTAAGTAATAAGTAAAAATAATTAACATATTCTTAAATATATGTCTTCATTTTATCTTTTTACTTTATTTGTTTTTATTACTTCCACGGTCTCTTTTACTATTCCACAACCTTTATTATTATTCGACTTCTTTTGCCATAATTTTAATTTATGAGAATAAATATATCAATTTAATGATTTATAATAAATTTTAAGTTAATTTTTTTAAACAACATTAATATTTAAAATAATAAATTAAGTAATAAGTTTTAAATCAACAATTTAAGTATAATTTAATTTAAAGTTAATTTAATATAATATGATAAGAGATGTTATCTTGTATTTTTTTTCCATAATTAATAGATGAAAAATAACATTATTAAAAACCACAAAAATAGTGACAGTATTTTTTATAAAGCATTTAATTATTTATTTATTTATCATAAACAAAAATATATTTAATTGACTTTTGTTTTTTTAACTGTTTTGCATATATTGTGTGTGATTAAAAAATAAGTTATATATTCGTAATAACATAAAATTATTTTTAAAAATTCATATTTTGTTTTAAAAAATTCATAACATCAACTATCCATATTTTGTTTTCAAAAATTCATAACACCTATCATTCATATTTTGTTTTTAAAAATCCATAACAGAGATAGATCATTATTCTATGCTTCCAATTTTAAAAAAAAATGAAAAAGATAATAGTTTTTAGAGAATAAATAAAATTTGTTTACTTATTATTTATTTTTTTTACATATAATTATATCTTTATAAATTTTCTCATGGTATAAATAAACTTCAAATCAAACGACACTTTGTATTAAATTTATTAATGAGTTTAATAATTTTTAAAAATAATTTGGAACTCAAAAAAATATACCTAATCACTAAAAAAAATAATAGTCCAAAATTGATATATTATGAGTCATGATTTTATTATTTCTCTTATACACATAATAAATGACAATTATAACAACCTTGTAACAAATATAATGAAAAAGTAATTTGCATATAAAATATAGTAGGAAAGAGAACTTGCAAACACTTGTTTTTATTGCGGTTTGATGCAACCCAACCTATGTTTACACTCCTTAAGCTCCTAATCGAGTGAGGGTTCCTCTAACGAGATTTGCAACCCGAGTCTTCAAACTTTACCATTAGATTATGGTTCTAATTAACCCTTTTGAACTTATGGTTTTAAACACCCTTTTGGATTATAGTTTTAAATGACCTTTACATTGAGAATTCTCCAAATAAAGTCTCTAGATTATTCCCTTTGGATCATGGTTCCAAAGCACCCTCACAAGATATAAAAATGAAGAAAAAATTCTTAATTTACAATATATACTTAAGTGGAATACAAAGAAACTAGGGCTGAATGGTCACTAAAATGATATACAAGTTTGTAAGTTAATACATTCTAAAAACACTCCTCACGGGCTCGAATAATATTCAATAACGATTTAAAACTCTTTTTCTAACCATATAAGAAGTTGGAAGCCTTTAAATAGAAGTTGAGCATACAAATTAGCCATTAAATATACTTTAAGGTTGACTTTTCGATCAATCGATCAAACCAATTGCTAGCCATTGAGGTTACCATTACCTAACCAACTCAATGAGTGTTCAACTAGTTAAGATTTAACCTTGACCGATTGAATATATGCTACTAGAAGAGAAAGAGTACAAGTGTACCTCCACTAGTCAAGCCTATAAAGTGCACAAAAGACCTTGACTTGAGGCTTTGAACTTTTGGTAACTTGTAATTAACTTTACAACAACAATAATAATAATAATAATAAAACATGAAATCATCCAAAATTTTAAAATAATAATAAGATTGATTTATGCACTTTGATGATTTTAGGTATATTAAGTAAAAATGAAATGTATGATCTCAGTATATCAACTCTTACAAAGAGTTCCACGACTAATACTCTTAATTGATTTTTTTTCTTTTAAAGTCTTCTCATTCTTATTGATTTGTCTTTAGCTTTATATATATTTGATTGTTTATTTATAAATATTCTTAAAATACATTTAGTATGAGTTATTAGTTTAAAACCTTCTTTTACTATCATTAAAACAAAAATTAACCAACCTTGGTTTTACAAAATCTTTTAATTTTTAAGAATAATCTAGAATTCAAAAAACTAATCAAATTAATTGTATGTAAAATCAAAATATTATAGAATATTGTGTTTGTAATTAAGTATTATATATGTATATACAATAATAAAAACTTCACTTATTTACATTTTAAAAAAGTTAAACTTTATTCATTATCCATTTTAAATAAAATATTGATTTATGCACTTTGATGATTTTAGGTATATTAAGTAAAAATGAAATGTATGATCTCAGTATATCAACTCTTACAAAGAGTTCCACGACTAATACTCTTAATTGATTTTTTTTCTTTTAAAGTCTTCTCATTCTTATTGATTTGTCTTTAGCTTTATATATATTTGATTGTTTATTTATAAATATTCTTAAAATACATTTAGTATGAGTTATTAGTTTAAAACCTTCTTTTACTATCATTAAAACAAAAATTAACCAACCTTGGTTTTACAAAATCTTTTAATTTTTAAGAATAATCTAGAATTCAAAAAACTAATCAAATTAACTGTATGTTAAATCAAAATATTATAGAATATTGTGTTTGTAATTAAGTATTAAATATGTATATATAATAATAAAAACTTCACTTATTTACATTTTAAAAAAGTTAAACTTTATTCATTATCCATTTTAAATAAAATATTGTTAACATTTATTATTTTTAAATCATTATTATTCTTTTTTAACAAAAAAAAAGAAATCAATTATGCTTCTACCAATATGCTAATATTCATATTTTTCTAACATAAACTAAAACAATGTGTTTTATATAAAATATAATTTATGATATTATAATATTACTATTCATGTTTGAATGAAAAAACTATTTATTTTTAGATTTATTTGTAATTAAAAAACTATTTTTGTTTGTAATAAGATGTTACTTTAATTTAATTAAACTATATAAATTAAATTTACAATGTTTTAAGAAAATTAAAATAGCAAAATATTTTTAAACACAATTTATTCAAATAATTTTATATATATTTAAAACAACTTTCCAAATAATATTATAAAACAAGGCTAATTACATTAAACAAAAATACATAAGAAAGAGGGTGAATTGAGTTTAAAAACTTTTTTTATAAACACCTTTAATTAAATAATTAATAACTCAATAAAAGTAAAGAGAGAGATAGAGAAATGCAAGCTCTATTTTTGTAGTGATACGACAAATCCAACCTACATCTACTTTCCTCAAACTCATTTTAGGGAGAGGGTCCCATTAAACTAAAGTTTTCAATCCAAGCTTCCAAATGATAAAATTGGAATTGAGACTCCAATATGTTAGATATGTGAGTCCCTGCAAATGTAGTCATGGGTCTCACATGGATCCTATTTTATGGCATAGTTTAATAATAAATAAATAAATAAATAAAACCCGTACGAGTTTTTGCATGGGTCTCAGAGTACTATTCAGAATGTACAGTCGATAACAAAAATTCAAGACATACATGAAGTTCCTCCTGCTTAAGTTATGGAACTGATTCAAGTTCATGAAGAGGTAACTCAACAACCTCAAGAACCTCAAGTACAAGTGCCACTGAGGAGATCCACTAGAGAAAGGAGAAGTACAATTTCAGATGATTATGTTGTATATCTCCAAAAACATGAGTTTGACATGGGTTTGGAAGACGATCCAATTTCAGTTAGTCAAGTCAAACAAAGTTCTAACTCTGAAAAGTGGATAGAAGCCATGAAGGAAGAAATGAAATCAATGAAAGACAATGGTGTTTGGGACCTAGTAGAGTTGCCTGAAGGTGTAAAATCGATTGGTTGTAAATGGATTTTTAAGACTAAACGGGATTCAAAAGGCAATATTGTTAGGTATAAGGCGCGCCTAGTCGGAAAAGGTTTCACTCAAAAGGAAGACATTGATTATAAGGAGACCTTTTCACCGGTTTCGTCAAAGGACTCCTTTAGAATCATCATGACACTTGTAGCTCATTATGATTTAGAGCTGCATCAAATGGACGTTAAAACTACGTTTCTTAATGGTAACATTGATGAAACAATATACATGGTGCAACCAGAGAACTTTGAGTCTAATGATTCAAAGCAACTTGTATGCAAATTAAAAAGGTCCATATATGGTTTAAAGTAAGCATCCCGACAATGGTACCGAAAGTTTGATCAGGTGATCACTTCGTTTGGTTTTAAGGAAAACACTGTTGATCAATGAATATACCTCAAGTTCAGTGGGAGCAAATTCATTATCTTGGTGCTATATGTTGATGATATTCTACTTGCGAGTAGTGATATGAGACTTTTGTATGAAACCAAGCGATTTCTGTCTAGTAAATTTGATATGAAAGATATTGGTGATGCATCTTTTGTGTTGGGTTTACAGATCTATAGGGATCGTTCAAGAGGTGTACTTGGGCTATCACAAAAGGCCTACATCAATAAAGTTTTGAGTAGATTTGGCATGAGCAATTGTGCACCATGAGACACGCCTGTGGCAAAAGGCAATAAATTTAGTTTGCACCAATGTCCGAAAAATGAACTTGAAAAGAAGGATATGGAAAGGTTTCCCTATGCCTCGGCAATAGGAAGTCTCATGCATGCACAAGTTTGTACACATTTGGATATTGCGTACATTGTTAGAATGTTCGGCCGATATTTGAGTAACCCAGGTATGGATCACTGGAAAAAGGCAAAATGGGTTATGCGATTTTTATAAAGAACTAAAGATTATATGCTCACATACAGTAGATCTAGTCATTTAGAGATCGTGGGATATTCAGACTCCAATTTCGCGGGATGTCTTGACAGCAGGAGATCCACTTTAGGCTACATCTTCATGTTGGTTGGAGTAGCAGTTTCATGAAAAAATGTTAAATAAACACTTATTGCTTCTTCCACCATGGAGGCAGAATTCATAGCTTGCTACGAGGCATCAAACCATGGGATATGGCTGCGAAGTTTGATCACTCGGTTGTGAATTGTTGATGGGATTGAGAAACCATTGAGAATCAACTGTGATAATAAAGCCGCAGAATTGTATTCTAAGAACAACCGAAGTTCGTCAAAGTCCAAACACATTGACATCAAGTTCTTGGTTGTGAAAGAAAGAGTTCAGAGTCTTCAAGTATCGATTGAACACATAAGCACAAACTCCATGATTGCGGATCCACTCACTAAGGGTTTGCCACCCAAAGTATATCATGAGCATGTCACACATATGGATGTTGTACACATTGATGATGTGCTAGTATAGTGGGAGTTTGTATTTAGATTTTGTGTTTGTTTTCTTGATGTGATATTATGTTATGTTATCTGTACACATTTTGTTTTTAAAAGACTATTGTGTTTGAATACTCTGAATTAAAATGATGATTTTTAGAAGCAGTTTAGCATCAAGTGTTGAAAGTAGAATTTTATTATTTTTAGTCATAAATTAGGACCGATTGGAAATAGACATATTAAAAATCACGTTCTGTGTAATTTCCATGCTACACATCCATACTTGATCCATGTTGCTAATTTTTGTTAATGTTGTAATCATTGATGGGTCTAGTTAAATTATGATTAACGAAGACTGTTTTAATCCTATGTTAACATAATTAATAGACCATATTGTTTAAGGATATTAAGATAGAATAGCAAGATGAGCTCAATAAAGTACTATCATGAACATTGTTTTGTAATATATGTGGTTCAAGTGGGAGATTGTTAAGATATGGACTCACATATCTAACAATAATTCATGACTAAGTTATTCACCTCTTTCTATTTGTTTTCTGTTTGTTCAAAAGTATGGGCCACCTATATGTAGAGCCCAAACGCCATCACGAGCCTTAGATGATGGACTTAAGACTCGTGAGGCCCAATAGCCCAATGGGTATGGTCCCTAAGGCAGGAGGGTATAAAAGGTCAAGGGTCTGTTCATTTTGTAATATCACATCTTTGAATAGAATAGAACCCTAACCTCTCCTGCTTCCCATTTCCAGAGAGAATCCAGTGACGGTGGTTCCCCTCCTCAGCCTTAGAAGATCCATACATCTTCAACCAAAATTTAGAAATGGATTCGGGTATGTTCCATGTGAATAAATGCATGTTCTAAATGAATTGATAAATATATATTGCATATGTTTTGGTGATAATGGAGATCAAAGATATATAACACAATAGACTTTTACAACCACTCTTTAAAGTTCAATTCCAACTAGAAGTTTCGACACTCAATTTTTCTCAATATAATGAAGGTTAAACCTCACTCAATCCTGCCTAAATAAATGAACAAGTATAAAAAAAATTATGATGAATATAAGGGATGTACTAAGACCGATTTGCAAATGAATGATTAATGTACAAACAAATAAGAACTTTGAATAAGAGAAAATGATGGATAAGGAATTCAATACAAATTTTCTTTTATCAATAAATGTATAAGAGCTTTCCATTTATAAAATTTCAACCTCTAATATCTAAAAAAAATATATAAACTAGCTTCAATGAATCGAGTTTCTATTTGTTCGGTTCATTAACCATCAAACAATAAATACACAAGAAGTGATTATTTGTCCTTTCTAAAGTTCAACTAGCCCTCCATCGAAAGGGTAATCAATTGAACCTTTTAGGCTCAAAAACCGTATTTTTCCTTCCAAAAGTTTTTTTTAACACTTAGACATAGTCTTTAGGAGCATGTGTAACTCAATTTTGGAGAGTTTTGCCTAAGATCTTTGGATCTATGCTCATATTCAGAAAAAAAATATGACTGTTTAAGTAAGCTAATAAAAAAAATTGAGTATGAAGAAAAATTAGTGAACAAGTTTAAATCCTAATTACACCTAAAATATTCATCTTAAGTTTAATAAGTATTCATGCATCATTGATTTAATTTTCCTTGATACTTTTAAGTGAATTTGTCATTTTCTTTTAATTTTCTCATTATAAACTTAAAACTTAACTTGATTTAAAATCATTAGTACATTTAATTATGTTTTATTATCATCAAAACGTAATTAGAATAACTCTTATGTAACAAACATTATTTTCACAAAATACTTGAAAATAATTTTTAAGTATTAAAAAAGGAAAAAATTATTGAAAAAAAAACGTTTTCATGTTTTGTTTTATTTAAAAAAATATGAAAAAAGTCAAATATAATTAAAATTAATAAAAATTTATATACATTTAAATTATTTTATTTTTATATTAAATAATTAAATAAGAAAAATGATTTGAAGGAGGGTATAAAAATAATTTATTAATTTTAAATTTATTTTTTATTTTATTAATAATAAAACCTTCTATAGTATTTTAAATAATATGTTATAACAAAGTGATTAGAAACAATCATTTCCCATAATTGTCGTTTGTCGATTTTGAAAGCGATTTTCAAAAGATTGTTAAATAACTTACTTGCTTCCAAATATTTCAAAACACTCCTAACATTCTGAAATCATTCCCAAACACGGTCTTGACAGAACTACACCGAATTATAGGTGTGTCTGGAAAATTTGGTTGTCAATATTTTTAAAATAACGATAAAGATAAATACGTGCAACAATGAAAGCAATTTTAGAAAACAATTTCAAAAAGTGTTTTTTCACGAGCGTGTATAGTAGTATCTTCTCTCTCATATTAAATCCACACCAGCCATTGATTCACAGCCTTTCTGTGGATCTACACTTCTCCGTTTCTCTACTGGAAGCCTCCTTCTCTGCTTCGCCAGGTTCTCCTCTTGGTTTTTCTCAATGAATTTCCTTATCCTACATTTCTAAACCCTACAATTCGTGCAGATCCATCATCAATTCCACCAATTCGATCCACTCCGTTGCAGATCCGCCATGGATTTCATGAAAGTCTTCGATCAGACGGTCCGAGAAATGTGAGCTCCGAATACGATTTTCATTTTCTTAGATTTAGCAATGTGCTCTTTCGAGTGAATAAGATTTTAATTTGATTCGATTCAATTTGATTTAATCTCTATTCTCTTGGGGCAGAAAGAGGGAGGTGAATTTGAAGGTTTTGAAGGTTCCAGAGATCGAGCAGAAGGTAAAATTTTATTTTTCTATTTGTCCGTTTGGTTGCCGGGAAAACTGAAGGAATGGAAAAGAAAATTGAGTTTTAAATCTGATTGTGTTGATTTGGTTTCTAAATAATTTGACAGTCCTCCTCAATTACAGCAAATGAGGTGTATTACGCTTAGTTGATAAATCTAACATTCAAAGTTGTCTTTTCTCTCTTCAATCAAACGAAGTCTAGGTGTGTGTTTTCCCTCGTAATTGGTTGATTTTTGTCTCTCTCTTTTTTTTTCTTTTTTCTTTTTCTTGGCTTTTGAGAGGAGGGGGATTGGCTGGGTGGTGCGAGGAATACGGGATAGTGACATTTGATGCTTGCCGTATTTAGGTGCATGTGTGGAACGTGAAACCTTTTTTCACTGCTTGTTTGCTCAATAGAAGTTTTAATTCCTTGTTTTACAGACAAATAATTGAAGGACATTTTGATATTTCATTCAAATAGATTGTTCAAGAGTGTCGGCTGGTTTGCTAGTAAAGGATTAGGATTGTGTTGAATGGGTGGCTGCCTTCATCAAGATTGGGTATGTACATGGGTATGAGTGTGTAGAGTTTGAATAGGGGATTTAGGTAAGAAAATGTAATCATCCATTGATTTGCATAGAGACCATCTACAAAATTGATGTAATAGGAACAGTGTAGGAATTAATGGCAGTTTGCCAATCACCTCATTTTCTTCTTATTTAATTTTCATTTAAAATTGGGGGGAGACTCTTGAGTTACTGGTATGTTACTCTGAATAGCGTTTTTAAATGGCATAGAATTGTTTTAGTGGCTAGAGCGCAATATGAATGCAGTTCTATCAATGATCTGCTGAGACAGGAGGAATGGCAAAGAGGTATCAGTTGAGGTGGTGGGAAGAGACATTCAAATGCAAATTTAAGAGGATTCCAATTATATAACCCTCAAATTTGTGTTAGTTCATTATTTTGTGAAAGATAACATGGGGTCCTTCATCAAGTTCATAGGATGAATTGAGGGAATGTTCAAAACCAATCTAGTATATTGCTTATAACCACTTCCCTTTCATTGGTGTATTGCTAGAGTGTGTGCATGTGTGTGTGTGTATTCCAGACTGTATTTTTCCATGTAGCTAACATGCCTCGTACACCTTAACGGCCAGGAAGAGGATAGTAGTAAAAAGGTATTAGATGATGAGCATGTCCTGATGTCCTCTGATCTAGGGTTTAGCTGTAGGCTTTAACATCGTAATATAAGTGCATTTTGTGTGGATGCTTTACATAACTCGTGTAGATCAGACCTGTTGAATATATTCAATCGGTAATTTTATCATTTTGACCCTCAAACAGGTACTGGATGCAACCGACAATGAACCTTGGGGCCCTCATGGCTCTGCCCTGGCAGAAATAGCTCAGGCCACTAAAAAATTGTAATTTCTAACCTATTGCATACTTTCTTTCTCATTTTATTCTTTTTTTTTTTCTCCCAATATTATTCTCAGAAAGAAAAAATGTTTTGCTTTTTGTTTGCATACCTGAAATGTTGTATGTTCCAGCACTGAATGTCAGATGGTTATGAATGTTCTGTGGACAAGATTAAGTGATTCTGGCCGAGACTGGCGCCATGTCTATAAGGTATATCTGCTGTTATTTTCAAAATATCCATTTTCATTTAGAAGCTTCGCCATCATTCCCCACCTTATAGGGTTATATTGTGTTTGGCCTCTTCCATGCCCTCAATTTATGATATCATTTTCTGTCTCAGTCACTGGCCGTTATAGAGTATTTGGTGGCTAATGGATCTGAACGTGCTGTTGATGATATAATTGAACATACTTTCCAAATCTCAGTATGAATTCTTCTCTACTATTCTGTGAACTTTGCCCATACAATTCTTAGCAATGACTAAAATAAGGTTGAAAATTGTTTCCAACATGTTTCCTCTGTTCTTCTTGTGAAGTCACTTTCAGGATTTGAGTATGTTGAACCAAATGGGAAGGATGTTGGAATCAATGTGAGGAAGAAGGCTGAAACCATTGTGGCTCTTTTGAATAACAAAGATAAAATACAAGAAGTTAGAAATAAAGCTGCTGCAAACCGCGACAAGTAAGTTTGTGCTTCAAGAATTCAGATTATCTGTTTAGTTAAACTTCTTCGCATTCTGTTTTTGGATTATTTGTCCATGAATAAACTGTCGAATGATGCTATCTTTAGGTTCGTTGGACTTTCCTCATCTGGAGTGACATACAAGTCTAGTTCAGCCCCATATGGCAGCAGCAGCTTTCAGAGTGCTGATCAGCATGGAGGTATGAGTAGCAAACGAGAAAATGATTCATTTAGGGATAGTTATAAAGACAGGGATCGGTTTGATGAAGAAAAGGTCAATGAGGATACTTCTGCTAAGTCACGTCAAGGGGTTGCCAGTGAGAATGAAGGGAACACCTTTAAAAAGGGATCTACACGCTATAGCAGGTTAGGGTTTTTCTTTCATGCATATAGGTCACAGATTGTAAATTTCACCACATGTATATTATGAAATTTGAACATGCTGTTCATAGTTGGTAAACATTGGTTAAATTTACTTGTTGATGCCAAAAAGAGTTGCAGGAACGGGTTCATTTTCTTGTTAATATAGATATATATAGCATTACCTCTGTTATCTTTCAATTTCTTGCTATTTTCCTAGTTTATGAATATTCTTTGTTCAGCAAGGATAAAGATACTTTGTCAACAAAGGCAAATTACTCTGACAAGTACGGGTCAATTCCCTCCCACAGTTCAAGTGTGCCTTCAATTAATGATGAAGATGATTTTGATGACTTTGATCCCCGGGGAACTTCCAGTACCAGTAAGGATTCTAAAATGATGTATTTTGAAGTTCTAGTATATTTATGTACTTTGTAAAAGAAAAGGTAGTGCACATATGCAGAGATATTAATATTTGTGGAGACATTAAGTAAATAATTTTATTTTTTTTGTTGCTATTTGATAATTGTCTGCTTTTTATCTATTATATTTGTAAAACAGAGACCACTGCTGGAAACATTAACCAACCAGACCTGTTTGGGCAAAGTTTGATTGGTGACCTCATGGATGCACCGGCACTTGTTCCCACAGAAATGTCTGCCATCAACAGCAATTCTGCAGAGCCTGATCTGTTTGCAGATGCAACTTTTGTTTCAGCACCACCTCATGTAGAAGAAGGTTCTAGTTCTCAGGTTGAGGTAGATGCTTCTTCACCTCAGTTTCTGAAAGTTCTGTAAAAAATGTGCTAATTTAAAATCTCTACCAGTCTGGGAATGGAGATTTCTATTCTGCATTCTACTAGTTTGGTGAGAAGATTGGCATTCCCTTCACAGTCCTGCGCAAACATGTGGACATGTGCATGCATGATAAAGATTATTTTTCACTATTTTTATATGGTTTCGGTTTTTCAGCAATGGGTGACTGAGTACATAATTTATATGAATTCTACAATGTCCTGGAAATATTTTTCTCATTTTTAGGAGCAAATATTAATGCTGTTTTTGCATAATTAAGAAATGTTTCTCCAAAGTGTTTGTTAATGATGCCTATCTAATTAAACAATGAGAAATGATAAAATGTTTCTCCAAAGGAATTGCAGACTCTCCCTCTCTCTCTCTCTTTCTCTCAGTAGAAATGGTTCTATGTTATTTCCCATTTGTCAAAAAGGCATTACTTAAAATGTTATGGTTTGCAGTCAGTTTTCTTATCAAATGCTCTCTCTCTCTCTCTAGAAATGGTTCTTTGTTATTTCCCATATGTCAAAATGGCATTGCTTTGAAAGTTTATGACTTTCCTTCTATTTTCATATCCAACATGTATTGCACTATGAAATATCTACTTCCAACACCATTGGCATTTCAATGTGTCTCAAATCACTTAATAGAATGATTCTTTGTTGTTTCCCAAATGTCGAAGGGCATTACTTAAAATTTTTAGAATTTGCCATCTATTTTCCTATGCAATATGCATTATACTATAAAATAGCTACTTAGAAGACCATTGCCCATCATTTTGAATTTCCGGGGGCATCTAATAATCATCATTAAAAACTTATATGGATTCAGTTTATATTTTTTCCACAGTATGTGCTCAATTTTTGTCCTTCTGTGCTAATAATTTATCATGGCTAATTGAGCAGGTGAAGGTTGATCTATTTGGGTCTCAACCTGCTGGTCCTTCTGTGAATCCTCCAGCATTTGACTTTTTTGCTGCCCCTGATCCAGTTGTGCAATCAGAAACCAAGTCTCAAAAATCTGACACAGCCAGCCCTGACATTGTTGATCCATTTGCTGCAGTTCCACTAAACAGTTTTGATGGATCAGATCTTTTTGGTTCATTCACTTCCCATACCAACTCTGCATCTACAGAGCCTACACAAAGTCCTGCAAATGATGGCAACCTTAACAATTTGAATGGAAAATCCTCTGCAGAATTTCAACCTCCACCCAAGAAGGATGCTTTCCAGGTTAAATCTGGAATTTGGGCAGATTCACTGAGCCGTGGACTGATTGATCTTAATATATCCGCACGTAAGTCCTTATCTCTGAATTTCTATAATCCCTTTTCTGTACCATAATTCATTTGCATGTTTTACATCTTCACATTTATCATACTGTTTTAGTTTTTATTTGATGCATGAATTTGGGACTCCATATGTGATGAGGGGAAATTGAAGTCTATTCAAGAAGGAAAGGAAAGACATAAATAAACTTTAAGTAGGATTAAGATTACTTGGAATTAAATTAGAATTAGTATCAATTGGAATTAAATTAGGATTAGTATTTGTTGGAGTCAAAGTAGGATTAGCTAATTAGGTTATAAGATAATTAGAATTAAAGTCATAACAGGTTATTAGAATCCTAGTAAACTTTGGATTTCTTAGAGAAGCTTATAAATAAGGTTAATCGATGTAAATCAAAGTAATGAATTGATTGATGCAAATAATATTATGTTTTTTTTATTACAAGTATTACAATTCTCAATGGTGAGACTCCATTGATTTTCTTTTACTAGGTGAGACTCCTTCCTAGAAGACCTTAGTGAGACTCTAAGACTCTAAGGTTTCCATCTCTTTTTCATCGTATCTTATTTTTCTCTATTTTTTTATATTTTATTTTTCTCTTCCATAAACTTTATTCCTTATTCCTTTATTTACACCCTAAAAAATAAAAACCCTAATCCACCTACTTGAGTATAGGCAACCATCCTAGAGTTGTCCTACATCAAGATGCCTTGTATGGTTAAAGATGCTTGGATTTCTGATGTGTTTTCATGTAGTGCTAGACTCTTCTTTTGGTCTTATCCATTTGTTTTCTTTTGTCACGTCTTTTGAGGATGGCTTCTCAAGGACCAATATGTTTGAGCAATATAGGATCCATCACAAATGAGGCCTTAATCAGGTCTTAATTTAGAAATTCATTGGCCTCAAACTAGTTTGGGCATCTCATTGGGAACATCTCCTTTGCATTTGGGCATCCAATTAGGTGACAATGACATCTCTGATGCTCTCTCTCTCTCTCTCTCTTTTTTCCTTTCAATTTTCCACCATCTACAATATCATATGTTGAAACATGATTTCCAATAAAAATTGTACCATATAGTGTATGACACCCGGATCCTTCAATTTCACTCAATGTACCCATGTCAACACGACATGACATCCGTGTGGGTATGGGATGCTTGTTGGATACTCCTATTTTACTTTGGGTGTGGTTATTTGATCTTTGTCATTGATATCCTTTTATTCTTTCAACTTAGTAATAATTACATTAGAGAGGGAAAAAAAAGAGTAAGCTGAAAAGTGCATTTTTGTAAGAATATTTAGGGATAAAAGGAGAAAAAAAAGGGTTAAAGGGAAAATATGGGAACTTTTAAAAATGATACCTTCACTTCTAATTTATTTTTAGTTGAATTTTCTTTTATTATGCTATATCCCAATACCTGTAGCCCTTTTTTGGACCATTTTTAGCTGAGTACCCCCGTATTTCAGAATTTGAGTTCTGAAGGATTGATACTTAGACACATACTCACATCCAACACTCATACCTGAGGACCCGTGCATCATGGCATACAGTCACATCTAAGGTGGCAACGATTTATTTGTTAGATTTTAGTTCTCTTTCATTATAGAATGTTGTTATTTTTAAGGAGGATGGGTCTGCATGCCCATATGTATGTACTTGTATGTGGGACCTTGGTACACACACTGTTTATATTGTATCTTGTATTCTATCATCCTCTTTGTGAAACAAATTTAGGAAGTATTATGGTTAGATTTATTTAGCTGCTTCTAATGTATAATAGATGAAAGGCTTCCATCAGTTGCTTAAATGACAATGAAAGCAAAACCATTTCCAAAAGTATTCCTACCCTAAATATCCTTGCCATCACTTGTGAGGGATTGCATTGAAACACCTGCCTTTCATTCTGACTGTACAAATCTATTGTGTGTGGATCTTTTCAAGAACCTGCCTAAATGCCACCCTCTTTTACCCAAAAAATTTAATCACATTTAACCCTAAGGGGTAGCTCACTTGGTCCAGCCTTGGGTTTGCTCCCCAATGGTCATCAGTTCGAGTCCCCTTAGGGCCATTAGAGGTTTATCCGGTAGTTAACAAGCTGGCCCGGACATCCACGGTTATAAAATAAAAAATAAAAAATTAATCACATTTAAAATAAATGATGGCCCTTCAGATTCCACCAACATGAGCTCACATGAATAAATTACCGACTTAGATTTCTTTTTATTTATTTAATTTTTTATATTTCCTCCTCTTTTAATTGTGGTCATTTGAACCCTACTTGCAGCCAAGAAGATAAATCTAGCAGATGTTGGCATTGTGGGAGGATTGAGTGATGGATCGGATGAAAGGGAGAAGGGACCCCAAACTTCGTTTTCCATGGGACAAGCCATGGGTATTGGCTCCGGTCTTGGTAAATCTGGGTTTACATCTCCACCAACAGGTGGAGTTGGTGGAGATGACATCTTCTCAAGTCTCGGCAGCCAGCAATACCAATTCGGAGGCTTCAAGAAATAATAATATATATATTTTTTTCATTTATCCTATTTCAATCTGATTTTTCCTTATATTCATTTTCTCATTCGAAGTCTTGAGCAGATTGGAATGCTTCTTTGTTGTCAATATATGCACCTATACAATATGGAGATCTGAAAATTGTCTTGTTTTGCCTGGTTTCTCATGAAAAGACTGCATTTATTTCCATTTAGCTTTGAACAAATCTGCGATTTGATGTGTGACCAAAATTTTATCATGAAACCACAGAAGTTGAAATGCATAAATTCAGTCTTAAATTGAAACCAAATGGATTTACAGGTAGGTAGATGATGATCGATCCATGAAGGTCTCTTTCAAGTTTAAGAGTAGGCCAAAAGGCTCAAGACCTCTTATGCTAGAGTTGGTTTGGAGTGTTTTCCAAAGATTTCAAGTCATCAACCTTCAATAGAAACGTAATGGTAGGTAACAGGGATACGAAGTAGCAGCTCATCAACCTGACTGGTTCATCATTTCTGTACAAATGGATAGTAAATGATGGCAGGGAAGTTTGCACAGCTGGCTATTTGTCAAGTCTTTCTGTTTATTATTTTTAGAGTGTTATAATTTAACACAAGCACTACAAGTTTTTCCTCAATACATTTCCAGCATTCGTCCCCTTAATATGGCTTCTGCTTTCCTCACCTGCTTCACGGGTCCGATGATGAACACCTGCACCAACATAATATATAATGCCTATTTAGGAATTACGAATGGAAGGGTTAGATGTCAAATTGGGAAAGTTGGGACACATGGGAACTCAAAAATTTGCAGAGAATTTGAGTTATTTGTGCCTCTCCTCATAATCAAGTTTGTGTAGATTTAACAGACTAACCTTGTCAGGTGGGCCCTTGGCACCTCCAATGAGAATCTCCGCACTACAAAAAAGCATGCTTGTCAGGTCAAGAAGCTCCAAAAATATCAACTCAGGCTCACATTGGATGGAGAGAGAGAGAAATACGACTCAAGCTCAGATTGGGTGGGGGGGAGAGAAAGAGAGGGAGAGAGGGGGAGAGAGAGAGAGATTACTTGCAAGATTCCTTGACTGACAAAATGGAAGCTCCTCGTCTTCCAATAACACGACCCATTTTTCCAGGGGGAACATGAAGAACCGAGAGGATTTCTTCCTCTGGAGCATTTCCTTCTACAATCAGGTTATCTATAAGGATAAATCACAGCTAAATTAGTATACAACTGATGTATACACTGTACAACCACTTTTACATGTATTCACAGTTCATCTCTGATACACAATTCAAAGCCAAAACATAAAAACCTGGAATGGGAGGGAGAGGTGGCCAATCAGCATAATCATTATCATTGATGCAGAAACATCGGCAATACAGTGCACCACGAACAGCAAGATACCATAAGGATCGTTCATTCAATTTTTCCATCATCTTGTGATAGATGTAAAGAAGGAAACGTACATCGTCTGCAGCTGCCCGGACCATCAGGTCAGATAAGGGTCTGTGCGTCCAAAAATCAGGGTTCTGGGATGACAGATAAGATGGTTATCAATTCCTCAGAAACCACTGGTTAGAGGATCTTGCAATATGAGCATTTGCCCAAAGTCCAATTATTTGTACACACAAATCTATATGGTTTCATATATAGAAGAGACATTCACATAAAACATTTCATAAAAAATTGTTGTAAAGCAATTATTTAGGAATGATTCTAAATTTCTGTTGTTGGATTCTGTGGAAATTGTCTTGAATGTTCTGCCTCTAGTCTAGCAGCAATTGGCAACTGCACTGGTTGAAGTATCAATTCAAACAAAAAATTTAAAGATGCTCTTTAATGTTCCCAAGCAATAATCAATTATCAAATGGTAAAGTCAAGGAAGTTATCTACCCAGTAATGCCAATCAGCGTATTAAAAAAGAGATACAGGAACAAACCTGCCTTAAGAGGTCACGAACTTCTTGCTTCTCAAGATAGGATACACCTGCATTCAAATCTTCAATGTAAATATAAAAGACAAAATGGTGGGTGCGACATGTACAGGTCAATTGAGTAGGTCAGAGCCTCATTTATAGTAAAGAAGCATAGGTTTTTCCTATAGGTGTTTAGTAAAGAAGCTCAAGAAAGCATGAGAAATAAAGAACAACATAAGGAGCATTGAACCAATGGTAAATGCATTAGAGCAGTTGATGATATTAGGGTCCATTTGAAAACTGTTCTTGGAAACAGTTCTTTAACTCAAAGGACATGTTTGATTGACTTTTGATAGAAAACAGTTTTTTAAGAATGTGTTCTAAAAACAAGTTTTTTTTATAACAAATTTGAGGTGTTTCAGTTGTTCTTTGTAGAGTGTTCTAAGCAACAATTGAAAATACGAAGAATACTTTGAAAACTTTTACATTATATAAAAACGTATGATATTCTTCATGGAGAATAAGCAGAGAAAACTATTTTCATATTTGGGTTCCCAAATAGAATTTTGTTCCTACAAAAAAATTAAGAATTATTCTCAAAAACTATTTTTTGATAACTGTTTTCGAAAACATTGTCAAATAGGTCCTTATTAATCTAGAGCATGGATAAGTTATATTAGAAAAATATACAATATATCTTATCATGAGAATTGGCCTTATATCATGCTTATAGTTGCTTCCCCCTTTTTGTTTCTTTCATCAAAAGCAAGTGGTTTCATCAATCAAATCACAGACATCAATACTGCAATTGAAAACTAGAAAAAAAAAAATGATAAAATCTTTAGCAAGCATTGATAATCTATATTCCAGAAAGTGAAGCAAAGCAAGAACCACAAATAATTTCAAATGGATGCCAAGAAAGAATATACCACAATAGCGTGGATCTGCTAGGAGGCCAACAAATGATATGTAGTCATCCACCAATCTTTTCCGTCCTTCCTGCTCCTCTATTAGAGAATAGGCAATCTACATGCACAAGAAATTATGAAGTAGTATCTGAAGTGATATACATCAATCACGACCAACTGTCCAAATCATTATCATTTATTATATCATGGTGTTCCTGTTAAAGATGCTCACTTGGGTATCCACAACATTGTGCAGCTTGATGCCAAATTGAAAATACAATGCCTACAAAATAACAATAAGATTCAAAGACTGCCACAATGTATGTGCTGACATGCAGAAGTAAATAAAATCAATTAGAGACCTCGCTATCTCGTTTGCAATCGTGAATAACTTTTGTGATGTAACTAGATTCAAGTGCAGGCTTACAGGCTTTCATAAGCATCTCTCCCCCCTGAATAGCATCAACCAGATAAATAGCATCTGGAAAAGCAATCTGCATGATACAAAGATAAAAATCTTTCATAATTATCAAAGTGAAAATCTCATGACACAGAATAGGTAATAAGGAACTGGATAGACATTTGACAAAGATTTTGAACAGAAGCTGAAAACAGAAAAGCTGTCAACAAGCTAAACTACCACATACTGTCTTGAATAAAAAAACAAAAGGAAAATTTGAAAGTAAATAAGTGCTATATGAAATTCAGAAAAGGAAACCATCTTATACAAATCAACGACACAAAATAGGTTAGTGGACGAGAAGTTAAAAACAAACATGCATTTAACTTATTGATCAGAAACAAAATATTCATTTATATGAATTTAAGAGTGCAAGTAAAGGATGAGGGATCCTTCCAAAATATGCAAAATCCCATCAAAAGAAGAGGTGGATAAACTTTCTCCGATATACTAAGATGACATGTACATCAATATAGTACTTCATGAAACCATACAAGGAAAAGTGGCTCAACCACTCATAGGAGTTAATACACCTCCCACAAAAACAAACTGAATCATTGATCCTATGTTGCTATTTTAACCCTTATGATCAATATACCAAATTTCAATCAGACTGAATAACATTGAGAGTAGTGCCCTTGAAACTAGTAGTAGTAGAGGCCCAAAACGAGAAATAGAAATAAATTATGTCTCATAATGTCTCTTAAGTCTTTCACTTGTCCTAAAAAGTCCTTACCTTTCTTTCCCATCATACCATCCAAATTAGTGTGAGACAAGTGATTTTTCATAGAATTTTGCCTCTAATAGTACTCCTTAAACCCCTAAAGGAGATGGTCATCATGTCCTATATACTCATGAGGAGTTTAATCCAATTTGACTAGTTTGAATAGCTTTTGTCATAGCCCTAAGGTCAACAAATAATATGCAAAAAGACCATCAATCAATTCTTCACTCCCTATACATACATAGTACAACAGCCAAGACTAAGGGCTTTCTAAAGTCACCTTGTCATTAACAAGTCATTGGTGTTGACCTTAATGTTAGTTGTTAGCCAAGCAAAGGCCTTGACCTTAAATGAGGCTTTAGATTTCCATATGAATTTTGTTAGAGAGAGATGAATTGGAGTTGATAAATTGAACATGGCTAAGAAGAAAGATTTTATTGTAAATAAGCTTGAAGAAGATAATAACCAAACTCTCATATCTGGGATAGACTTAACAAGTACACACAAGTGAGAGAGGATATAAGTCTTTCAAGGTCATCTATCTCCAAGTCAATGAGGTTACGACAAGAGTAAAGGTTCCATGAAAAAGGGGAAAAGATGTCAAGAATAGATGAAATGGAACAATTTCTAGCTGTCACAACTCTGAAAATATTTGGAGATTGAGAGCATAGAGATTGCTTCCCCCACCACAAATCTTCCCCAAATGCAAATCTTTGCCCCATTCACCCATTGCAAAACAAGTAGGAATTAGGAAATATGTTACATCAGGATTTGTGACTTAGTAACCAGCTTATGGCTCAAAGAGTGGACAGAGAGAAAAAAATGTGTTTAGGATTTTTTATTTATTTATTTTTGATAGGTAAAGAGAGCATATATTAATAAGAGAAACGCCAAAAAAGTGCCCCAAAAAAGTGTATATTAAAAGCATATTTAGGAAATTGGAACAAGAGTATAAGGAAATCAGAATAGGGTGGAAATGAAATGGAAGGAATTAGAATTAGAACCCAAACTAGAAATGTCATTGAAGTGCTTATGAAACTACCAAAAAACTAAATGAGAATGGAACAAATTCTCATTGAGTCATCTATTAACTATATGGGAGTTAGAATAAATCTACACATTTATTATAGTGTTCTTATACAAAGGGATATAAAAAGAGATATTTTCCTGCTACTTTTAAGAAAACTCCACTTTGATATTAATTTTTGGATAACATTGGAAAGATTAAACTAGGACTCATTAACATTTTGATCTTCATATCATGTAGCCTTGAAATGTCGAGTTTCAAGATTAGATTTTCTCTTTTAATTGATAACATATTTGCTTATCAATATGAAATGCTTTTTCAAAAATAATATCAACCTTCATGTGGATGAAATATGCAGACATCTAAAATTCATGTTTGGTTCCATCTTTGTCGAATTAGAGTTGAAGTTGAATGAATAAACTCCATAATTCAATGGGGAAAATTCTTCATGCAGACAGAATTCTATCATCTGAGACTCTGAGCTAACATGGTCCAAGAAAGTCAATCTGCATGATACAAAGTGTTCCATGGCGACATAGGTCAACACCTTCACAATCAAAACCAATGACCAATTTCCTTTCAGGAGAGGGCTCCAGGAATTCAATTGGAAGTTGAGATGGAAGGGTGACAATGTGGATAGGGACCAGTGGCAAGAGACCTTCATGATCTATGGGTTTGCCACCTGCAAAATACAAAGAACTCTTACAGAAACAAAAACCACAAAAAATAAACGCAAAAAAAAGTAGCTTTCAAACAAAAGCAAACAAGTCATACAAGTGAAATGCATACTCCCAGAAGAAGAACACAAAAAGAAAAACTATTTAGTTTTTCTGTATGACAGTATTAGACAAAACCATTCATGACTAATTGATTAATCCCAGTTCCTTTTTTGCTCTGAGAATTGTTATCACCAGGTGATGTGTGACCATGAATAACATGAAATTCAGAAAAATATATATATATATATATATTCGAGAACTGAGAAGAGAGAAAAAAGAAACAAAGCATGTGTTTTGGTATATTAGGGCAACTTAAGTTTGCCCATTTCCTCCATTCTGTTTTCTTACTGTTTTTTAACTATATGAGCCTGAGGGGACCTGAAGAGCTAACACTCATACAGCTAAACCTACTACATTCAATTTCTTGGCACTAGGAAAAATGAAGTTGTCATGTAGGAAAAATGAAATTGTCCAGTTAATTTCTTGGCATGTGGAGGAATAGCAACAAATCCCACATTCCGAATTACCAAAATTTCATGTAGTACAGTAATTAGTCACTTCTGAGACAAACAAAAACCCTTGGAACTCTTAGTTTTGAAACAGAGGGAGAAACCTCCATTTATTACCAAAAAGACTGAAAATAATAAAAAGGAAAAGTAAAAAGTTTGACAGTTTGCGCAAGAACCAAAAGCTAACTCGAGAAACCCAATCAATTCTCTAGGGCGCCAAACGATTGAAACTGCAAGTTTCTCGAACTCAGAATATGACTTTCGATCATTTTTCCCACGGTTTCTCGGCAACCAAACAGCTCCGAAAAGAACATAAAATCAAATTTCAAAGAAGCGTGAACAAACCCATGTCGAAGATCAACCACATTAATCAAAATTATATGAAATCACATGCATATAAACCCAAATCAAATATAAAAATCTCAAAATAATAGCAAAACCCAGAAAGGAAAACACCCAGTAAATTGAAAATAAATGAGAAAGGGAAAAAAAGAAAAGACCTGGGTCTGATGGCATAGGAATGTATGTCGGTTGAGACGGAGAAGGTGAAGCCATGTGATCGGACCATCCAAACAGACCAATTTTCTTCTGAACCCCCTTTTGGGCATATGTATTTTCATTTAGGGGCGTGTTTGGCATGGTTTTAAAATCGTGTTTTCTCCCTTTTGTTTTATTTGTTTTATTTTATTTTACTAATTTATTGTTTTGGTGGTTTCCAGAATTGAAGATTGAAAATAATTCAAAACATGGCTTTACAATCACTACTTACTATTTCTGAACATATCAGGATTGGTCTGCACATATTTTCTGAAATTTGTTTTAAAAAATTATTTTTTATTTTTTAACTTAAAAATAATTTCATAAAACAGCTTCTATTTATTTTTTAAAAATTATTATTTTTTATTTATAAAAATTATTTTTAGAGAATAACGATTAAATAATATTAAAAATTTTTAAAAACAGTTTTTTATTTTTAAAAGCAAAAAATTATTTTTAAATCAAATAACCAAACAAGCTTTTAATTATCGTTTATTTTATTTTATTATTCATTTCTTTGGATAATTAGGAAAAAATTAACATCAACAATTATCAAAACCTAATTAAATTTTAAACGAGATAATAAAATGACCAAAAAAAAAGTCACATTTATTTTTCCACTTCATCTTATTTGAAAATTTTGGTCAATTATTCCGATAGTAAAAATTTTTGAAAATATTAAGGCTATGTTTGGTTCCCGGAAAGTACAAAGGAAAGAAAAAAAATGTTAAGGAAAATGATTTTCTCATATTTGGTTATCCTATAAAAAATATCAAAGAAAATCAAATATAATTAAAACTAATTAAAAATTTATGTATTTTTAAATTATTTAATCTTTATATTGATGAGTTAAAATAAATAAAATAAGTTTGAAGTAACAAAAAAAATAATTTATCAACTTTTAATCTATTTTTTATTTTCCTTCACTTTTTCTTTCCTTCTATTTTTCCTTTGTATTTTATTTCCCTCGCATTTTCCCTCAAATTTTCCGGGAACCAAACATAGCCTAAATATTTTGATAAAAGTAGTTGAAATTAACTGCTTTATTCATTTTAATAATATTCATTAAAAAAAAAAAAATCAAGTATTCCAGAGTCCCAAAGGCCGATAACTTGAGTCCTATGATTCAATATTTATGAAATCGGTTCTAATATAATAGATGTTTATCGAATCAAATGAAAAATACATTATCGAGAAAAAGACGAGTTTGGATTCTATAATTGAAAAATGTTTTTCAAAATGTGTTTTGTAAAACACTTCGCTTTCCATGAAAGTAAGATCTTGAGTTTGAAAGTGAAACAAGCATGCCGACTATATTGTGCCAAGCATGGTCACATGGGTCCACGTGACGCCTTAAGTGGAGGTCATGCTCTGATGTGACGCCAATTTATTTTGTAAAAGCGAGATTGCCCAACATATAATTGATTTAAGAGTATGTTTCACAATCATTTTAAGAAATATTTTTAATATTTAAAAAAAATTTATCATTCAAATATTAAAAAGATTATAAATATTTTCTAAATTGAGTTATAATGGAATTAAATACATCCCCTAATACTTTAAAATTAGAATTTCGAGGGAAAATGAAAATAACATAAAATAGAAAGAAAAATAAGATGAAAGAAAAAATATATTTAAATTTAATAAATTATTTTTATATATTATTTAAAACTCGTTTCACTTATTTTTAATATTTATGTATGATATTAAATAATTTGAAAATATTTAAATTTTTAATTAATTTTTAGTGTATTCGGTTTTTTCATATCGTAAAAAAAAATTATTTCATTAAAAAAAATTACACTTTTTGAAATTTGTAATCTTTTTCAATTTAGTAATTATTGAAGGACAATAATGTTACAACCTTTAAAATGCACTTAGAGTCCTTTGTTTGGCAAACTTCCCCCCCCCCCTCCAAATTTAGCATATGAGACTTATGTTATTGCTTCCAAAATACGGCGAAAACCCTTAACCTTGCAAGCCCATGTCATTATTGGGTGTTTTACTTCAAGTATTTTTAATTGAAGTGTTTTCTATTTGAGTGTTTTTATAATAATTATTTATCAAGTGTTTTTTTGGGAATATTATAAGTGAAATTTTAGATTTTTTAAAAGTGTTTCATAAATTTTGTCAAATACTTTATTTCTCTTTAAAAGCACTTCTTAACTTAAAAATGTTTTTTAAAAACATTACCATACTCTTAATATTATTATTGGATGGCTTTTTTTATAGCAAATAATGAGAATACTTATCAAGAATAACTTAAAATCGACATATCTTTAAGCAAAATTAGGTCTTCACATCAAATAAGTAAAATTGGCAACTAAATAAATGATCTAGAGTCGGACGAAATATGCATTCCAATTCACACCTACCTCAATGTTGTGCTAAAATGTGAGGAGATGTATTTGGCAACCACGTGATTAAAATTCTTTTATCAAAGAATGTTATAAACAACACTGTCGAATATCTAACCATCCTTCGTATGATAAAAGCAAAGTACATTTAGGTTTTGATGGTGAAATATTTTCAAAAATAATTATTTGATTTTAAAAATTTGTTATATGATGTTTTGTATAATAAAAGTCATTTGTTAACTTGAAATGTTTTCAAGGTATTTTTTAATATTTTTAAAAAATAAGAATAACTTTTATATGAATATTCATTTTCAATTATTCTTCATATTTTTGTAATAATTTTTTTAAATAATCATTAAAAAGTAAACAAAAACAATAAAAAACAAGTAAATATATGCTTGCCAAAAATACCTTATTGTTTGTTTTCTAATAACCGAAATTGTTTTTTTTATTCTTTTAAAAAAAATATATGAAATTATTTTTTAAAACAACTTCCTAACCTATCCTTATATCAAAACTATATTAAAATAAAATGAGACGATTCAAAGAATACTCCAAAATACACCGAAAAAGCTTTACTTTAAGAGCATCAAAAGCAAGTATCATTGCAAATCTAACTATGCTTACCTTGATAAAAGATAGAAATTACAATTAAAAGTCCATTTGACCGTGATTTTAGCACGTGTTTTTAGTCTATAAAATGTTTTTGAAAAAAAAAACCAAGTGTTTGATAAAATTTAAGAAACAATTTTAAAAATCTAAAAAATCACTTATAATATTTAAAAAAAAAACACTTGATAAATGATTCACTTAAAAACACTTTCATTAAAAATATTTTTAAAGTGTATTTAACAATGATTTTATAAAATATTTCTAATATTTTTAACATTTTAAAATTTTTATCTCACAAGTATAAGGAATGTTATAAGAAACATATTCTTAGTAAAAATATTGTCAATCACAATATTAAGTTAAAAATATGTTTGGCTCAAAATTTTGAAATCATTCGCAGAAAACCATGAGGGGCATTGCTGTAAATTTAACAATCCCCTTTCTTAACATGAGGATCCTATAACTTTATCGTTAATTCCTTTTGTTAGACTGGATTTATGACAAGAACTAAACATTTTTCTTATGTAATCTCCAGGGATTACGTAGAAGTTTAAAAACTATTTTTTTATTCAAGCTCTTAACTTTTAAAAATAAATAGTTAAAGTACACTGAAATATCAAAATAAAAACAACACAAATATTTATAAATATTTTAAATAATTATTTCAAATATATATTTTTATAAACTACAAAACTATTGTTTCTCATATTTTAAATATTTTCATTTTATTTTATTTTTTAATCAGACAAGGAGTGAATTCATGAGATGTCATTTAGATAAAAAAATAAAGAATTTAAAAAATCCACCTAAGCAGGGACAAAGGTTCTATGAAACATTAAAATAATAATAAAAAACGGAAAGTCCATCTCAGAGTTGAGCTGTCCTGAATTTTTTATCGCCAAGTGGATAAACTTTAAGTGTACTTGTCTGATGACATGTCTTCATTGTCTTCTTAGTTTTAACCTTTCTCCATTCTATTTAAACTTTTGTAATAATTTTTATGAATATAAAAATATTTGTGTAGTATTTCTTTTGGTGCGGAATATCCATTGAAAGAGATTTGGTAATAGGCGAATCACGTCTACCATTGGACACATCGAACAAGTTGATTGCGACAAGTGGGGTGAGACCAATTAGAGGCCCCAAACCAAACCCATGCTACTATGGTTGGTGCTCTTCGAGCTGTCCTCTCCATTATTTGGCCCCATGGTTCCGAGGGCCAATATCACATGAGTGGGTTCACATCAATGGAAAAACAATTATTGGGTTAAGTAACCCAACAAAAATATCTACAATACTTACCAAATATTAAGGGTATGTTTGCTTACAGTAAAATTTGAGGAATAGAGAAAAAATGCATAAAGAAAGAAAAGGTGAATGTAAATAAAATATGAATTTAAGTTATTAGTAGTTATCAAATAATATTAAGGAATGAGAAAAAATGATTATTGAAAATAATTTTTTCATGTGTTGACGGTTTATGAGAACTATAAAAGAAAATCAGATATAATTAAAATTAATTTAAAATTTATATATTTTTAAATTATTTAATTTTTATATTAATGAGCTAAAATAAGTAAAAATGTATTTAAAATAACATATAAAATTAATTTATTAATTTTAAATTAATATTTTATTTTTATTTCCTTTATATTTTCCCTCCATTTTTTTTGAAACCAAACATAATATTAAAGTTAATAAATTATTTTTATAGTTATTTCAAACTCATTTTACTTATTTTAACTTATCAATATAAAGATAAAAAATTTTGAAAATATAGAAATTTTAATTATATTTATTTTTCTTTTGCATTTTCACATGACAATTAGATATGAAAAAATAATTTTTAAATGTTTTTTTCCTTAATTACTTTGTTGGAATGAAGCATAGCGTAAAATTATCTTCAAATGAATTTAACTCGATGAATTTTCCTCATTTATTATGTACTCTATGTTAATGTTGCTTTTGAAATTGAACTTTAAGTAAAATATTATTTTTAGACTTTTTTTAATATAATTTTTTTTTCCTTTTGTTTGAATTTTAAAGAATAAAAGCGTGGATTAGGTTTTTGATGTAATTTAAACATATTCAAATTTCAAATAACAAAAACAAATAAATAGTGTTTGAACAACTAGATGGTTGCCCCAACTTCACATTAGACCCATAAGTACATTAATTGCATAATTATTCAAAATAATTTGGTATTAGTAATTTGTAATAAATTATTAAAGAAAAATAGTTTTCTTAGATTATTCTCCACCAAGTTATTTATGTGTGAGTTTGGAAGTGATTTTATAAAGTATTTTAGCGTTTTTAACACTTAAATGATAAAAATTATTAAGTATTAGAAATATTAAGAGCATGTTTATCAGTGATTATAAAAAAAATATTTTTTAATATTTATAATATTTGAAATTTTTTATCATTTAAATGTTAGAAATATTAGAAATGTTTTATAAAATCATTTCCCATTGTAAAAGTATTTCCTAAAATCACTACCACGAATCTTATATTTATGCATAATAAAAAGGTTTTAAGAGTATTTGTCTTTCTTTTAATTATTACTCAAAATATTTTGTAAAAAAATAAATAAAAATATTTTAAATTTATTTTGAAAAACAAATTATTTTTAAAATAAATTATAAAAGAAACTGTTTTATACCATAAGTATAGCAAATATGTTTTTTAAGTTAAAAAACTATTCTTTATTTTCAAAAATACTTGTATCGACTATATTTTTTTATTTGCTTTTGATAGAAAATAGTTTTTGAAAATTTATTATGAAAGTAAATTATTTTTTAAAATTAATTTAAGGCGAATTAATAGTAAGCTGCCATACTTGCATGGAGACTAGGTTTAAAAAAATATATTTTATATTTCAATTTTCAAATAAAAATTTGATTCCGAAAATAATTTAAAAAAATGATTTTCTGATAACTGTTTTTGTATCAAACAACCTTATATTTCCATCAAGAAAAAACATACCCATATTTACATGCCTATATTTTCGTTAAAAAAAAACCTAGAAAAAAAATTATTTTTACTCTTAGAAAGGAAAAAAAAAAAATCTTTAAGACAAAGCACATGCTGAAAGTGGCCCACATGGAGAGGGACAGGGCAAGAAAGAGTATGCAGATCAAAGGGGATGACTTGGACAAAAAGACCAAATTCATGGTTATTGCCCTTTGTATTTTGGTCACAGATCTCCCAATCTAGCGCAAAAATTTCTATGCCAACACGGGTGTTTCCAGTTCTATCCAAACATGGCCCACACCGAAGCACTTTTTGCCTTTTTCCCCCTTTTGCAGATGAGCGTGAATCATCTTCTAAGGAATCCCTAAATAAGCCACACCAATACACCGTCTTTTTCTCATAGAATCTGTTCTCGTTTCTCTCTCTTTTTCTCCGTTCTTATTCGTTCTTTTATTTCCTGCATCGTCGCTAGTTTTTGTTTCTTTATCTGTTCTCTTCATCATTTTCAGCTACAGAGCGCCTTTCCACCCCAATTAGGTCAACCCGGTTATTGAGGAATTGGTGCAATTTCCAAGGAAAAGAGCCGATTTTGGTACCTGGGTTTGCGTGTTTCCAGCTTTCTGTAAGTGGGTTTTGGTTTAATCGTTGTTTTGTTCGTCGATTTTCTCTCAATTTCGGAGGTGGAGAATCGATTTTGGCTTCTGGGTTTGCGAAATTCTGGGTATGTGCAAGTGGGTTTTCGTTTTGGAGGTCTGATTTAGGTTAATTTTCGAGAAAGAGAATTGGTTTTGGTATCTGAATTTGTCTAATTTTTGTTATCTGCTAGTGAGCTTTGGTTTTGGAGGTTCTTCACAAATTGCTGGAATACTCAGGGAAAAGAACCGATTTTGTTATGTGGTTTTGTGTCAATTTTGGGTGTCTGCAGATGGTTCTAGGTTATGGGATTTGGAAGCGAATTTCATGGGGAAACTAGCTTTTGTATTTGGGGTTTTGTGTTGAACTGAGGGTGATATATAAAGAGAAAGAATGAAGAGAGGGAAAGACGAGGAAAAGATCATGGGGCCTATGTTCCCAAGGCTTCATGTTAATGATACAGAGAAAAGAGGGCCAAGAGCACCTCCAAGAAACAAGATGGCTCTCTATGAACAGCTTAGTGTACCATCTCAGAGGTGCAATCCTGGTGTCATGCCTCTCAAGTCTAACAACGCTAGCAACTTGGTGCCTCCGGCGTCATCGAGTCAGGTAACTTTGAGGATTTCATGGTTATATCTTCATATTCTTTGTCCATTTTGTTAAGGCTTCTTAACTGGTTTATGTTATGATGCGGTTGTTTTCTGTTTTTGAAGGAGAAGATTGAGTTTTGTTCTGTCGTTTTGATTGATTTCAGTTTTAATTAATGGATCGACATGTGACCTAGATTTCATATCAGGATCAGAGGTTGTCTAAAGGGGAAATTTAGGGATTGTATGGTTCTAGCCTTGACATTTGCTATAATATTGATTTGCTTGTTCCGAATAAATATTGGATCTTTATGTTCATTCTAGGATTTTGGGTATCGTTTTTGCATTTTTCTCAGGCTCATTGCTCACTTACATTGTTAAGCAGCTTCTGTGCAGCACAGTTAACCTTGCTTTTTATTTGGGACCTCTCCCAAATGGGACACCTAAATCCATACCCAAGAATCATTGCTCCTCAACCGAAGGATATTACTCCCTTAACTTAGTCTGGAAAATTGATCAGCAATTGATTTTGGCTTTCTTGTTATTTAGAGTATATTTGGGACTAATTCAGCTTAGTGTACAAAATGTTTTATGTTACAGTAATTTTTAGTTGGCACTCTTTTTGGAAGTCAATGGCAAGCAAAGCAACTGTTTTGAGGGGCAAGTTGTTTATCTGTTTGTATTTTAATTTTTTATTAGTTTGTTGGTGTGGTGGGGTCTGTAAAGCTCTTAACTGGCTTTGTGATCGGCAATAGTTGTCATCTCTGTTGTAGTTCACAGATGGGGTCTTGTTCTTGTTTTTCCTGCCTGTTCCTATTTTACAATATTCTCTTTTGATTTTTCTAAAGAATTTTATGAAGGGACAAGATCTGTCAGTTAATGTTTTTATTCAAAGAAGAAATCTTATTGTTGTTCTTGATTGCTATAGCAATTTATGGTTGCAGGGAAGTGGCCATGAAAGAGGTGTGTTTTTTCCGCATCACATATCTCCCTCAACTCCAACGCATCTGCCAGAGAAGCTTCATGCTCGCCATTCTGATGCAGTGATTTTGAACACTCCATTGGCTCAATTTGAGCAGAGAAAGAAGCAAGGAGATGAAGATGATTTTAGAGTTCCTATATTTGTTCACTCAGGGACAGAATTTCATGGTAGAAACCAGAACAGCATAGATAGGGAAATACTTACTCCCAGCAGCTCAACTTGTTTGGGTCATTCAATAAATCTCCAAAATGCTTGTGAGAAGGAACTAAAACGAACTAGCTCCAATGGTCTTAATGTGAGACAAGACATGAGGAGCCAGGGTGATGTGAATCGGAAAGATTATGTGTCAAGTAGGGAGTACTCAGAAAAATCTGCCTCAAATCTGTCAACTAAAGAAAAAATTGATGAATCTATGAAGCAAGTCAATAAACCTTCAAGTGAAGATTTTCGGGATCAATCATCAGCTAATTTTAGCAGCTTACATGATACTGATGGTTGTTTACTACAAGGGAATAGAGCAGGGGCACAATTAGGAGAACCTGATCATGTTGATTGTGTTTCAGTTGAGACTGCAAGAGATGCACGGAACGCTTCTAGGGTAAGAAGTAGTTCATATTCAGGAGATGGTCTTGGTAGTCCTAGTGAACCAGATAATGATGGTGCATGTCGTGGAGACAAGACATGTGGTACATTACAAAAGGGAAATGTAGACACAAATGATGACTTATCTGAGACCTCCATGGTGGATTCTATGTCAGGCTTGGATATAACACCTGATGATGTGGTAGGAATAATAGGTCAGAAACATTTTTGGAAAGCGAGAAGAGCAATTGTCAAGTAAGTTTCCATACCCTTCTATTAATGGCTACTTCATTGTGATGCTTTTGGCTTATCATAATTGAGGTTGCCTTGTGAAACTTTTCTCGGTATACTGAATGACAGTATTGACTTAGTGAAAAAAATGTCATGGCTAGACTTAAGCTTCAGGGTACCTCATTTTTTTTCCTTGTCAAAATATCCATCTTTGTTAATAGGTGATCTTAACCTCTTGATTTGACTGATTTTATTTGAGGTTGCCTTGTTAAAATTTTCTTAATATACTCGATGATAATATCTACCTACAAAAAAAATTATTATGGCTACAGACTTAAGCCTCGTGATATCTCTTTTTCTTTTAAATATCCATGCTTGTCAATAAGTACTTTGACTTTTTTGGGTTGCCTTGTGAAACTTTTGTGAGTTTACTGAATAATAGCATCTAATTATTGAAAAACTTTCAAGGTCTCAGGCTTTATCTTGATGATGCTTCATTTTTTAATAATGGAATAATGTATTATAAATGAGAAAATTGCAGAAATGTCTCAATTGCCGCACAAAACATGCAGAAACAATTCAACCTTCATATTAAACAAGTAACAAATTTTTTATTAATGGCAGGCTTTAGAACTGACAAGTAGTTACAATCAAATCATGGAAAGTTACATATGAGCCAATGCGCTTGCCCCCAATTAACAGTCAAATATTTTTGAAAGATGAATGGCTAATGTGTGTTTGGTACAAGGGTTTGATGAAATTAAACAAGTTGAATAGAAACAGTGTTCTTGGGAAATATGATTAGGTCCTTTTGGGGTAGTGAAAAACAGTTAAGATAGATGATTGTAAGAGGCATTTGGTAGGAACTTGGAATATTTTCTATGTCTATATAGATTGTAGCGCCATGATCCATTTAGTGTGAATTTTAGAAAGTGTTAATTGCCTTGGAGGAACTGTGATTGTTGTACTGGGAAATGATTAGGTAATCTTAATGAGTCTTTGGGAGCTGCAGAAGGTTTGTATTTCTTGGGATTGTTTCTTCCTCCTTTTCTCAGAATTCAAAGCTGGATTGGATTGTTGAACATCATATTAAATATTATTACAATAGGAGTATAGAATATTTTATCGTCTTGAGTATAAGAGTTGTTAGTATGGCTTGGGAGAGGAGATCTCACGGTGTGGGGTCCTGCAGTCCCCTCAAAGGTGACCGTTTTTTAATTATTGACAGCCCTTACAAAATTTTAATGATCAATCATCTTCTAGCAGGGAGATGGACTTCCCTTGTTGAGGTGCTTTGTGCTGGCAAACCATGAGAAGATGGATCATCTCTTCATTTGGTGTCCTCTGCCCTTTTGGACGAACAAAAAGGGCAACAAATTGTGAAGGATAATCCTTGGAGCTATTTTTCCTTTTGGGAAGAGGAATTTTGACAATTTGAAATTATTTGGGGGACATGGTGGCAAAGAGTATGGTCTCAATAGTATCTTGATGGCTTCTAATTTGAGGGTTTTGTGGGGTTGAGATTCATACTCTTTTTTATATTTGTTCTTTAGATTATGATTTGCCCCACCTGTACTCTACGTGCTGTAAATTTTCATAGTCGTTAATGAATTGATTCTTTAATTTTTTAAAGAAATCTGTAAAAGACTAGAAATGCAAAAAGAAAAAGAATTTTGCTTTTATCTTTGAATCTGCTTCTTCTTGCATTTAGCTTCCATGTTTCCATATAATTTGTTGTACTGAATATAACATTTGAAATACTTGCAAAAATGATTGTGGTTGGGAAATATGTCGAAGATCTGGATTTGTAAGCCATAAATTTTTTTATGTTCATCACTAGTGTAATAGTATTTCTATGCCCATATTTTACTTTCTTGTGTTTGATTAAATCATTTTCATTACAATCCTAATGACAATGGAGTGCAATGACTGCTGTATAGGGTGATAGCATGTAGAGTTAGGGAGAGGTTTGAGGACTTGGAGACATTTGAGAAGATAGGTTGCTATTTTGTGCGTTGTAGATCCTGTTCCCACATCTTCTTGATTAGAAAATGGTTTAGGTTTGCTGTCCGCACTATTTCACCTGCAACAGAACCAATAAAACAAATTTATTCATTAGATCACCCAAACAAGAACCTAAATAGCTTTATAATAGAGGGAGGATAACCCAATGGAAGTTGGAGAATCAATTCAACCTATTCAACCATTTTCGAAGCTTCCGCATGTGGTAGATTTGGATTGTATGATAGTCTTGTTAAAATGATACCATATAATGCCTGATAGTGCATGTGCCTGGTTGATTATCGCTCTACATGCAGTTGTATATGCATCGAATTTACCAATATCATGTGATTTTTTTAATTAATTCCTGTTACTCTGCACAGTCAACAAAGAGTATTTGCTGTACAAGTGTTCGAGTTGCACAGACTGATAAAAGTAAGGCAGTTTCTGTCCACAGATTCTAGAATGATCTGGCATTATTCCTGTATATATCCTGTAGATTTTGAAAAATTCAGTTTGAACTTAATCCTTCATATTCAAACAGGTTCAGAGATTAATTGCTGGATCACCACATCTTATGGTCGATGAGAGTGCTTATTTGGGCAAACCATCTTTAAAGAGCTCTCCTGCAAAGAAACTACCATTGGAATATGTTGTAAAACCACCGCCAAATATGGTCATGCACAAAGATGATTATGAGAGGGCAAGCGATCAATTGGAATGTTCTGCGGAAAATGCAGTTGGGAAGACACATCTTCCATCTGTGAAAAATGGTAATCCACCTTCAAATTATGGGCCTTATATAGGAAATCCACCACCAGCACCTGCGCCCACTGATAGCAAAATGGGTCCTTGGTGTTACCCTCAACCTCCTGGGCATCAATGGTTGGTTCCTGTAATGAGCCCTTCTGAAGGACTTGTGTACAAGCCATATCCTGGCCCTGGATTCATGAGCACAGTTTGTGGAGGATGTGGACCAATGGGGCCAGCTCCCATGACAGGTAGCTTCATCAATCCAGCATATGGGGTTCCAGCATCTCATCATCATCAAGGAATCGGTGTTCATCCTGGTACTCCTCCCATTGGTCATGGTTATTTTCCCCCATATGGCATGTCAGTGATGAACCACCCAACCATCTCAGGTTCAGCTGTTGAACAAATGAATCGGTTTGCTGGACATGGTTCACTCAGTCAAAGTGGTCAGTTATCAGGTGGAGGAGCCAGCTTTAACATGCAACATCAGAACTCATGTAATGTGCCAACCCCAAAGAGAGCTATTCCACAAGGTGTGAAGTTTCCAATGTCGAAGGACAGTGAGTTCCAAGGAAGCACAGCCAGTAGTCCAAGCGAGAGAGAGCAACAAGTTGGGACAGGTGACACTGCTGAAGGAAGAGACCCGCTTCCTCTGTTTCCTATGGCTCCTGCTGCCGTTCCAGCAGGAGATCCCCAGCCTAATGGTACTGATCAGCCAACACGAGTGATCAGAGTTGTACCTCACAACCCTAGATCTGCAACAGAGTCGGCTGCAAGAATTTTCCAGTCCATACAAGACGAGAGAAAACAGTTGGACTCTACTTAGTTCATAATGTGGCATAAAATTATGAATCTCATTCGGTGAATCATCTTGTGCTCATCTAACTGTTGTAATGTTTGGTTATCCTCTCTGTACTCCTTTTTGGTATGATATCTTGTAACGGGATTTTCATTTTATGATCTGATTATAGGTTATTCATATGTAGATATGTTTCCTTGAAGATCATATGAAATCAATGTTATATCAATATATTGTCCTTCCTGTTTTCGGTTGGTTTTAGGCAGAGCGGGCATTAGTCGCTGCTTGATTTAGGAAAAGGGTTTCTTTTTTCAACACTCGTCTGTTATCTATGTATCTTCAATTGACCCCTACCTTTTAACAGCGACTCTAACCCCAGTGGGTTGTCAGGTTTTGCATTGATGGAAAGACTGCTGTATGCTGTAGCCAGTCTCTGTACAAGAAGTTCGAAGGAAAAGGTCTGCAACTCAAGGGATTGTTCAGGAAGAGACCTTCCACTCCAAATTGGTATTTGTTTTTTTTTTCTATGTTTCTTAAAGGATTCTAGTGGGAGAATGGAGAGCGATGATCATCTCCCCTTGCTGATTTTTCTCTGCCTAGTTGGTCGAGAGGCCAAGATTTGCTTCTGGTTGTCCTGGAATCAAATCATTGATATCCACTTAACAACCCTCAATACATGATCATCTCTTTCAAAATTTCACCTGATGTCCTCACTGAGAGTTGTTGTGTGGATCCACTCCCTTCTCAGAATGCATTTTGTTCATGGAGGTTGATGCTCTGTCAATGTAGTGGTCCATTTTACGGGCTTTTGCCTGGTTCGAAAAGGAAGATACCCCGCCCAGCTGATTTGGAATATGGGTTTGTGACTTTACATAAGAGGGTCGTCGTACTTCCAGCCTTCTAGGATTAGGACATCCTTCTAACAAAACTCCAAAATTCAGAATTCTCAAACTCAACCTTCACTTTATTCATAATCACTTTGGATTTGATACTGATGCTATTCATTTACAGTCAAGCCACCCTCCAGACCCCGCACAGTATAAAAACCAGCCCCAGTCAGCAGACACTTCTCCCTCATTCTCGTCATAGCAATTTTTGTTCGTTATATTTGGCACCAGAAACCATAGTATTCTAGTGAAAAACTTGTCATCTATAACTTGGATACCTCTGATGAAACTGGCCCTCAGGTTACCCATCGGAAGGAAATGACCGCTACCCATGTCTGTCTGCGTGTGTTGCCCATGTGCTCCCATGTGAGCTGAGTTTATGACCTTGCCTCCCCAAGCCAACGCCTCAGCCCGGTGACTCAAGCTGGTGAACAGGGTGGTTGTCCAGTATCCCACTGGCTCTGCTTGCACCAGGAGCCACCAATTTGTACTCTCCTTGTCCTCGAACATTCCTCAAAACCCGAAAAAATGACAAACATGGTTGCAACAATTGGAAGCAGATGAATACGTCGTATATTGCCAGAAATATGGCGAAGAGAAGGACTTTCTGTTTGTCAAGTCGTTAGTAAACTGAGGCCCCTGTCTCCTTCCCAATGTAGGTGAACAAAGCCAGGGCATTGAAAAATATAGCAGCCTGCGTTGTTGCCACCCTGAACACCCACAAACCATTACCAAGAAGAATACATGTTAGTCCCAACTTACAGTCCAAAAAAGGAAATTCTTGTATGATTGTTTGATATCTCGCCCATTGTATTTATATTTTAAATTTCTATCTGAGGCATAATCTTCGTGATGTAGAATATTTATGAAGATAATTTTAAATAGCTGATTGGGAGGGGATTCCCAGAGGATTCTGAGTGGGGTAAAGAATCATTTCAAAATGATTGGAAGCATTTCTTTACAAAAATAAGTCAGAGAAAACTGATTTTTATTTTTGAGTTTCCAATTGGATTTTTCAAAACCTTATTTTATGACCTTTTTCGGATTTCCATCACAGACATAAGGTAATCCTCATCGTTATCTCTACGTTACCATATCATCCTTTTCTAAAAAGTATTAAAGAAAGGAAAAAATATTAAGAAAAATAATTTTTATTTAGTGTACCAAAATGTAAACAAAATCATATATAATTAAAATTATTTAAAAAACGATATATTTTTAAATTATTTAATCTTTATACGAAATAAGAAAAATAAGTGAAATAAATTTAAAATAATTTATTAATTTTAAATCTATTTTTTATTTTCTTTTGTTTTTATTTTTTTTCCATTATTCTTTCTCTTTATTTATTTTTTTCACATAGTTTCTTTCAAATTTTCTAAAAACCAAACATAGGATTAACAAATTAGAATTTGACCTGTATTTTATGGTTTTTAAGAAAGGAAGATTAAAAGCAGATTCCTTGTAGATATTAACACAATCAATATGCATGGATATTGATGTGAAGAAGGTAATGAAAATTCCCATATTTGTTGACCATTGAAAATTCAAATCACTTCCTAATTTTCGACCGGGCCTCTAGAGAACATATCTTGCATGTATAGGTAAAGAAGTTAAAAGTTTTGATTTTGTTGATTGCAAAAATAATCCTATTAAGACATGAGTACACAATATACACCAAGCTTACATTTATAATGAATCAAAACCAAATCAAATGACTAATGATCAAAAATCCAAAAACCAAAATGAGAGACATTGCTTTATTCAAAGTAGATGAAAGAGTTCTCAATACCATTCAACAAGCAATAACAACTATGAAATTCAATCCTCAACAATGACCAGACCCTCCAAAAAATAATCGTGGTTCGTCCCCTGGTCCGCTCAGAGCATTAAAGGTATTATAGCATTGAAGCTCAGATACATAAGTTTCTTTATCTACCGGATACTTCCATTGAAGAGAAAAATCCAAGTCCCTAATGCGAGCAACATAGGATGCAATGCCATAGAGGCTAGTTGGAAAAGCTCCACTCCCCATTTGTGTTGTGGTGTGATTGGCCTGAGAGTTCAACACCCTTGAGCTATAAACTTCTCCTCCCCATTCAGCCACTATGGCACTGAACTTTAAATTGTCAAAAAGGGTGCCTGGCCAATACCCTACTTTGGTCTCAGATCCGTAGTCTAACCACCAGTTAGAAGTGACCGGATCCTGCATTCAAATAATTGATTGTAACCACTCACACCATATTAAGCCAATGAGAACTTAAACTAAACTACTGTTGGATTGGGTTTAAAGATCATCCAAACTTTTTATAACATTTGACATTATACTTCGTGACTAAGTTTAAAAAGCTATTATTTGAATCATCTCTTTTTAGACTTAAGAGCGACATTGTTCCACCCTAACATATATCAAGTTAATAAAGGCTGAAATGAAAAAAGCTATTACCATATAAATGCTAACACCAATCTCGTATTGCGGTCCCGATGCAACCGACACGGGGTCCAAAGCCGTGCCAAATGATATTTTGTTGTTAGTTTGCACAAACCCTGCACAGGTGAGGTCAAAGCAACCTGTAGTATGATATGCATCACTCTACAAAAAAAAATTCCAAAACAAGAAAGAATGGAATAAGTAGTAAGCACAACTTTATTGCTTGGAACTTGTTCTTCTCATTTTGTTAGCAGTAGCTTACAGTCCAGTGTATGAACGATCGAGGCTGATCATTGCCGTATAAGGCCGGGTACACCTGAAAAACCAAAAAGATACTAGATTTTTTCAATTTTGTAGAGAAAAATTTGGTATTGATGTGATATGTATATTAATTTTGACTAACCACCCATCCTGATTCCACACTATCATAATTTGACAGGTTGCCGCTCTTCAGCCAAATTTGACCACTACTGTAATCATCAGGTAAATCAACTGTTGGCTTCCAGACATTAATCGCCCCGCTCGCTCCTAAAAATTGGTATTCATAGGAAAGTAGGACCGCTTTCTGATTCAAGAAAGATCATAAAATGTTCGAAGTTAGATTATATAAACAACCCGGGACCTCTAGTTAATCAAAGCTCTGATACCATGTTGAGTTACCAATTAATCTAAAAGCTTAAACTGTGCTTACAGATCGATTGGTTTCGGGACCGACTGGGACATCTGTGCCGTTAGGACCTAATGATTTGTCAGGTTTAATAGTATTTTCTTGGAAAGGATGGGAAGGGGGCTTCCTCCCAAAGTGTTGAAGAGAAGCAGCTCTCAACAGGTCCTTTTTTTGGATTCTACGAATGGGAATTGTTCCCTTCGGACAACTTCCACTTCTTTGCCAAATCTGTTTCACCTCAGACCCTCCAGCTTTGGAAGACTCTTTCTTCATTGCTGGAGACACCCCTTCTGGGACATAATTGGGTGCCATCTACATTTTCTCAAGAAACAAACAGGTAACAAATGAGATACCGAGTTAGAATAATAAAGCAGGGAAAGGAGCAATGACAGAGACAAACCTGAATAACGTGCTTTTTCAGTGCAGGATGATCTAAAGCGGGTTGCTTGTGAATGTCAACACAGTCGATAATATCTCCATCTTCACTCTACAACCAACCATAAAATTAATTTTCTATTCATACCATAAACCAGAAATTTCTCTGTCCGATTTTCATGCTAAATATCGAATCTTCTATTGAAAGCTCCATAGAAGTTCTGACCAAGATATCGTCTTATGCAGATTAGATTGCAACTATAGTTGAACGACATGATCGGTTAGCTTGCTTGAGGTTGATTTGATTTAATTTAGATGATAAATTGGATGCATATTAATTTAAGCTTCGACTGCAATTTATTTTTAAAAATAACTCAAATTTGAAGTTTAAAATATGTTTATAATTCTTAATAAAAAATATAAATGTGATTGATTTTGAATGAGTTGGATTGGTTTACCGGACTTTCACTTACACACTGAAGTCAAGTTACCAACTCGGTTGATGAGAGGATTGGAAGATGATGATAGAAAAGATACCTGAATGCTCTTGACTGCAGGCTTGTTTAGAAGCTTCAATTTTCTGTCAATTTCCATTTCCATGGAAGCTTTTCTTTCTTTGGACATCCCATACACTCCATTACTAAAAACAATCAAACCTATTCCCAACAAAAGAAACACATTTTCTATTCCCAACCAAGAAGAAGAAGAAGAAACCCTTTTGCCCATTCTCTCTCTCTCTCTCTCTCTCTCTCTCTCTCTCAGGCTCATTAGCAACAATATATACAGTCAACCTGCATGAATCTTTCTCTGAATGCCAGATGATATACTTCCAATTGTACACGAGCATAAAAGGAATATAAAAATACTCAGATAGAAAGTCAACTTTTTGGTAAATGATACAAAAGGAATACTTAAGGATAGTTTTCTTGCAAATCTTCCTTTTGTTTGCACACATACATCCTATGCTCCATATTTTCTCAATTGAGTAAATCCTTATTTTCTCTTTCCTTGCATATTATCCTCTGATGCCTATGCCATATATTGTCTTTCCAACTGCGTCTGCAATGTATACTAAACCAGCACCTTTTTTTGGGGTTTCCTTTTAAAATCTTTGACAATATTTCAATAGGAAAAAGGTTGTTATATAATAAAAATCATAATAAAAGCAAGAAAAATGTTACAGTAAACAACTCCATTGATCATCTGCAAGTATCCCTTCATGGGCACATGGGGTTCTTACCAGGACCTCCATAATAGAATTCAGGATCGTCAATATAATCTCCAACATAATAAACATCATAACACTCATACTCGTCTGCATAAGTAAAAACCCGCTCGGGGATTTTCAAGGGAGCAATATTTTCTCGAACCCGCATTCTTCTTACGCACCCTGAGCCAAAGATTGGGCCAGGAAATTTTCCACTTCCCATGGCTGTTGCAGTGTGGGGAGGAGGAGAATTCCCTATCTTTGAGCTGTACACTTCACCTCCCCATTCAACAACTTCTGCCCCATAACTTAGCATCTTGAACAGCTTGTGAGGCCAATACCCTATGTTGATTTTCCCTCCATATTGCACCCACCAGTTATTTGTGTATGGATCCTATCACCAAAAACAAGATGATAAGAAGATAGTGTGAGTAATTTATGATCAAACCCTCGATCTTCAATCAAGGAGATTTATCTTGACCTTATAGATATAAATTGTTATTTGAGAAGGGAGCCCTCTGGGGACTGAGATTGGATAGATTGCTGCACCAAGAGCAATCTCACTACTGGTTTGAATAAAACCCGGGCAGGTGAGATCGAAACAACCTGTTGTCTTTGAAGCATCAGCCTGATATATACATGCAGAAAACAGATATCACATTTCATTATTAGGCCTAATTTTAAGTTAAAGATCAAATTTAGGTGAGTGATTCTATGGTTGACAGTAGGCAGCTTACAGTCCAATACACAAACAATCGAGTCTTTCTGTCCCCGTAAACACTTGGATTTACCTGAAAGGTATTAAAAATTTGTGAATCTAGTATAAGCTTTCAGTGTAAAAGACCACAGACAAATACGGTCAAGGGGTCGGCTGGGATAATTTCCTGCTTTTGGCTTTAGCAAGGAGCAGAAGCTGAAGCCAAAGCCAAAGTCATTAGTTTCAAAGTTCTAAAAATTTTATTAAACATAAAATAACTTCTTACATAACGGGTGTAGAATTAAGAGGAATTGGAGATAGGTTGAAGAGACTACTAACCGCCCATCCGGATTCAACACTCTCATAAGCATAATAAGGCCCATGCTTTAGGCAAACTTGAGAAGTACTGTACTCATCATCAGACTCAACATAAGGGTTGAAAACTTGGATATCTCCTTTACCGCCTGAATAATTGAAGCCTTCTGTAAGCAATACTGCCTTCTGATTCAAGTTACAATGAGTTAGGAACACACAGAAGGAACTGAAAAAGTAGTGAACTTCATATATTGGCTTCTGACTATAATATATTCACATGAAAATGGAATAACTAGGGTGCATACCGAGTGATTTGCTCGTTGAAGATATGAATTTTCACTGTCATTACCCAGTGTAAGCTCATTGGTAAATCCTGGTTGTTTCTTTCTTCCATATTCTCCAACTGAATCTGATTTTAGTAGGTCTTTGTTTTGGATCCTTAGGACTGGGATTGTTCCCTTAGGGCAGCTTCCACTTTTCTGTCATAGCTGTGATGTAACAGTCCTGGAAGACTCTCTTTCCCTGCCTCCAAGCTTTGCTGCTATGGTTTCTGCCCTTGTCTCTGTTGTTGGATCATAACTAGGTGTCATCTGAATAAGAAAACCAATGCATTTGAATCAAAAGAGGATGTCATATTCATTTAAAGAAGGAATAACTAAGAATTCTTTTAACGCATACCTGGATGGTGTGGTTCTTTAGAGCAGGATGATCAAAAGCGGGCTGCTTGTAAATGTCAATGCAGTCAATGACATCCCCATCTTCACTCTACAGGTAATATACTCTGAGAATGGTTAGTGATGCCAAACTCCGTGAACTTGTATAATGTAAAAACAGAGTTCTGTAACTTTTCTATCAGACCAAGCGCATTGGCCCTATTTCGGTATTTCCCTCTATCCCGTACATATACAAAGCACTACTCAAGCCAAGTCAAGTCAATAGAGTGTCCTGTATTGCCATTCCATTCTATCTAAACCAACTTTGGTAACTCACATTCTAAGGCATATATGCATTGCTAAATTTTACCTTCTCCTTTTGTTTACCCAAAGAATTCACTTCATCCAAGCACTTTAGATGAGATACATTCTAATCTCAGCAGCTCCTTTTATGTGGAAGTGGGGGAGGAGTATAGAACTAGTTCACCAAATCCCCAACTTGGCCAGTCAAGTAACATGTGTAAAACAGTTTTGAGGCATTTCATCTTCTCAATTCAAGATTTATTATGGGCTATGAAGTAAAAGCATTTCAGGAATCATAAAATAGTATTCAAAAATGTGGCAGGAGAAATGATACCTGAATGGTTTTCACTGCATGCCTATTGAGAGCATCTACATTCCTTCCAACTTCCAGAGACTTCTGTCCAGCGACTAAGTTACCCTCAACAACCCCATAACTCACTCCCATGAAAATCATTCCCAACAAAATGCCCACACCTCTGAATCCCAACTCAAAACAACAAACCTTTTTAGCCATTTCATACAATATATCTCACACCAATCAACCCATTTGATCATACAAGCATTCTACACAAAGAAGATGCAGGCAAACAAATGTTTCTAACCCAGTGAAAAGCTTCTAGGCGCTGGAATATAACGAAAGCGAGAGATGAAATACACACAAATTTCATGATTTACCTTCTTATCATCCAAATTTCATTTCCATCTTAATCAAATTGTGTCACAGATTAATGAAGAATACTAGCAGTTACATGTGGAAATGATCAACAACTTACAGCTGGATGATAATGTAGACCGAAGCCTGAAGTATGATCATGCAGAAAACCGCATCAATCCTCTGTTCCAACTTCCTCCTTCATGCCTATATCAACATTACCAAAATGCCTTCTTCAAAAAATGTGCTTGATTCTAGCTTTTACCAACTGAAAGCCTTCAATACCTGGACACTGCCCAGTTAAAAATCGGTCCCCTCGATTTAGCTTCAATGACCTCATTCCCAAATTCTTGTTATCCTCGTAGCTCTAAGCAAAATAGGGAGAGAGTAATTGAGAATGAGGTAAAGGGGTGCTTGCAACCCACCTCCTTCACAGTCCAGAAAGTAAGAAATTGGTTCAGAGGCTTCACACTGAGACCTCCAAAATCTTAAATCGTCACTACCATTTGGTTAGGACATGGGTCCACTGCTTCTGGGCCCAACGATTTTCATGCATAATTTGCAGGCAAACATTCAATGAGACAGTGGAATCTTTATTTCCTAGCCAACCAAACAGAACGGGAAAGTTCATCATTAGCAACCGTATGGTTTCTACATGTTTCCCCATTTTTGGGAAAATATGAATTTCCTCCTAATTACCATCACAAACAAACAAATGAAATTGATTTTCTTCCCCTTTTTTTTTTCTTTCCCTCTCGCCAAACGGACCCTAAATGAAAAACTCACGTCAAAACCCAACTACTGGAGTTGAAAACCTGCATACTCAAATCACACCCATCAAATACCTTCATATATACAAATGAAATTTATCAAGGAATGAAGAATATACAGACAGATTGAAAAACCCAGAACAGAACAATAGATTGATAATAGAAATTCACTGAAGCCAAAACGGAGGAAGTAGATTGTTAAACGGTGACGTTTTAATGGAAATAGAGCGAAGCAGTAAGTTTATACGACGTCGTTTTATTGAACGGAGAAGTATGAGATCAAGGTGACAACTAAGGACTTGTTTGGATACGGCTTTATAATTGAACTTTAAAAATACAGTTGACATTTTTTTTAAAAAATAATAAGAATATGTTAGATTTTTTATATCATACATAAATGAATATTATCTTCACATAAAATAAGTTAAAATACCTTTTTCTTTTTATTTAAGTTCTTAAATAGAATTTTGTTTCTAAAATAAATCTATATGATCCGATTGATTGCGTACAAGTCATTGTAGCAATGAATTCGGGGAAAATAAATAAAAATATATAATTCTTTTCTATTATATTAGAATTAGTTAGTGATCCCAACTCTACAATTAATTTCATTCACATTTTCTAAGGTTTCGACTAAATCCATCTACTCTCATAATTTAAAATTTCTTTAAATACCTTATTTTATTTTATTTTTCATATTTACTTACCTCTCCTTTCACTTAAAATAAAAGAGGGATGTGCACAAAGAAATTTCAAACTCATCAAAACTAAATATATTTAGCTAAATTAATAATCTTAATTATTAAATACACACTCTATAAAAGTTAACTAAAAATATCTTAAATTTGTTCTAAAAGATATGTTATATCAAAAAATTGTAGAATGTGAGCGAAAAAAAATGTTTTGTTCCAAATAATAAAAAGACACATCCACATAAACTAGACCCTAAGGTCATGTAGAATGGGATAAATTTTGAATACTAATTAATTTGAAATTATTTCTTCATAAACTCAACATTTCTAGATCTTATCCACAATGATAAATAATAATAATAAAATTTGATATTTATAAAGTTTGGGTGGATTTATTTTAATAATTTTTTTTTAGAAAACCTGTTTTCTAATATGTCCCTAATATTATACTAAAAAAAAAAATCTTATTCATGGGATTTAGCGTAAATATATTAAGTTATCATTAGTTTTAAATACGATGGCTTAGTATTTTAATATAGTATTTCATATATAAAATTTATTTTTTAAAAATTATTAAGAGTGCGTTTGATAGTGATTTTAGATGGTATTTTTAATCTTTCTAATAATTAAAAAATAAAATTTTTTAAATGTAAAAAATGTAAGAAACACTTCATAAATTTACTTTCAAATGCATTCTAAAAATACCTATCTAAAATCTTTTTAAAAATAAATTTTATAAATCCAATAAGTTTGCAAGGTGTTAACCGTGGACTAAACCTTGCGGGTATAATGAAATTCACCCGAATAAAAAGCCTTTTGATATATATATATATATATATTTATTTCTGTTATTATTATTATTAAATAAATAAATAAATAAAACTCTCACACAGAACAATCTTCAGGCCTGCCCATGCCACAGTTCTCTTAGGGAAAAAAGCCCAAAACCCCAGCAATCATTCACTGCTGAGTCTGGAGGCAGACACCCCAATCCTCGCGAGGATCAAGAGAGATCTTCATTTCCACCCCAAACATGGTGAACTACATGTTGATGATCACCGGCGAGCTCGAGAATCTCACCAATCTCCAGCCTCAAGGCGGCTGCGACGATCCTGATTTCACCTACTACTTCAAGGTCCCTCTCTCAATTTCTTCTGGGTTTTTTCTTTTTTTTTTTTTCATTTATACATTTGGTTGCCGAGAAATTGCACGAAAATGGATTCGGAAATGCCATTTCGAACTTAATCCCCTGCAGGAAACGGATCGCTGAAGTTTAGTGTGTTTCTTGTTTTGACTTTATATTTAGATGATATTTTTTTTTTTTTTTGTGTAATTTGTATTTTTGGATGTGTAGGTGAAATGTGGAAACTGTGGAGAGGTGAGCCAGAAGGAGACGTGTGTGACATTGAATGAAACGGTTCCTCTCCCGAAAAGCAAGGGAACTACTCATCTGGTTCAGAAGGTCAAATCTCTCCTAATATGTATACGTTTAACTCTATTTGGTTGCTGATAAAATTGAGGAAATGGAAAGAAAAATGTTTTACATCATAGGTTTTATGTTATTTCTGCTACCAAGAGACGGAAAAGAAAATCATCTGAATTAAGAGAATAATTCTATGTGGCCAGTTGAGCGTGTTTAAGCTTAATGAAATAGTTCCTCTTCCTAAGGACGGGGAAATGCTAACCTAGTTCGGAAGGTGAAATCTCTCTGTAAAAGCATTTACAGAGTTTGGTTGCTGGGGAAACAGATTGCAAATAAAATTTCTAATCTTAGGTTTTGTGTTATTTCTGCCACTAAGAAATGGAAAAGAAAATCCTCTGAACTGGTGAAATAATTATATTAGGTTGATTCAGTCCCTCTCCTTTTCTCTGTATATGTAGATACATATATCTACACCTGTTTGGTTGGTGAGAGAACTTTGGGAAGTGGAAGAAAATGAAGTAATCTGGGGTCTTGTTTATGTTCTCATCGTTTCACACATTTTATCAAATTTGTGAGATTGATTAGACCATGGATTTACTTTGAACTTTGAAGAATAACTTGTATCTAATAAAAAGTGGGTTAGATTAGATGATTAAAATTTGAGTGAATTCTGAAGCTGGTTATCGTTCTGATATTTGTACCCCACATGAATCTTGGAAGATGCAAACAAAAATAAGAGAAAAAGAAAAAAAGAAAGGAAAGAAAAATGGAAGAAGAATGAAAAATAAGTTTGAGCTCAACAGTATTTTTCTTCATTATTATTTAATTTGATACTTTCTTCAAATAGAGAACAAAGAATTTGGAAACGTACAAGTTTTTAAATAATTTTCATTATATTTATTTCACTTTGTATTCTTCATAGCGAACCAAAAAGAAAATTTGAGATCCGTATTTCTTATTTCCCATTCTTTCTCTTGTTGGTTTTCACGATCCAGAAATGGAATCTTAATGAATTCATCCTGAACTTTATGCCCTGTGATTTTCCCCTTCAACATACATGTATGCAAGCATTCTTGCTTTCATGTATGGCCTCAATCTCTGTTATGATGTTCCTTTCAATTGTTTGACTGCTTCTACCCATGCATATGTTTAAGCTATTACAGAAAATGTGTAACTATCTTCATGAGTTGCATCTTTTCTCTGGTCTACAGTTTATTAATTCTCTTTATGAGGCGTATTATATGAGTCATACAACCAGTCATACCAAGTTTGTGAAATACATAGCTTACTCTTGTAAGTTAAAATTACATTCATGTGGCTCTTCTGCATCATATTTAAAAGAATTATCTTCTTCTGATGCATTCCTGTCTTCAGTGCAAGTTCTGTGATAGGGAGGGAACTATCTTGATGATCCCAGGCCGAGGTCGTCCACTGACTCAGGAAATGAGTGAATCAGGGAAGTTCACCCCCTTGATGTTATTGGACAGCAGGGGTTTTGAGCCGGTGGAATTTTCTTTTGGTACCGGATGGAAAGCTGAATCCGTAACTCTCTCTCTCTCTCTCTCTCTGTTCACACACACACTTGTAAATGCTGGACATCCTTTTGCATGAGAATTCTAATTTCCAATGTAGTCACCAACACAATCTCAAGGGCTCATTTTGATTGCAATTTATACTCTGGACTTAATTGTGATTTACAGCTTAGCATCAGAATCAAATTGTTGTGGTAACATGTTTTGATTAATTACTAAAAATGATTTCATCTAGTGCTAAAAAATGCCTTCTCCTTAATCCTTGCACATATTTAAGAATAAAACTTTGTGCTTATTTAATAGGCATGCATCTGAAGTTCTTATAACCTAAAAGCAGCTGCTGCATTCTTTTATGATGGTTGTGTTCTCATGTCAACATCTCCTAACTCATCTGTGTAGATGGAAGGGACTAAATTTGATGACATTGACTTGTCTGGAGGGGAATTTGCAGAATATGATGAGAAGGGAGAGTGCCCGGTGATGATATCTAATCTCCGCGCTACTTTTGACGTGACGAAGTAGACAGTAATGTTCTCCTGCATATATTTTCGCTGGTATATAGAAGAAAGTCATGGTATCTGAACCATAAGCTAATTATAAGGGAAGCCATAATGTACTGACGTTTTTCAGATAATGGGCCGTTGAACTTTATCATAAGCTTTTTCTGGACCTTCATTTGTCCATTAATTTGCCGTGCTAATACATTCAATGAAGCTTTTAGACAATATTACAAAACATAATTAGGTGTTTAAATGTGTTATCTGAGTTGGATAGAGTCCTTTCTCATTCCATTGTGTTTCATCAAGTTTTCCTAGAATGTGTCTGGAGTTTTAAGGCTTGTAACCATCATGCCCTGCCTCTTTGGTAGGACCCATTGATCAAATGGCCTGTCTAATTTCTTCTGAAGTGACCTTCTAGTTAATAGCAGAACTCTAATCCTCTTTGAATAGTTAATTGACTGGCGGGCAAGGTCTAACCCAACTAGGGGTGGTTGGAAGACCATTTGTGGTGAAGGGCATCTTCACATGTTGGTGGAAAAGACCCTGAATCTGCTGGGTGTCTTTGAAATTAGAACAATTGCATAGATTGAAGTCCCTTGTAAGCAGTGTAAGCCATCAGATAAGGCCCCATTATGCTTAACCTGATCACCGACCTTAGCATTCCCAATGTGGATTTCTTATGACACTTCTATGCTTAGATGTGTTGGATTTCTTTGCCCCAAGGGTAAGTCAAGGTGCAGATTGAACGTCTTGACCGGGGTTCGAGTCCCCTCGCTGCAGAAAAGAAAATTGTAGTACTTTTTTTTACTTTGCCCCCTTGGTAAGTCAAGGTGCAGATTGAACGTTTTGGCCCCGCATTGCCCGCCCGGTTTGCCCACTTGGACACGCGCGCCACCCCGCGGTCAATACCGATGGAAATTTCATCCGAGTAATTGTTTGCTCAGTATTTATGTAATTTTTTTACAGACTTTGGTTCTTTATGCCATCTGTCGTTAAGAATTATTAAACACTCTTACCTAAAATATCTTTATTTTTATGTTTTTTTTTTCAAAAATAAATTTGTGTGAAATGACATAAATATCCTTTTTATCAAATAGGATGATTTTTAAAAAGCCTAGTGGCTAATTTTGTATAAAAAATTTACGGTTAAAAAAAAAATCTTGATATAAAAATCAGGATAATGTTGTTTTTTTATAGAAGTTTTGTTTTGATTTCATACTTATTTTTTATAATATTATTATTATGATTTAAAAATTATAATTTTGGTATAGCAAAGCTATTCTTTTACACGTCAAATTTATTTATTTATTTTTTAAAACGTTGGGAACATCAAATTTATTTTTAAAAAAACGTTGGGAATAGAGATATTTTTTTGTGGGCGTTTGAATCTTCTCGTAGATGCGCGAAACACTGAAATATGGTGTTGTTACGCGGATTGGTCCTTTGTGAAAGGAGGAAAGAGGGTGAACACGACGTCGTTTTTTGTAGACAAATATTTAATATGATTAGAACCAAACGAAGAAGGAGTCATCTTTGTACACGCCAAGCCTTAGACAAACCCAACTGCATTCCTCCAATGGAAACGCGCCACGAAGCTCAAGTCCAAAAAACTTAGATCAAAATCATTATGGTCGCGTGGCGGTGGCTCCGCAAACTGTGGGTCGTGAAACATCATGTGACCGATGTTTAACTTGTCACGTGTCAAATGGTCCCAGTCTCTTGATAATTAATCAATCACATGCACGTACAGGCACCCCATGTTAACCAAATTTATTATTTATTTATTAACCCAACACATCTCAAAACCCCATAATCGTAAAAATTGCATTAAAAAAAATTCTTTTTTTTTTTCCTAAAATTTTTAATCATACTATAACTTTCTATTGCTACACTTCAAAACAAATTTCTTCTGAAATAAAAAAAGGTTTCCCATAATTAAATTCCTATGTTTTTGCCGTAATTAGGGCCACTTACACCATAACCTCTGGAAATAAAATCGTAACGTAATGAATGGGGTTTCAAATTATAACGTTTTTCTTTTCCAATCTAATATTAAATTGTTCTTTTATAACAGAAGAAAAATTCAACCCCATTGAAAATTGTCAAGGAAAAGAAAAAAAATTGGTAAAAATAATTATTTTTTATTTATAAAAAAATATATAAGAAAAAAATAAAGAAAAAAGAAAAGAAATCTCCACAAATTTCTTAAATAAGGGAAAATACATTATTCAATAATTAAATTTTTTTTCTCTCAATTTTTAAAAATTTAAAAAATATTTTCTAATTTTTACTTTTAATTTTAGATGGCCCCTGGGTATGAGTTGTAAATACCGTCCATGGTACCTGCCAAACCACAAAAATACCAACAGAAGGGACAAAATGCCAACCTCTCTATTCTGAAAAAGCCCAAAATAAAAATAAAAATAAATAAAGGAAAACTAAAACCTTAAAACCCAAGGGAATCCCTAGATTGTTTACTCCGGAATTTATCCCACGAGTTCTACTTTCTCTCTCTATATTCTCCAACTCTTCTGGGCTCTCTTTCTCTGCCATCTGCATCTGCCCGCCATCCCTCTCCCTCTCTCTCCCTGACCACACCATCTCTCTCTGACCAGTCCATCTCTCATTCAACTCCATTCTGATGCAATTCGTGCTGTGTATTGAAAGATCCAAGTACCAATTTCTCCCTCATTTATTCATCCTGAAACCACTGTCTCTGTGGTACGGTGTCTATTTGATGCTTTTTATCTCTCTGATTGTTTGTGCCAGACCTGTTTGATTCTTGGGAAATCTCTCTTTGCCTAACACCCATGTGATAAGAACTCAATTTTTCTATGTAGAATGATTCCGGCCTTGATCTCTAAAACGTTTCTTTGTATTGAAGGCAAAGAGTTTTAGCTGGTAATCCCAATACCCAAATGGTGGAACCCGGACCCTTTTCACCGTTTGGGTTATAAGATATACAATTTAGGAATCTGGGTTTGGTAGTTTTCAGGGGAGAAGTTGGTGATTGACAAAAATTTGAACTGTTTCCGATTAGAAGAAGGGTGGGGTGTTTTTGGATTTGATCTTGGTCAAAACAGAATACCCAGAAACTGAATTTTGAAACCGGAGAGTTATCAATATGCAATCAAGGGCGTTGTCGACTGAGGAAGGGAAGGATCCTGCAAATACAAGCAGAACAAATCAATCCAGGGTTTTGCCTCTAAGGCTGCTTCAGATATTTGGGCTGTTTCTGGCTCTCTGTGTCGCGTTTTCAGTCATTAGTGTATACATGATTAAACGTTTTGGAGTTTCTACTACATTGACATCGCCGCAGTCTAGTTTCCAGCCCTGCTATGAGGAGGTGGGTGGCTTAGATCGGTGGATTAAGCCTCCTTCAACTTTGCTCCATACAATGAATGACACAGAGCTTCTCTGGAGGGCATCTTTTGCCCCTAAGGTGAAGAAGTACCCATTTCAGAGAGTTCCAAAGGTTGCATTCATGTTCTTGACTAAGGGCCCATTGCCGCTGGGACCTCTCTGGGAGAGGTTTTTGAAGGGGCATGAAGGGCTTTATTCAATCTACATTCATTCGACGCCATCATTCCAGGCCAATTTCCCTGCCTCATCGGTTTTCTATAGGAGACAGATACCAAGCAAGGTACGTGAAGATTTATAATTTGTGCAATTTGCTTGTGAATATTTTGTTGTGAGTTCTACTTCTTTTGTTTTATGGTATAAAAACCCTTTTTCTTTGAATCCTACATGTTTATTCTTGTATTGGAATCATTGCTGCCTTATAAATGTTAAAGCATAACTAAATGCTTTTACAATTTTTTTTTGGCCTTTGATAAGAGCCTTTACAATCTGTTTCATTCGTCGGGGAATGTAATGCCTTTACAATTGAGTTAGGAAACTCATGGTTTGGTGCTCTAAGCAGGGGAAACCTATGGTTAGGTGTTTGGGAGGAATATAAGAAGGTGGTGTTTGCAATCTAATGAAGAAATCGGTTTGGGATTTTACACATCATGGCTTTGTGTTTCATAGGCTAAGCTTTACTCCCTGTACTTTTGATGAGAATGTTCATATGATAACAAGTTTACCTGCAATGCGTAGTAGTCTTGTAGATACTGTGCTTTGGAATCCTTAGATCTGATTTGCAGGAATGGTATGGAAAAGGGCTTGTTATATTGGAAAGTTTAGTGTAGCTAGCAATGCTGCGGAGTTAAGCCACAATACTATAAGTTGGTGAAAGAACCAAAATGGTAAGTTCTCATCTTGAGGTTTTTTCTCATTTTTTGATGAGGTAGGTGTAAGAATCTCTTTATGGCATTCATTCAAGGCAGTCCTTTTCTGTTGATGAAAGCTTGGGATAATATTTTGATGGTAAAACTATAGTAAGAATTGGGTGGGTTGTTCCCAACAAAATTGTACTAGGAGTATGCATAATTGGTTGATCTCTTGTTGATACATGGCAAGGTGGCTTGAAAAGGGAAGGAGGATCATTTGTGTAGGTTTAATGTTCCTTGGTGATGCCAAGATGAATACATGGAAAAAAATTTAGCAGGTGTTTTAAGCCACATAAATGCAGATGAGCAAGTGTGTGACAACGTGCTAATGCAGTAACCGAATGCATGTCCATTTTTGCACATTTGGAAAGACTGCAATAAACTGATACTGTATTGGTAGAGAGGGCTCTATGGTCTAGCTTTTGGGCATTTTGGAGATTTTGACTTTGCATGAATTTTGCTTATGCAGTTCCTCTTCTTGTTTACGCGCATTCATGCATAAACATGAGGGGCTTGCCCTTTCTATTTAGTATATCTACATAATTTTACTTATTAAAAATGGTCAAAGGGAAGATAATTAAGCTTGTGCAAGCAAACATGAATTTTAAGCTTATAGATATGTTTAAGTGACTGATATGGTTGTTGAATCGTTCCTCAAAATTGAGATGGCAGAGAAACTGGTAGTTGATTAACTTGATTATGGTTTCTTGAGATATTATGGGTTTTCTTTGTGTCATCTTGATATGAAAATGCTTAATATATTACTTATTTCAATATTGATAAATTACTTAGGCTATGTTTGTTTTCTGAAAATTTTGAGGGTAAAAATGCAAAGGAAAGAAACTATAAAGGAAAAGTAAAAGGAAAGAAAAAAAGTAAAGGAAAATAGAAAACACATTTAATGTTAATAAATTGTTTTCATATGCTGCTTCAAACTCATTTAACTTATTTTAACTCTCTTATATAAGGCTTAAATAATTTGAAAATGCATAGGTTTCTAATTAATTTTAATTATATTTTATTTTCCTTTTTATTTTCCATGATAAAACCAAACTTGAGAAAATCATTTTCCTTAGATTTTTTTTTTTTTTTTTTCCTTAGGGTACTTTTTTGGAACCATTCATAGCAATAAAGTCTGGTTTTCAGTTTTAAATTTATGGAATAACAGCTATAGAGATCCCGATTTCTTAAGTTGAAGAGATGATTCTGGGTTATGTTTTATGAAGGATTAGACATGTTTTATACGGATGCTACTGATCAATGTGGCTGACAGATGTCAATGTTGATATCCTCATTAATTAGCTGAGAGTCTGAATGAAGGCATTGTGTGGATGATGAATACTATGAAAGAATATTAATTGGGATAAAGGTTCTGTTGAGTTTAATGTAGCCTAGACTGAAGATAGCCTGTTGATTATTCTCCCCTCCCTTCCTTCAAGCTGCTTTAAGTAGGACTTGGAGAGTGGATCCCACTTTCCCCCCTTTGGGGAGGCAGCTGCATGTCAAACTCTTGGGCACCATTGGCTTTACCGTAACCAAGTAGGGAAACTTCAATAGCATTGAGGCTTCACTTGTTGGTTCACCTTCTGTTCCTGAGACACAGAAGAATGCTTTACCTTGGCTGTTGCACTTGAAAGCAGAGGACTGCACTCCCAGTAAATCATCATATTCTTGCCTGGTTTGTGCAATTGTCATGCAAATTGCTGCTTATTGATTTTGCATTCCAACAAAGTTCCTCTTCGTCTCCTCTTCCTGAGACATAAAGCTTTTAATTGATGTTTGGAATTGCATGGCTAGTTGTTATTCCCTATGAAATCAATTGATTTATTTTCTATTGTTATGTTTGTGATTTTTATGATGTCTATCGCATCAATTGCTTTTAGACTTTTACTACAAGCTGGGGAAATTTCAATATTCTATTCTAATTTCAACCAGTTGGGCATGTAGAAACTTCTACATTTGTTATAAAAAGTTAGGTATTCCATTGAGCGGCTGATGATTTATGTGGTTGCCCTCCATTTCAGGTGGCAGAGTGGGGGAGGATGAGTATGTGTGATGCAGAGAGAAGGCTCCTCGCAAATGCATTGCTTGATATCTCCAATGAACGGTTCGTTCTTCTTTCTGAATCATGCATTCCTCTCTACAATTTCACCCTCATCTACCACTACATAATGAAGTCCAAATATAGCTTCATGGGTGCATTTGATGACCCTGGGCCATATGGAAGGGGTCGGTATAATGGGAATATGAAACCTGAGGTGAGCATTTCCCAGTGGCGTAAAGGAGCCCAATGGTTTGAAGTTAACCGAAAACTTGCAGTCAACATAGTAGAAGATACCACATTCTACAAGAAGTTTGAGGAGTTCTGCAAACCAGCATGCTATGTGGATGAGCACTACTTCCCCACCATGCTAACCATTCAATCAGGACACCTTATGGCAAACAGAAGCATTACTTGGGTCGATTGGTCAAGAGGCGGTGCTCACCCTGCTACCTTTGGGAAAGCAGATATCACAGAGGAGTTTCTACACAGAGTTGTCAGCAATCACAAGTGCCTCTACAACAATCAGCCTTCCTCTACTTGTTTTCTTTTTGCAAGAAAGTTTGCTCCCAGTACCCTGGAACCTCTGTTACAGTTGGCACACAAACACTTAGGGTTTTGAGCGATAATAGTTTTTTGAGAGAAACCCAGAAAATTCTTTGAATCTCTGACTCTTATATCTGATTTCTCTCTTGTAAACTAGTGAGTTTTAGGTGAATAATCCAGCCACGCAATTTTAGATGTACATAAAGAAGTATCACTAGTGCCCATCTTTATAGCATCATCATAGTCGGATTATTATCTGGAGCTTAGTGTACTCAATTTTAATACAATTTCAGTCAAATTTTTTCATCTTTTCCCCATTGCAACCAATTTTATACAAGGGTGCAACTTGAACGGATTGATCAGACCCAAATTGCCCAAAGTTTGGGTAGGCATGAACAATCTTTTTTAATATTGGGATTGGGTTAAGTTTTTTCAACCCTAGCGTTAAAATTTTGATTGGATTTGAGCTGAGGTTCGGATAATTCGAGCCTAAACCGATCCCAATTTAATCTTGAAATTTTGCCCTATTTATTATTAAATTTTCATATAAATACATAGAAAAGAATTTAGTAAAAAATATTATAGATGAATTTCGAATTATATATATAACATGATTAATCTATTGAAGTTTAATCCGAGTTTAATTTGGAAAAATCGAACTCAATCTAAGTTTAAAAAAATGAGATTGAGTTAGATTTGGATTAAGTAGCTTGAATCAGGTTGGATTGAGCTCGATTGAATTATTTCTTAATTTGAGTTGGTGGTATTTAATTTATGTTGGGTTTTCTTTAAAAGGGGTCAATATTGACATTTATGATGAAAGTTATGCGATTTATGATGTGTTTGGTAGTATTTTCGAACCGGTTTCCAATTCTTGAAGATGGTTTTACCTTATTTCTAAAAGTAAAATTCTGTTTCAAAAAACAATCTCTCTTTAAGATGTGCAAGGGAGGTTGGGTTGATTGTTAATTCAAACTCAATAATTGTGGAAATAGTTGGCATACTGGGAATTCAATTACAATGCTCCCACTTGGTAACCGCGCTTGAAAACAATTTTTTTTTTCAGCTTACTTTTAATAGAAAGAATTTGTTTCGAAAAGGATGTTTTTGAAAACAAATTTTAGTGTGTTTTCAATTGTTTTTCTAAAAATGTTTTAAGTAATAAATTGAAATATAAAAAATATATAAGAAACTTTTGTTTTTCTAAATTTTTTAAATATTTGAATTCCTAATTAAAATTTTATTCTAAAAAAATTAAAAACTATTTTTAAAAACTACTCACAATAAAAATTCTTTTATGACCTATTCAAAAACATACCCGGCTCAACCATAAAGTCTTCAAAAACAGTTTTTAATAAATAAATAAAAATGACTATGAATGCATTTTAAATTAAAAATATATATTCCCATTAAAAAAGTCTTTAAAATATTTTTCAAAATTTTATGAAATTGAAGGACACTTTTTCAAAATTTGAAGTTAAATTCAACCTTAAAATTTCTACCCCTTTAGAAGATGACTGCACGTGACATGACATCTACTTAATGCAAATCATACATAAATGACATTAAAGAGAAGGAGAATTACATGCAAGGCCTAAAATTCTCAATGGCATTTAGAGTGGGACAAATAAAACTAACAATCACATCCACCACATAATTTCAAACCCAATATCTCCACTAACAGAATTATTTTAGAAATTGACCCGAAATCAACCCATGTGGGGTTTTTATGTTTCTTCCTTCCTTTCAACCCGATATCAAAATTTTTAAATTTTGTAGACGTGTTTTAAAATTGGAAGTAGCTATTTAATTATATATATATATATATATATATATATACTTTTTCAAATGAAAATAAATGAAGGATATGATATGTTTGTTTAGAAGTAATTTTTATATGCTTGAAAAGATTTTTTTTTGTTTAAATACTAAAAGCAAAAACATCGTTAGTGGAATCACAAAAGGCCCAAAACATGTGATTTGGCGTTGGCGTTAGCGTTGGAGATGGGCATTTTGGTAATTCCAACCCCGGTGGCCAGAGGGTCGCAAACGGAAACTTCTCGAAACACACTAGAGAAAACGACAAGTCAAATCTCACCATACACGTGTCGTATCTTTTACGTCAATTTGAAGACCGTCTCTTTTCAACCCTCAACGTGTCAGTCTTTTGTTGGCTACTCTCACACGCGGGCCCCACTACGCCGCATCTTTGCAGTGAGTAGCGCTGGAATCGCGTGATTGCAGAATGTGGTCTGCGTTATCGTTCCTTTCTCAAAACGGCATCACCATGTACGAGCGTGCGTGTGCTCACGCTCCAAAAATTATATAAAAAAAACCATGCTTTTGCATTTATTCACGAAAGATTGAAATTTTTTTTCTCATTTAATAGTTTTCAGAAATAAAAGTTTACTTTAAAATTTAAATATAAAAAATAGTAATACCTTTTTTTCTCCTATAAGCTTTGATATATATTTAAATCATTTTCATAATAAATTATAAAAAATATATATTTAAAAATTGGTAAATGTAATTTTCTTTGAAGTTAAATAAGAGAAAATAGAAAATTGGAAAAATTAGATTATTTTTATTTTTAAAAATTAAAAGTGGCTTTAATCTATCAACGGTTGAGATGGCGAGTGCGGCACATCTTGCTTACTAAAGGCGCGTATTCAACCCAATATGTCATCGAATAGGGTGGTTCAAAACGAATCCGTCTCAGGAAACGACACCGTTTTGGAGTCCTGGAAACGACGCCGTTTAAGCCAAGAACCGCCTAAAGCAAACGCATACTTACATGAACGAAAATGTAGGCCCACAACATAACCCAGCTGTCACTCAATTAATCTACAGCCTGTAAATCCGGGCAGCTGCCCGAACTTTCCTCTCCTCTCTCTATAAATCTCCTCACCACCGCAACTTCTATCCTGCTTGTAGCTTTGCTTAGGCTTTACGAGAAATTATTTCCCGAGAAAATCCGACCAAACACACCCAATCTTTTAGTAATCTCAAACCCTCCCACCGCACCGATGGCTTCATCTCTCTCCGGAGCTTCTCTCATTGCACTGATGGTGTTCTCCGTCGCCATTCTCTCGTCCGTTGTAGCCGCCCAGGATTTGGCACCGGCTCCTAGTCCGGCGTCTTCCGCCGGAGCTATCTCGCCATCTTTCGCCGCGGGTTGTGCTGTCGCCGTCGTGGCATTTGTGTTCGGATCTGTGATGAAGGCTTGAAGATATCATCGTCTGGATGAGGTTTTTGGCTGTTTGTTCTGAGAGAGTTTGTGACTATGTGTCGTGTAGAGCGATTGGGTTCTCTTAGGTATTAGAGATTGATTTGTTTACATGGTTTGGTAGTAGTGTTGGATCTAGGGTTTTTTATGTTGTTTCTTTTCAGTATATACGCTTTGTTTTGCTGCACAGATGGTCTAATGCATATTTGAAGCCATTGATATGGTTTTTTAGTAAATAAAATTCCTTATATAGATGTGAGTTTCTCTATGCTTGTGTTGTTGCTCCTTAATACTTGACCTTTTGTTTCGTTTGGTTGCTGAGAAACTGGGGGGAAATGTAGAAAAATTGAAACATCATTTCCCGTAAATGATACGCTTGTTTCACTTTACGGAGTTTGGTTTCTTTGTTTTCTTAAGAACCAAACAGCACAACATACAAGACTTCGAACAGTTGTCTTCGTATTCACGTTACAACCTTTCGGCAATCTTGTCGGTTTCAAATTGTTGTACCAGCGGATTTGGGACACTTTCCTACACCAATGCTGATCTAATCTTCCACTAGTCCAAAATAAGTGACACAAAAAGTTTTCTTAATTCTGAAGTTTTCTTAATTTCCACGTTTTCCTCCTTTGTTTTCTCTGCTTTCTCAGCTACCAAATAGCACAAAATCATTTTCACTTTTGATGTTTCCAGTTATGAATTCTGTCATTTTCTTTCCTATTAATTTGTTCTTGTCCTTGACGGTGTAAATTTCCCATAGTTTCTCTGTTCCCTCTCCAAAAAATTTCTGTTTTCCTTTGAATTTGAATGAACAATTTCTCATCTTGCAAACATTTGATTGTCTTGATTTTGCACTCATTTGAAACCTTGGAAAGGAAAAGAAACCCAGAATTGTAAGGACTCTTAAGACATTTTGATTTAGATGTACAGTAATAATTCCCAGTTTTATTGCTTGGATTCACCATATGGGGAATTGTTGTATGGAGAATAAAGAAGAGCTCTGTCTATTGCCATTCCAGTTTCAGAGAGTCCAAAATTTGAAACATGTGATTGAAATGCCAGCCATTGAAGCATCTCCACTGCTCTTCGTATTTGTCCTCTACCTATATCTCAGCTTGGAATTTTATGGACTTAGGAATTGTGTTTTGCTTGCCCAAAATAATTTACTTAATTTATCTTCGAACTGAGCCTCTGCTATTTTGAATTTCCTAGAGGGAAGGTAGGCCTCGAAAACAGTTTTGTTTTTGGGATTTTGTTCTAAAAATAGGTTACTATTTTATAATAAATGCAAGTGTTTTAAGTTTTTATTTTTTAAAATATTCCGAGCAATAATTAGAAACTAACATTTGGAAAATTTGTGTATCATGACTCATGAGAATGTCTTTGTTTTCCCTCAAAATAATTGAAAGCTTTTTTGTATGTTTTCGTAATGGTAAAGCATTTATAATATGCTTCAGAAACGGAGAAGAAAATAAAAAATAATATAATAAAATAAGAATAATAATAATAAATAAATAAAAAGGGTGGGGGAGGGCGTTTATTAATTGAAGGGAGCGGTAGACTTTGGCTTGAAATGAACAACGAAATGATACCATGTGATTGTGAGAGAGATTGAACAGCGTTTTTTTTTTTTGGGCTTTTGTGGGATGAAATCATCATTGCAGAGTGATGAAGCAATTTTTTTTTGTGGTGACTACTGACTAGTGGGTCTGATTATCCGAGAATCGAGAGCTCTTTGTAATTGAAGGGAGCACCATTATTTGTTAATTTTTCAAAATTTCATAACCAAAGGGTACCCACTATCACCTGGTGCCTGGTGCCTGGTGCCTGGTTACGACAAGTAACAAAGTGCTGTTTAATGGTGGGTTGGTGGGGAGCTTTTCTGCTTTTAGGTGATGAATCATTCGTTCATTAAGCATGATTAGGGTTCGTGATTATGGGTAATTATGAGGAAGACTTTTAGTATATTTCTCCTTCCCATCACTCTTGTTGGTTCTAGTTTTACTGTTTTAGTGTGTAGTGCAAGGCTTCCTTTTTGTTGAACTTTCTTCAGCTGGATCCCACTTGTAATGAAATGAATGGGATTGAAACATTGCCCATTCCAATAAAATGTGCCCATTTTAATCACTTTTTTTTCAAAGTGAGGATGACGAAGATCCAGAGTGGTTTAGAAATATATTTACAAATCTGCTCCCAGCTCGGAGGTGTAGGATGGAAGTCTAAAATAGCGGTCATTCAATTCTAATAACCTATTGCCATCTGTTTTTTGTAACTTTTTTGTGTTTGCATAAATATGTTATTAAACTTGGGAATCGGATTCTGAAGATGAGAAAGAGAGCAAATACGGATATAAATCTTATGTCTTCATTCTTCTCACAGGGTGAAAAGCCATCATCATTTACAAAGTTGTTCCCAAAAGGAAAAGGAAAAAGAAAAAGAAAAAACCAGACCTCTCACAAAATATCCCGCCTTCATCTTCCTTGCCCAACCCTATTATTATTCTAGATTCCCCGTCTATTCCGAGTCGGATTCCATGTTACCCATTGCCTTCAAGCCCCTCGGTTTCTGCAAATAAAGAAACACATGAATTTTCATATATTTTACAACCAAATAAACCATCAACCATCCCTATGAGTCGGCCACACACCTCTAAACTCAGCTTATATAAAAAAAATTTATCTTTTCCCACCAGAGCTTTCCAAGAAAAAGACACAAGCGAATGAAATTAAGGAGGTTGGAGGTACCTTCTTGGAAATCTTCTTCTCCCTGACCTCATATCGCTCTAGAGTCAGATCGCATAGCCACGCACCGGGGCTTACTAGCTGTACACACATCACATACAACAAATCAATTCCAATATTGTAATCAAACTCCTAGTTTACTTCAATTTGACGAGGCTGTCGTTTGTGATATTTTGTTAACAAAAAGCAACAAAAATGCTTTCATTAAGAAGGAATAAAAGTAAAACAAAATTGTACATGTTCTTTTGTGCTTTTCACAGTTGCACTGCCAGTGTGGTCCAAGCTGGTGGCGTGGTGTGCACCCCACTGGTATAAATTAAAACATATATTTTTATTAAATATTAAAACATATATACGGTTATTTTATGATTACACCCCTTCACTTTGAAAAATATTACAAAATTGCAACCGTGGCACGCCCCTCACTTTCTATACCCTCGGTTTTGTCGGTTTGTATTTGAAAACCTCCTCGCTTCATTGACAAGTCTAGTGAAAGAGAGTACCCTTTTAATCGGAACCGTACACCTGGCACACCTATGTACCGTCCGTCCCGATCTAATCCCACTAACCCCCCAATACCACTCACAAAATCAGGTAACTGATTTAGAAGCCCACTCCTATACTGACACGTGTCGTCTCCATCACCAATTCAGTACTTAGCCCCTTCTTTCCCACTTACACGTATACGTACTTGTTAAATTTCGTCCACCTCCTCATGAAAATAATACCCGATATACAAATTTATAAATCATAATAGGGTAAAGAAAAAGGGGGAAAAAATGGAAGAGAATACCTTAAAAAAGGTGGAGCGAAATAAATGCCAGGTGATCCCACAAATAAAATAAAATCAAACCTATATATAATTTTTTTCTTCTAAAAAGGGGTATTGGGAAATTAATTATGATAATAAAAAAAATCAGCAAGAAAAAGAGGAAAAGTCATGGGGAGCGTAGGCTTACATTGAGAGTGCGTTGAATAAACTTGGCCCGTTTCTTGGGTCTCTGGGGGAGTTTGGAGCCCTTAATGGCCATGAAATCTTCTTCCTTCTCTTTGTTGGTGAGGGCAATAACAAACTTAGGAGGCCAGACGGGCGGCACAGCCTCGCTGCCAGCCGACGAAGACCCTCCTCCTCCCTTCTTGCTGTCGTGGGCCGTCTCCGACGATGCCGACTTATTATCATTGTTATGGTGGTGGTTGTTAGCGTTGTGATGATTACCTCTCTTGTCCTGGTCTCTTGCCGGAGAAGAGAACCCACGTACGCCGTTGCTTTGCCCTTTCATGGCACTTGAATTTTCTGAGTTCCTGAAAACATTTACACAACAAACACATAGATATCATCATATTCCATATATATCATCCTGTAAAAGTGGAAATAATTATTCCCAAAAAAAAATAAAACAAAACAACAGGTAACAAAACGAAAATGAAAATTTAATTTGGTAAATATGGAATTACGAGAATGGCCTTCTGTGGTGATCTCGATTATGGCTTTATGCGTAGCGAAGACCGGAATATAGGCGGGTTTCGCGTGGAAAATGGGGTGGTTTGGGGACTGCTATGTATTCATTCTACTTTTCTGAAGGGAGGGTTTTTATTTTTCATTTTATTTTTATTTGTTTTTTGGTATGATAACTGAAAAGGTTGAGATATTTGACAAGTGGGATTGTGACTAACGTGCTCCGGTGGGGGGTGGGTGTACAAGGGAAAAACAGATGGAGATTTGTGGCCGTTGGATTTGTGTTTCCTTTTATCTTTGGTGAGGGCTACGTGTCGAAAGGCGGATACGTCACAAGGATAAAGTGGACCAAGATGAGGAATCTGGGTTAATATCCAACGGCGCCTAATGGTGGGTCGAAAAGACAGTTTTCGGTGTACACGTTGAGGAAGAGATCTGTAACTCGACTAGCCAGAGACCTAAGGAGAAAAAAAAAAAAAAAAATTCAGGTGTGAGTATCCCCACCATACCATGAGGCATTTAAACATCAACTCAGAGGTCAAAGGGTTATACTGTTAGGAGTGCATCATTAGGCTAAAGCAACACTTGGTATCTTATACGGATATGAATAGTACCATCCATCCAAGGTCTATTCATATGAAAACCTTCAACATCATCAAGTTAAAACTTTTTACGAAATTTATTATTTCTATTAAACCATTATAATAAACAGGAATAAAATGTCCTACCATTTAATTTCTAGAACAGCCATCTCCACTCACCACCCCATGAAAAAGTTGGGATGCCAATACCCACTTCAAATAGGAAGAAGCATGATTAATGTTTACTCAATAAAACCATCATTCCCTTCTAATTTGCCTTTCGAATATACAGATACCATAAATGCTTTATTGTTTAGAAATAGAATAATAAATTAACCAATTAATTCCACGGGTAAAATCCTCTGCCTATATCATATCAACCATCAGTTTATTATATTGAGCTAATTTTAGTAAATTCCCTGGCGTTTAGCAAGATCCATCTAGTGCACTAAATGAGAAGGGGCCAAATTTGGAGTGATGATTTCAAGATATATTCTTTTTGGGTATCAAAACTTTCTAAAATATTTCATCACAGAAATGCTTGTCTTTTGAAGAAAGGTAATGTTAGATTTTCCACAATAATCCTCAGAAACGCTGCCTAAGGCACAAATGTGAATGCTTCAACAAAACCGCAGAATACCACAAAATGCGTCAGAGGACACCATTTGTGGGACTAACTCTATAGAATTTTATAGGAGGGATTTTATAATTGGATTTGCAGATGAGTCAATTATATTAAATGTGAAGCAACCACCAACAACCAAAAGTAAAAAAAGCAAGTGGGAGTTACCTGAGAACGCGTTGTGGAGGCGGAGGCGGAGGTGGCTGAGGCGAAGATGGGCGGTGGCGGAGATTAAAATACCCGTTACTGGTGGCTGCAGCGGTGGTGGTGGGTTGATTCAGAGAGTCCTTATCAGCTCTAACCACTCGGCGGTCGACTCGGACCGTGGTCTTGTGGACCGGGGCCGAGTCGTCCTTGACTTGGATCTTCATACAACGGAGTCGCTTGCGGTTCCCCCACTGCAACACAAAGTCTGAAGCGGTTGATCTAGGCTCAGAGCTCGCTCTCAACAACGACCCATCATCTGCACCTCCGCTTCTTTCTCTATGGTTGTTATTGTTGTTGTTGGTGCTGCTGCTATTATTATTGTTATTTTTCACTCCCTCCTTTTCCATATCCTTCACCCTTTTTGTACACCTGTCCCATTCCAAAACACATTCATGATTAACTCTAGTTGAGGCCTTCATTTAACTATGGTTAATCTCATCTCGCAACACTGGAAAAACCGCAAAAGAAAGGGAAAAAAAATGAAAATCGAAAATTAAGATTTGTATTAAGATTTGGATACCACTCTTATCTACAACGCCCCAGGGCTGATTCTACAAAATGAAATTGAAATTGAAATTTACATTATTGGTTCTTCCTGTTTTCTTGTTGGGAAAAAAACGAGAGAAAACGCAGGAAAACGTGTGAGACAATTGAGGCATTTTATCCTCGTTTTCCTTTTCCTTTTCCTTGTTGTTTCCCAGGAATGAAAGGGCAGACGGGTCGGCGGATGAGAATTTTCTTCAACTTGAAAAAGGTATCCAAGCCGTCACAGAGGAAAAAACTAAGTGTGACTGTTGTCGGGAAAAGAAAAGAAAAGAAAAAAAAATAAAAATCCAAGGAGGGGTTTAATAGTAGAAGGAAAATGAGAGAGAGAGTTATGTTTAGATGCGTTTGGTTGCTAGGAAAATGTAGGAAAATAAAAGAAAGCGGATTTTTGAAATTCGGATTTCTCATCATTTGTGACCCGAGAAATCACAAACCGATGAACCAGAAACAACAACCTCAATTGAGCCTAATACAATGATTTGGCTCGACTGAGACGAGCTTTTTAATATTTGGAAATCCGAAAACAACGTAATCCAATATTTTTTTTCTCGCCCGTTTTCTTTCCAGCCAAACAGAGAGCGAAGACAAGGATGAGGAGGATAAGAAATAAACGATCAAATCAGAAAATTTTCACCCAACAACGCACAACTTGTCACTAAAATAACAAGTTTTATTCCCAAATCCTCAGAAACAAAGGGAACAAGAAGACAAATTGAATTGAAGGTAGAATCGAAATGCAAACAGCACGAACTCGGACATGGATTCAGAGAGAGAGAGAAAGAGAGATTCATCAAAATCATGGCATTACCAGAAAATTCCACGTTGCCGAAAAATTCTTCAAAAGGCGATTATTAAACAACACAGTAGAGCACGCAGAACAAAGCTAAGAAGAATCGAAGCACCGTTCAATGAAGAACGGACCAAAGAACAGAGTAGACCGATTTGCTAGCAGAGAGCCTCACGAACTTCTATGCAAAAAACAGAGATCACAACCAACATTAAATCTTCAGCTAAATTTCCAACAACAATTACTTGAATATCTGAATTTTTTTGTTCAGAGGTAAGGATTTCCTGCCTTCTATGCAAATCTATTACAGATTTTCGACGAAATGATTGCATTTTCAAAGCTCCAATCTTCAGTTTTGTTGTCAGATTTGGATCTAATCAATGAAGAGGGAAACTTCAGTTTCTTACAAACTCCACTCAATCCCTCAAAATGTGTATCTGTTAAACAAAATTGAACAAAAATTAGACTTAATTCACATTATTCGCCACACAAAATCGAACTCTGTTCTCAATTACAAACCTCAAAAACTCGAATTTCTCGAACTGAATCACTAGTAATTTTATCTGCTAAACAAAAAAAAAAACAAATTGAGTTAATTGATGGAATTAATTACACAAAAAACATTGCAAAACCGATCCTCTGCGCTCAATTACAAACCTCTAAACACACACACAAAGACACACTCTTTCTAAAAATACCAATCTTCAATAGCTCCAGATCTTCTAACAAGGAAAAAGCGTCAACCTTCAGTATCAAACTCTCATCAATTTCCCTTCGAATATCCTCCGTTCGGATTCCGAGAAAAACATAGAAACAGGTAGTCAGACAGAACTTCTAACACCAGAAAAACTTCGACATTTCACTAATGAATTCTCCTCATATTTTACTTCTTTTCATCCCCTGTTTGGTTCCCGTGAAAGTGAAAGAAACGGAAAGATAATCGCAAAGAAAATGAAGAAAACCAGAGATGGCTTCTTCTGATAAAACGAAATGCTCTCGCTCCCTTTCAAAACCGATTTTTATACCTCCGTCCACTTTTCCTTACGGCCCAACCCTCCCCTGGTCGATTCACCGACCAATCCTGACCGTCCATCATCCATCCGAGGGCTCTCATCTCTCCTCATCTGAACCGTCAGGCACGTCCGTCACTTAAGCCGTTACGACGTGATATTAAATTACTCAGCATTGTAATTGTACTTCACGGCGTTAACGGATATAACGGAATCTTCGACGTCATTATCTTTCCGTCCATTAAATTTTTTTTTATTTCTTTTTATTTATTATTTTGTAGTGCACTGGTGCGGGGGTTCTAGTGAGTTAACCAGGCGCAGTTGTCACTTGCCTGTAGGTGCACTAACCATGGTTAGTTTAACTAGACTGATCGGTTACATGAGTGAAACTCCCTTCTGGTAGACCTCGAGTTGACTGAGATATTGAATCACAGCCGTCCATATCTATCAGTGATCCTAAATTCTGCCATTTATTACAAATGATTTTATGAATTATTTCTTCCTTCGGATCTAGCACTAGAGTTCTCGATTTTGTGATTATTTATTATTAAAATTATTATATTTAAAAAATGTAAACTCTTAAATTTCATAATTGCATATTCGAAAAATAAGATAAATAAAATAAAAGATTATTGGGGATAACTTTCTTTTTTTACTTTAATTAGAAATTGAAATTTAACCCAAGCTATTGATTTTTTTTTTACAAAAACATAAATTTCAAACGAATTTTATTAAATCAAGTATCTTTTTTCATAATTAAATTCGTCATCATAAATAATTTGATTAAATATTAATTGATTTTGAGATGAAATCCCTAATGTAATAATCGATATATTAAGTCAATTGTATTTGTTAATGTTATTAAATTGCTTAAATGATAATGATACTATGAGATGTTCACCACCGTTAGCATGATCCTTGTATATGTGTCCACTTTAAGGTATAAACCGATATAAATTTTCAAGGGTCAAGCTCGACAATTATTGGTATTAAAAACAGTAAAAACGCAATCAATGACACAATAAAAACATTGAAAAAATGTTACATAAAAGTAAAAATAATCATTATTCACCAAAATGAAGATATACTCTTTTTTTTTTGTGATCTCTTGCTCAAATCCTCAATGCCTAACTTAAATTTAAAAAGGGTGTGTCCAAAAAACTCATCTGAACATTCTTCATTTGAACATTCTTTTTTGAAGGTGCAATTGACGATCATGTCAAGCCGAAACCAACTGTTTATTAACATTGTTAATTGTGCATCAACAAATATCATGTGTCATTTTCACCTAAGATAATCAAAATTGTCCTTCATATCAAACATCATAAAATAATTGATCTTACAAGATAATTAAAGTTTAATCAAAGAGTAATTTTAAAACACGAGTTCTTTTAATAAAATTATTAAATAAAAAAAATCGAAATTGATAAGTTTTTACTTTTTATTTTTTATTTTAAAAAAAAGGCTAAGCAAGGTTTGTGACATATAATACAATAGTTCTTCATTTTGTAAAATTATTATTATCATTATTAAATTTAAATAAATAAATAAATAAATTTTATCACTACATAGTAAAATATATGAAGGAAAGGAAATAAGTTTTGTATAGCATTGGACTATTAGTATTGAAATTTAGATTTTTTAATTTCACAAAGACCAAAAAAGCATTTATAACATAATTTAGAGTGGTGCATGATTGTTAATACGAGAAATGTGTGTGAAATTACGGTTTAATAATATCGAAAATTGATTTTATCATTTTCAATCTCCTTAAATTATAACCGATAAAAATAAAATAAAACCGATATTATAAGACTTTCTTTTTTTATAATTTGTAATTGTTTGGTAGTAGATGAGTTTCTATTATTTATTATATTTTACACATTTTATTAAAGTAGATTTTTTTATTAAACTATTTTTTAAATGTATTTATTATGTTTTTGGTAAAAAAAATTATTGAATTTTGGACTTCAAATCTAAGTTGATTTTAATTATTTGAAAATAAATAAGTTTAAGATCTAATTAAATTATGCCCACTCCATTATTTAAATCAAAATAAAGCAATTTTAAACAAATTTCATTTGATTTATTCATTTCGGCACAAACATAAATTAATTTTTCAATAGTTGATTATATTGCGCAGGGGTGTACGAGTGCTTGTGATGGACTTGAGCACATGGGAACACAGGATCTGAAGAAAACAAATAATGAGTGCTTTAACGGAGTGAACTGAAGACAGCGAGACGCCCACGTTTTTCTGCCTGGTTTTCTCAAAAATTATGGAAACTGGGAATGTCTTGTGTGTGAGTGCTCAAACATTAAAAGTTCACACAATCCGTACATTATTCATACTTATTATTGGATTAAAGTCAAAACTTCTTCTGACAAGTCTCCTTTGATTCAGATTTTACGTGGTGCGTGTTTTTTCAACTAAATTTGATTTAAAATGTGATTAAAAATATATGGAAAAATGTTAAAATCTTTTGCTAAAAAATATTTTAAAATAATGTTAATTAAAAAAGTCCAAAAAAAAATTATTGACATATTTGACCATGTTCTAAAAACGATTCTTAAAAAACAGATCTTGAATGCTTTTTTTTCAAAAAATAAAATTTTATTAAAAAAAATGATTTTTCTATTTTTTTTTAAATATTATATAGGCATATATCATATAAAAGTTTCAAATATAGTTTACATTTTTTTAATTATTACTTACAATATTTTTTATGAATTTGTTGTGGGAAACAATCTGGTCTCGCTTGTTCTCAAAAATATATTTTTTAAGTTAAAAAAACAAAACAAAATTTTATTTAAGAAATAAAACATAGAAACAATATTTCTTAAGTTGCCCACACTCAAACTTCTAAGTTTGGGATTTTATAAACGCATACCAAGCACAGTGAAATTATTTACAGCCTGATCACTTAGCTTCATTACAATCCAAGTTTCATGAAGGAGATGTTTTTTTTCCTTAAGGCTATATTTACACTGGAGCAACCAGTAGAAGCAGCATGGATGTGTACAATAAGGATATAATATGTTTTCCATATATAGAAGCTCACAACCTGAAACAGAACATATCCAATGAATCGGGTACTGATTAGTCTCTGTGTTCTGCTTTCATCAGGCACTGAATCCCTTGTCAAGAGAGCTCCATGGACCAGGAGGAATGGTGACACAGGCTTGTGCCGATGCCTCGGCCATCTGCTCCTTTTCGATGCCAGCATTGCAGATGTTGGCGATGGAGCGCATGTGCTTCATCCCATACTGGGATAGGGATCCACAGTGTGCCTCAAAAGTTCTCACCTGCATCAGAGCAGGCAAAGAAGATCGGGTTTTTGTTCAATTTTGATGGTGACTAAAAGTGGCTGTGAAGGGGGGAAGCTGGGAATTAGGAAGATTACCAGTGTTTTAAGGCAGTGCCAGTCGTCAACAAGAGGCTGCCCTGCAGGCCGGACAGTCTTCAGAACCTCAGAACCTTTTTTCATTCCAAACAGAAGCCTCCCAACGAGTTTTATGGCATGGTCTACATGTGTTCTGTGAGACATTGCTTCAAGAAACTGCTTCTGAGCTTCAGCTTTCCTTGGAGAGCCTTCGGGAGCCTTGCGGAACTGTTAAACATAGAAAAATAATGAGGTGGATATTCTTCTGCAATGCATCAGTTCCTTCTCATTATAGTCATCTAAAAGCATGAAAATTTTTATTTCTTGCTGAACCTTCAACCTACATGTCTTTTATGATTTAAAGCATTAACTTGCAGGGTCTTTCTACTTCCTAGCCTACTCTCAGCTATTCTTTTGGTACACACTAGTGGTCCTTGCACTGTCACCTGTTGATCCTATTCTTATGCTGTTCCATTGCCTTCAAGGAAAGGTAATTTCCCGAAATGGAGCATCCCTTTCCCCAAGGAAACGTCTTGTTCTGATCTGAATAAAATTGCTAATTCTTACAACTATAATTACTCCGGTATGATAATGAAGAAGACAATCCCACCCAGCCATGGATATTTCCAGGAAAGAAAGCAATACATTCAAAGCAGTGGGGATTTTTAGAATTGTTTCATTACTCTACTTTTTTTCCCAAATGCAACCTTGAGATTTTCCATTATTTTCCGTTATTAGTATCTCTTCTAATGCTTCCACTCACCCAATATTCATTTCCCCATCCATCCTGATCACACCAATCTTAATCATATATGAAAAACTATTTTCATTCTTAGTCTAAATCTAGAGCTCAAAACATTCAAGTTGTACAAAAAATTCAGTATGGGAGATATAAAATGTAGCAGACAAACCTTGTCCCAGAAATGAACAAGATCGGCATCACGCTGGTTAACAGCCTTTGAAGGTAACCTCAAGGAGTTGTTGTCCACAAAAGTGTAGTTATCATTTGCAGGATTTGTACCCATATACAGAACAAGCTCTTCCTTGTTGAGACTTAGATCACCATATTGCATGACATGGGAGCCATAAACAGAATTGTCATTTGCAGTCCTCTTTTTAACCTGAAAAAGCCAGAGAGAAATCATGATATTGATGTAGTAAGCAACAAGCAAGGGTGTATAAACAACAATAGCAACATCTAGGAACTTTCCCAACTAGACCCTCCTTCAAACACAAACATTTTTGTCCTTGTGTCCTCATTAATTGCCTATGTGAAATGAGTTTAGGTGTGCTCCACCACAAAATTTGTGGGAACATTCGCAGAAAGAAGTCGTTTTCCAAAACGATAAGACTCTGACTAAAAAGCTCTTACCAGTTCATACTGCTGCCTCAACGTTTCAGTCCGCAGGTTGTGCACGTCACTGGTCACATCAACAGAAGATTTAGATTCTTATGAAACACTAGTAATTGAACAAGGTAGGTATATCCTATGAAAATTTTCATCCTTCAATATAAGAAAAAAGACCAAAATGAGGGCGACTGGATCAAGAAAAACAAATCCCAGATGCTGATTATAGCTCAGGAGAAAATGGCAAGATGCAGAATCAACAACACACATTTACCCATCCGCTTGCATTACATACACAAAATACATGCATGCACTCAAACATTCAGATGATTTTATAAATAAGCCAAACCAGAACAAAGTCTTGGCTTTATTTTTGAGAAAGTTCCATATCTGCAGCGGTGATAATTCCTGGTCTTTAAAATGATCCTTACAAAGGTGCTTGGATTTCCCATCTTCAATAGAACTTCTAATAATATGTTACACATACCTGTCCTCCATCCAAGCAACACTATACAAGTCACCCAAGCAGGTTTCATATTCTGGGGGAGGACTAGGATCCTCTCCTGGGCAATAGGTTCCCCAACTGCTTTCTTCTGCATTTGAGGCTGTGGTGGCATAGATATTCAGACCTTCAGGAAGAAGGCCCTCGAATATACTTCCAGATTCACAAGCTTCAAGATAAAATACCTACAGGTTTAAAAATACAATCATAAAACTTATATTTGATCTAAGTGAATATAGACTGCATCTAGAATAGGTTTGATTTGGGATTTACCAAGCTATTATAGGTACCAGAAGCATGCTTCTTCTTTAAGACTTCGATCAGATCATTAGCATAAAGGTAAGGACTAGTTGGCATACCTGACAAAAAATCACAATATGGACTTTATGCAGTTAATTAATCATTCAGAAAATAATTCTTCAAAATTAAAGTAATGAAAGGATCAGTAAACTGGAATAAAAGAATAGCAACTAAAAGCGTAAGTTCAGAATTTTTTCAGAGAGCTATTTCTGGGGAGCTACTAACCGAGCACCCCAGGACCTCCATGATCAGAATAGTATATGAAAATATGATCATTCGGACCACTGTCCAGAACCTTCCCACTACCCCCTGAAAGAGCTGTTTTGTTGCCAAGGATAACAGCAAAAAAGTTATCAACAGTAACATCTTCTCCAGTATAGTCCTGCCATGATTAAATCCATAACAGGAGGAAAAAAGTAAGTTTAAGAAAATAATAGTAAAAAATTGAACGTTTTGCCAGTGGGCTAATACCTGAAGGAAAGAAAAATACCTTTGGTACACCTTCATAAACATCTTCACCATGTGGGCTGTTTATGATGATTCCAGGCCTAGGGTTCTCTTCATTGAAAGAGATGTCATCATACATGAAAACAATGATGTTTTCATCTTTCAATCCACCTTTCTTCAAGAGTTGATAGGCATGGCAAATATCAGCCTGAAAAGAGGAAAACCACCCATTAGCTCTACACAGTACAGGAAGAAGTCATAGAAATTTATGATATTAAACCATAGCTATCACATGGACTACTTAAATTTCAATCCCCTCACACCACTTTTAACTTTAGACTCCTCCCACTCATTGGAAAAAAACCTGAAACATCCATTAAATACCTATTTTGAACAATGAGCAGTCCCTACTTCTATTCCAACATTTTCCATCACATGGTCCATGACTCCATGATTTCCCAGCCTAGTTTTGACACGGAAACAAAAAATTGTATTGTCAATGTCAGAAGCCTAAGCACTTTGAATGTAAAGCCCACAATAGTGGAACCTATCAAACCACTTGCTGGGTATGCCACTGGCTCGAAACTAGCTGCTTTGATTGAATTTCTGAATAGGCTACTTTAAAAACTAAAATTCGAGATAAAAGAGTTGCTCCCAATCAAGAGAAGCATTATATGTAGAGTTCGGATTCTTTTCTTCAAATTTGTGTTTTGTTCTTCTATCATTTCCCCCTTAATACAATCCTCTGACCCTTAAACAACACCAAAATTATAGAGCATAAATTTGATTGAAAAACAGTATGATTCAGCACAAGAAGGAAAAGAAAATGATTGAATGTCTAATGGCATGATTGTCATAATACATCCAAAATCCAAGGCCCTTTTTCCTCCAACACTGCTTGCAAGAGATGTGATTTAAAAGATATGATTGCATGGAATGAGTAAAATAAAGAATACATCTAACAGCTAAGTTTTCCATTGGGGGGCCTGCAATGAGTAAAATGAGAAATCTATTTGACATTTCTCAGACATGAAAAAAGGAATATCAAGTAGCTTCCCAATAATCAAAGTGAAATAAATTCAAACCAGAATATGTTTTCTAAATGATAATTAATTCATCCAAGAAAATATGCACATATTAGCATGCTTTGCAAGTAGTTTCAGATCACAGACAGACATGCTTGTTAGACTAAAAATACAAAGAAGAAGTCCCTTTCTCCATCTTTGTTTCACATAATTAGGGTAATTAGGTCCTGTTTGGCAAAGTTTTTTTAATAAGTTTGAGACCAATTCTTACGGCCATGCCTGGAAACTGTTCTCAAGAACAGGTTTTTGTTTTTGGTAGCAAAAAAAAGCATGAGATAAATTGTTCCAAAAACAAATTTTTGAAAATTGTTTTAAAAACATATTATTTTCTGATAGTATATATTTTAATTATTTTCATCAAACATAAGCACTGCATATAAAAATTATTTTCTCTGTGTTTTTAACTGTTTTTAACTGTTTTCTAACTTAGAAAACAGTTTGTTTTTTTTTTTTAACTTTTTCAAAAACATTTAACCAACAAGCTCTTAATATCCTAAAGACAAACCTTTCCTCTTTTCGTTTGCTGAGGAAATATCGAAAGACAAACCTTTCCTCTTTTTGGTTGCGAAGGAAATATCGAAAAATGATAGATTTTGAGTCCACTGATTGCTGCTATTTTTGTTTCTTAAAACTGAAAAACTCAGCTCCACAAAACCAAATAATTACACTGGCGATTTAAGCCTAGTTCAGTGAAGTATTTTCAGTTTCAACAGGTGATAAAAATAAAAATTTTATAATCCAGAATTTTGAATTCCTTTCTTTTTCCTGTACTTTCTCAGAAACCATTCAGAACCTAAAAGTTAGTTAAAATCATAAACCCATAGAAAAAAACACTCAAAAATCATGAATCTCACCAATGTTTACTGTTTTAACTCGCTGTATCGTACAAACAGAAAATATATTACCGAAAAGAAGTGCAATCAATCCCTACTTGAAAAACCCAAATAAAAAAATTAAATTCATGCAGATAAATTAAAAAAAAAAACACCTTCATCCCCCAATAAATCAACCAAAAATATACACTATTAGTATCATCTCAAAATCCAAGAGTTAAACTTAAAAAAAAAATCATATATATGTATATATATTCATAAAGCAATGTAAATAAAAACTTTGACTTCAAGCAAAGAGAATCACCTGGTGCCTGTAATTCCAGTAACCGTTAGATCCAGCTATCAGAACCGCCCATCTGGTCCCGGCAGATTCGCCGCCGACATCATCGTCGGCAGCACCACCCGGGCGGAAGAACCTAGAAGCTTCGGAGGGTAGAAGGAGGCCATTATCTCCGGCGAAGTGACGGCCTCCAGCGACCAAGGTGGAAAGCGCTAGAAGTGCGGCGACGACGGCCGGAAAGACAGTCATCGGAGCCGATAGGATGAATCTGATCGGAGAGACGGTGAACAGAGACGGATGGAATGGTAGGAGGAGATTATAACTGGGAGGAGTGGTCCACGTCTTTGACTTTTCCTAATTAAAAGGATGCCTAGCTGAATCTGAACCCTCCACGTAAGCATCAGAAGAGAGTGGGTGGGCCCATCGTGCATCCTTTTGTTTGGTCGGTTAAGCTATTCATACTGATTGGCGGGGTGGGGGCGTTACTTTTCTGCCTGTGTGTGTTGTTTGTTTGTGTGATAAAACGTGTTCAAAGGCCATGTTTGGTTATTAGGAAATGTCAAGAAAAATACAAGGAAAGGTAAAAAATAAAAAAATAAAAAATAATGAGAAAAAAATAAATTTGAATTCAATAAATTATTTTTATATATTATTCAAAATTAAATTTACTTATTTGATCATTTTTATAAAAATTTAAAGTATTAAAATTAAAAAAAAAAAAGGAATTTGGTTTTCCTAATAATGATTTTTTTTTATTCTTATTTTAAAAGAATACAAATTATTTATTCCAACATTTAAAATATGACCTGTTATTTTCCAACTTAGGGTATTATGGTAATTTTCTTTTTTCTTTTCTTTAAATCAAGGTTATCTATTTTGTCATTGAAGCTGTATCTTATCATTATTTGTCTTTTTCAAGTCTTATTTTATATTTTGTATATATATATATTTTAATTTTCATTGAAAATGAAGTCTGATGGCACATGTTCATAAAAAAACAAAAAAGAAAAAAAAAAACCAAAACAATTCAAAAAATCCAAGCATTTTTTATTTTTCTATTCAAATGTAAGACAAACTCATTAGAATTTAGAGTTTGATAAATTACTAAAGATGGAGTTGGACTTAAAAGACTGATTTTAAATTAATTTAAAATATGTCATTTAATTTTTATTCTAAGTATTAAAGTTGTTGGATAAAACTTAATTATTTTTTTAAAATTATTAAATTAATGTAATAATTCTCGTGGGAATGTAAAAAGAATTGAATTTGATTTAAATCTAAATAGAGCTTAATGTTATTAAATGTTTAAATAATTTATATTTTATTGTTTGCATATTTGTTTTTTAAATTTATTTATTTTTAAATATTTTGATTTGATATGATTAAAATAATATTATTTGAAAAAAAAACCTTTAAAACGTAATTTAACATATTTCTAAATATTCAAAAATACCATGATTTATTTATTAGTAAAAATTACATAAGAATTAATGATTCTTTTTTCAATATTATTGATTCTAATAGATATTGAAATGAACATGAATTATGTTATAAATTTTAATTAAAAAATTATTAGCATTGATAAAAAAAAATACTATTGTCAATTTGATTTCTAAATATATTTTAAGTCAAATCAATCCCCAAACAAGAAATGAAACATCATTTGATAGATGAATAAAGACGACGGCACGCGCTATGATTGATTAATTTCACATGAAAAGTCGTTTGATAGATGATTATGATTAGAATTATTCAACCATTGATCTCCAAAACAATCTCATAAAGAAAAACTCGAAAAAATAAAATTTGTTAAGAAAATTGAAATGAATATTAAAACAAGAGACTGGTTTTACTTTAGAATTTGTATGATTTTAAAAAACATTTATAATATAAAAACGTTTTTAAGAAAATACTAGGTATTTAACAAAATTTATAATGTGTTTGGCGATAATTTTATGAACTGTTTTTAATCTTTTTTTAATATTTAAAAATTTATTATTTTTTAAGCATTAGAAATATTATAAACACTTCCGAAAATCATCTTCAAACATACTCTTATAAAGTACTTTAAAAAAAATTAAAATTACTTATAGTGTTTTTTTAATAAATATTTGATAGGTGATTTTCTAAAAAAACACTTCTAACAAAATCATTTCAAAAGTATTCTAAGAGTCCGATTGACAATAATTTTAGAAAGTATTTTTAAATTTTTTTTATCATTTAAGTGTTAGATAAACTAAAAAAAAATTAGAATTACTACCAAACGCAACTTAAGAGTCCATTTGGTAGTGATTATAGGAAGTGTTTTTAATATTTATAATACTTGAAATTTTTTATCATTCAACTATTATAAATGCTAAAAACGCTTTTTAGAATCACTCATAAATGCATTTTAAATCACTTTTAAAGTAAACGATTTTAATAAAAATGTTTTAAAGTGGATTTGAGAATGTTTTTCTTGAAAATGCTTATAATAAAGCGTTTTATGTGATGTCCCACATTGGATAGGGGAGAAAGATCCTGACACTATATATGTAGAGACTCCTCTTAACCAAGTAGACGCATTTTAAAGTCGTGAAGACCCCCTTGTGCCCAAAGCGGACAATATCTACATGGTTGGGTGCGGGTCGTTACAAATGGTATCAGAACTTTGTTTGGCTCCTTAAGGGGTGTTTGTCTGTTTGACTCCACAATCCCATGGGACACAACAAGGACGTTGTGTCTACATGGGGGGTGTTTATGATGTCTCACATCGGATAGGGAAGAAAGATTTTGGCGCTATATACGTAGAGACTTCTCTTAATCAAGTAAACGTTTTTTAAAGCCGTGAGGGCTCCCTTGGGCCCAAAATGGACAATATCTACATGATTGAGTGCAGGTTTTTACAAAATCAGATGATGTCATTTTGAGATTTAAGACTAGACTTTGTGTCCCAAATGATGGAGACTTAAGGAGGGAGCTTTTGAAGGAAGCTCATTGTTCTAGGCTTGCAATCCACCCAGGAGGGACAAAGATGTACAAAGATTTGAGACAGAATTATTGGTGGTCAGGTATGAAGCGAGATATTGCGCAATTTGTGGCTCAGTGTTTGGTGTGTCAACAAGTGAAAACTGAGCATCAACGACCAGCAGAATTTTTGCAACCACTTTCTTTTCCCGAGTGGAAATGGAAACATATTACTATGGATTTTGTGACAGGGTTACCAAGGACTTTAGGGGGCAATAATGCAATTTGGGTGATTGTTGATCGATTGACAAAGTCTACTCATTTTCTGCCTATGAAAGTCAATTTTTCTATGGATCATTTGGTTTCTCTTTATATTAAGGAGATTGTGAGAATGCATGGTGTACCTGTTTCTATAGTATTTGACAGAGATCCTCGTTTCACTTTTAGATTTTGACATAGTTAACAGAAAGCATTAGGTACTAAGTTGAGTTTTAGTACTGCTTTTCATCCATAGACCGATGGTCAATCAGAGACGGTAATTCAGGTTTTGGAAGATTTGTTGAGAGCTTGTGTTTTGGACCTAAAAGGTAATTGGGATGATTGTTTGCCCCTAGTGGAGTTTGCCTATGATAATAGCTTTCAAGCTAGCATTGGTATGACACATTTAGAGGAGTTGTATGGTAGGAGATGTTGGAAAGAATAAACTTTTGGGGCCTGAACTTGTGCAGTTGACTGTTGAAAAGGTCTCCTTACTTAAGGAAAGATTAAAAGCAACATAAAGTAAACAGAAGAGTTATGCTGATAATCGCAGATGAGATTTGGAGTTTGAGGTGTGAAATGACCGTCACGCCCTTGGAGTGGATCTTGGGGTGTGACAGAATGGTATTAGAGCCGATCCCCAACTCTGGTGTGGGGGTTTGTTTGGCTCCGTAAGGGGTGTTTGTTTGTTTGACCCCGTAATCCTATGGAACACAACATCCTCGTTGTGTCTGCATGGGGAGGGGGGTGTTTGTAATGTCACACATCGAATTGAGGAGAAAGATCTTGATGCTATATATGTAGAGGCTTCTCTTAACCAAATAGACCCGTTTTAAAGCCGTGAGGGCCCCTTTGGCCCCAAAGTAGACAATATCTACACGGTTGGGAGTGGGTCATTACAAATGGTATCAGAGCCGATCCCCGACCTCAGTGTGGGGGTTTGTTTGGCTCCGTAAGGAGTGTTTGTTTGTTTGACCCCGCAATCCCATGGGACACAACGAGGATGTTGTATCTGTATGGGGGGTGTTTGTGATGTCCCATATTGGATAAGGGAGAAAGATCTTAGCATTATATATGTAGAGACTCCTCTTAACCAAATAAACGCGTTTTAAAACCGTGAGGCCCTTTTGGGCCCAAAGCGGATAATATCTACATGGTTAGGTGCGGGTCGTTATATTTTCTCTAAAAATATTTTTAAGTAAAATGTTTTCTCTAAAAAAAAAAATTAATAAGTAATTCTTTAATAAATAATTCTACCAAAAAATTTTCAAGTGTACTCTAGAGCACTTTTAAAATAAAAATATTTTAATAAAAAAGTTTTAAATTGCACTTGACAATGCTTTTCATTGAAATACTTATAATAAAATCATTTTCTCTAAAAATATTTTTAGATATTTTTTATATAGAATTCATGGAAATTAGATATATCTCTCAATTTGTTTATTTATTTTTACTATAGGGGTGATGCTGACTTTTAAAAGAGGTTGTGTTGTTAATAAAATAATAAATTAAATAAGTGAAGGCTGGAAGGTTGGAACAGGATGTGTTGTTCAAATAATAGAACAATAGAAAGGATTGTAATGGCTCACATGGGTTGAAGTGAGTGAAATAATTCATTGATAGTGAGATTTGGCGGTGGCGGCTCCATTGAAGCCATAAATGATGATGGTGATGTGATCTTGATCTTCATAATAATAATAGAATGATATTTTAGTTAAAAATAAAAAATAAGGCACTTCATGAAGACAAATAATAATAATAATAATGTTAATGCAAATAATTTTTATTGGGAAAGTTGTGTTTATAGGCCCTTATATGAAAAATATATAGATTTGGAAATCCATGTCACTGAAATATGGATTTTATCTATTAATAACAAAAATATTATTAGTTACATACACTATTTACTGTTCGTATTCCTATTTCCGAAATTACCTTTTTTTTTTTTTTTTTTTTCTTTTTTTTTTCTCCTTCCTTCCACCGCCCCCCTTCGTTTTCCCGGAAAATTATGCCGCCGCCTCCCCCTTCGTTTTCCGGGAAAATTCTGCACCCCCCCATTCGTTTCCCCGAGAAAATTCATCATCCGGGAAAATTCATCCTCGTGATTTCTGAGAAAATCCATCCAAAACCCCCAAGGAAAACCAAAAAAATTACTTTTTTTTTTTACTCCCCGTGTTTTCTGGATCTGCTCGCCCCTCCCTCCATTCGTTTCCGAGAAAATTCATCCTCGTTTGATTTCCGAGAAAATCCACCCCCAAGGAAAACCAAAAAAATTGCTTTTTCTTTTGCTCCCTATGTTTTCCGGATCTGCCGTCACCGCCCCCCCCCCCCCCCCCCCCCCCCCCCCTCTCTTCATTTTCCGGGAAAATTCATCCTTGTTTGATTTCCGAGAAAATTCATGCAAAACCCCAAGGAAAACAAAAAAAATTGCTTTTTTTCCGCCCCCATTCGTTTTCCGTTTGATTTCCGAGAAAATCCATGCAAAACCCCAAGGAAAACAAAAAAAAATTGCTTTTTTTCTGAACCCCTATTTCTTTTTCCGGGAAAATTCGCCCTCGTTTGATTTCCGAGAAAATCCATGCAAAACCCCCAACTCAGAAATCAAACGAGGATGGAAACGGGGAGAGGGGGGTTGAGCGGCAGAGGAGGGGGAGACACAGGAGAGAGGCCAAAAAAAAAAAAAGGAGGGTAATTTCGGAAATAAGAATATAAACAGTAAATAGTGCATGTAACCAATAATATTTTTGTTATTAACATGTAAAACCCATATTTCATTATATGGGTTTCCAAATCTATATATTTTTTATATAAGGGCCTGTAAACACAACTTTCCCATTTTTATTTATGTTTATGTTGGGTGTGGATCAAATCTTTGAGAGGCTTCTTGGAAGGTAAATCATTTTATAATTTGTTATTTACTTCGATTTACAAAATAAATCAAATAATATTTTTTTGAAGTATATATTTCTCGATTTACAAAAATAAATTGAGAATATCATATGACTTGTTCGTGGCCTTAGTCCATAGATGATAAATTGTTGATTTTCTTTATTTTTGATGAGGTAGTAATATAAAATAAAAAAACATTATGATGCTATTTTTCATAATATACTGTATAATAAAATATTCATTTTTGAAAAAAATATGTATCAATTAATTATTTAGAAATAACTTCAAATAAATTTTAAAAATAATTTTATTTTTCAAATATCTAAATTTAAAAAATTACTTTTAACCTTTCAAAATTACTCCAAATGGACTCATATAAAAATATATTTTACATAAAGTTATTATATAATCAAATCATATTTAAATCTAGTAAAGTTTTCACATAATACCTATGGGGTTGCTTTTCGAATTAGTTTTGATTTTCCCACAAGTAGAGTTAAGTGAACATGATCCAATCATAAGAAAATTAATTTTCATTGAAATTAAATTAAATTAAATTATTTTATTGAAATTTTATAAAATATAAGAAAATAATATGGTTTCTCTAAAAAGGAATTCTTTTAGTATTTTCCTTAATTTTTTTTTTTTCAAAAATTTTCATGAAAAGAAAAATTGTTAACATTTTTTTTTCTTTTCTATCTCTTAAATAAAGTTAAGAAAAGTTCGAAAATTGACATTAAATAGTGCCAATTTGAATTTCACTTAAATTTTATCATAGGAAAGATGGATGACAAGTTGGGATTAATTAGAATGCGATTATGAAAATTTTTAGTTTGTAGTTAATCTCAATTTTATGTCACATTATTAATTATTGTATTAAGATTATTATTTTAATGATAAGATGATAATCTACCACATAAGTCACCTAATAAATGAATGAAATTAAAAAAAATGTTCAAAACATTATTAATGTGAATTATTAATTTTAATTACATAATTTTTATTCAACTGTCAATGGTTTCTATTTGTGATTTTTAATTTTTAAATATTAATTTTACAATCTCAATTTCAATTAAAATTAATCTCAATTATAATATTCATCAAATGGATCTAATTAATTATGTTTTTTTTTATTATTAAAATTAAGAATAATTGGCACATAGAATATTCATTTACCAATTGGGGATAGGAATATCCTCGACTCGTCCAAGAAAAGCCGAGCGTACGATATCCAGCTATCCAAACAATCCCTACTTTCTTCATCACCCAATTAAAGACCCAAACCATCATAGCCCGCCGATTCCAGAGCTCAGACCACAACCAAACACGCCATATCTGGGCACTACTGCCTGTTGCCATTAAGGTTCCACTCCTTTATTCTGTTTCTTCATATGCTAGGATTTATCGAATCACTGAAAAAATTAGGGTTCAGTCGTCACTTTCTAATCACATAGTACCATCTGTTTGGTTGCTGAGAGAATTGAGAAAAAGAAAAGAGAGTTTTCTTTGTGCCGTGTCCTGGAGAAATAGTAATCTGAAATCAAAATTTTGATTTTCTTCTCACATTTTCTCAGACACCCAAACGGAGCCGGGATGGACGATTGACTGGTTTTTTTGGTGGGCGGTTTATTCTTCTGCGTTGGGCGCACTGTTTAATTATAAAATTGCCAAGTGACCTGATTGTTTTGAAGGCAAATTCTATTGAATTATATAACGAAATGCTAGGTTTTTATATATATAAACGTGTGTTTGTGTGTGTGATTGTTTTGGTTGCTGGATATGTTCTACTGAAAATTGTATTTTATGAGGGTTTTGGCCTAAATCTGGAACCATTGATCATGGCAACCATTCCCTGTAATGTCCTGATGTTATGCTGTCAATTTGAATTTGTTTCTGCTTTTAGAGAATTCTTTTGAGCAATATAATATAGTTATCTCTGATGTACATCTCTATTTCACCCATCTAAAAGGGCCTAAATAGGATTTTTTTAAAAAATTTTTTAATTTAAATTTTAGATATTGTTAACTTCTATGATTTGTACATTGCAGGTGTTTCATAAATTTGGATCTCTCTTTTTTATTTGTAATTATGTTTCAGTCTATAATTTATATATTTCAAATCTTTGCAGTGTGGGTGTTTCTTCATGGAGGGAGGAGACAGCATATTAGAAGCAATATATGAAGAGGATGACTTAGAAGATGTTGAGATGCTTGATATAGAAGGAGAGCATGTGGATGTGGAAGAAGGAGAATGTGTGGATGTAGAAGGAGAGTTCATGAAAGAGAATTCACAAAGCGAATTGGAACAAAGCAGTGGCCAAATTGTGAATACGGTGAATCAAGATGCTTGCAGTAAAAACCGCAGACGGAGGCAAAATAAGAGGAAGAATAAAAGGAAGAAGAGTGGTTCAGTGCCGAAAGTCACTGACATAAACAGGTTCTATTTTGTCAAAGATTGTCATGTTTTATTTGTAGGAAAGGAAAAAGCTTTCGCTTGTTATTAGTATTATATTCTCTGCTTGCAACCAATTACTTATCATGCAGGAAACCTGAATTTACACATTCCCTCTTGTGGATTTTAGTTGAAAATCTAATTAAGTATAGTGCATTTAGTCAATTTTTTAAAGTAAAGTAATATTTGTGTTGAGTTCATGAATAAGATACAAAGAAGAGAAGGTAGAAAGTCGAAGTGAAGTCAAAACTTGAAATCGAACTTAGCATAAGCCTTATGCCAACCATATCTCATCATTTTACTACATAGTTCATAAGGCCATATTTAATGTCATGGGTCACATGTTTTTTTTTCGTAGATAAGATATACATAACTTGTGCCATGTTTTATGGTAGACTATCACATCTTTTCTCATAACCTCTATCCACATTCTTTTTGGCCTCCGGCCCTTGTTGTATCCCCTTTCAATTTAAGACAGATCACTCAATTCTGGTAGCTTGTGGTCTTTGTTCCATATTATCAAATCATCTCTACAGAATCTTTCTCATCTAGTCCTTATTATTACCCATAGAAGTCAAAGATTCTAATGAACTACTCTATCTTCCCCTCCCATCAGTAATTTCAAATTTGAAATATTCACTCTTTCTATTGAGAAGGGAAAGGGAACTTGTGTGTGGTTCTGAGTTTCTTCTAAATTCTGTTCTTTGCAGGTTTGTTTTAGATACATGCAAGCGTCTGAAGGAAAAGAAATCATACCTGGTCTGGACTGCTGTGGGTTGTCTTGGGGTATCTGCATTGAGTGATCTTGTCAAAGAGGTAATACTCTCATCTAATCTTGTGTTTATGAGAGTGGATGAAAATAGAACTTTCTTGGCTTACTTTGTATGCGAACTGAAATGTCGTAGACTCCTAAAGGAAAGTTAATGTGATGGATACTAACTACTAAGACCATGATGCGAGATTCTATTGACCATGATCAAATTTAATGATACCCCTTTGGATGTAATTTGTTTTATGGGCTATAGTATGAGCTTAATGTTTCTACCACTTTTAATTTTTGTTAGGAGGATATTATCAAGCAAATAAATCTGATCTCAAAATGGATAGAAGATATCATTCAGATAAACCTCTTGCATGTTAAATGGCTGTTGAACTGGATTAAAAATGTAAGTGGAACTCCAGTTTACAAATCCATTCATCTGCATCAACAATAAATGCTACCGTTGTTTACAAATCCATTGGACAAACATTGCTTTTGTCTCCAAGTTTGTGGCTGCTTTGTACTGCTTGTTATCTCTTCTTGGAAGGATTTGTTCTCATGTTCATGATGTAGTTGTCTTTCCATGTGATGTTGTGAACTTGCAATTACATTCTAACAGGGAAGACATATAATTTAACTTCCTTGAAGTTGCTAATTATTTAATTTTGTTGTGTTTGCCAAAAATTCTAGATTGGGAAAATTCAATTTTCCTGATGCTTCATCCTTCCAGTGACCCTATATTGCAGATGCCATTTTTGAATCATATCAAATATGGGCTATGGTTGTCTGTCTCAACGTGTCTTATAAGATGTCTGAAGGTACCTTCTTGTGCACATAATTTCGTGGCCATTACAATCCAGCTATATGCTTTATTAGACCTTTGTGTGCTTCATGAACTTCTCTCCATCACCTATTTTGTTATATATATATATATATATATATATTTGTATTCCCTTTTTAACACCTTTAAGTTTGTTACTTGTATCTGTCCTGACCTTCACTGGTACTCCTAAAGGTTGGTCTGATCTCATGATCCCTCTGCCTCTTACTTCATTCCTCCTAATATGGAAAATATGAGAAATAAGTTGTCTTTTGTTTTGGTATAGAAAAGTAAGATTCGTTTGGTTCCTGCAAGTAAAGGTGAGAACTTGGGTTTGTAATTGACTTTCGACCAGCCGAGAGCTGACAATTCTTATTCACTCTGTTTAACACCATAGTGCCTTTCCTAATTTCTGATGCACAGTATTGTTTCCCTACCCTTGCAGATGTCTCTTGCAGAGTCATTTTTTACTGCTTCTGATCCTGTGGATCTCTGAGCTGAGATTTCCCCTGGCTGAACTGCTTCATTGTTTCCTGTTGGTGTAGGTTAATTTCAAATGGCTTGGTGCATTCTTTTTTAGAGTTTTGGCACTTCATACGAGTAATATGTTCCTATCAGAAAAAGGATTATGGATAGGAAAAAGTATCATCTCAATTTTCATAGGAAAATTCATTCACAAAGTCTGGTCTTCAGATAAAAGTAGACAATTTCACAAATTCAACCATTAAAATTGGATTGGACAGACTCCATCGTAATAATTTGGAACAAAGGTTTTGGCCATTTCCTACTGCCAATTAAGGACCCTATGTAAGATATATAGTGTAAGTTCTCATTATATTTTTAATGCTAGTGTTGTCTCTTGGGCTTTTTTTTTTTTTTTTCCTATTCCTTCTTAACTTCTGTTAATTTACTTCTCCTGCTTCAATTCTCCTATTACCCTTCAATTGGAGGTCTTCTTAATTTTTCCATTATGTGCAAACACACTAATCTTACAGAATCAACATACCTATGGTCCAACAGAAATCTTCTTTTATGTAATTGGTAGGAATTATTTTCATGAGGTATTACATCATATGCTTAGAAACCATAACTACGAATTTACACAAATATATATTTGTGCAATGATGTAATGGTTAATAACCGGTGATCGAATGAAAGTCAAACTTCTTTCATTGATAGCTATGAAGAGTGCTGATTGATATTAGTGTTTTACGCAAAGCTCTGATCCTATGTATAATTGCAAGGGAAAGTAATATTTGTTATAAAGCATGTTTGGTATAGTAACTTGTGTTAGATGTTTGTATGTTTTCACATTTCAAGTATGAGCTGTTGATTTCTTTTGTCAAGATGGAATTTAATTCATTTTGAAAATGTCCTACCCCTTGTGATATTCTCAAAATGTAAGGTTATTTTTTAAATTTTAACACATCTTTAAATTCTTTATTCTCTGCTAGATTCCTTTTACTGTTGGAATATCTGTGATGAAACATAATACTTGCAGGTGGATGCAATTCAAGCTTGTGGAGGTCAGATGACAGCTGATGGCAAACGCTCTAGAACAGGGGGTGGCATATTATGGAGCATAATCAAAGTACGGGATCCTAATGCCTACAAAGAAATAATGAAAAGAGGGAAGGAATTTGAGGTGTGTAGCCAATCAGTTTTTAGCAATTAATCAACAACTTTTATGCTGCTGGTATTCCATGCATATGCACGTGTTATATTTAGAGCATATTTCTTAATAGGAGATGTGGACCCTGGAAATATTTCAAACTGGCCCCATTGGTCATGTTCGGAGCAAGCAGATGAACAATCCTGATAGAGAGAACACTTTTAAGGGTCCATTGGTAATAGGGAAAAAAGATGCTAGGAAATGTCTTCTGAAACGTTCCCATCTTGTTACAAAATGCCGACCCTGAAAATTAATTGTACATGCATTTTACAATAGCATTGAGGCCTATGCTTCCAAGTTTCAATTTCCATTGAAACAGTGGGAGACTAGTTCTGATTGAAGAAACGCAGGAGTGCACTACATCCCTTATTCATCCTGCATTTTGGAGTACTTCAATTGTAAACATGAACATGAGTTCTGGGAAGTTCTGAGTGAGATTTTCTTTTATTTTCTTGTATTATAGAATGCTACCTCGGGATAGATTTCAAACCATTCAAGCTGGTGTTGTCAGTTCACTGCTATAAAACAAGGGCCAAGTAAATTGGGAAATAATTCAGTGGAGCTTTGACCTATCAACTTTGAATGGCTCTATGCTCAGTGCCTTATCTCTTAGGTATCTTACATTCTTACTTTTGGCTTTACATGATATTTGCCCCTCTATTGAGGCTGCAAGTTAGTCTGGTCATGCTAGGAATACCCATCAATAATTGGTCCATCTCAAAGAATTGAGTGGCCTCATATATTATATGGTTGCTAGTCTATTCTTCTGATAAGTCTATTTTACCTAACCCTTATCCTAAATATTTGGGGCTTTAAATACCAAAACAACATGGGGCATTCCCTATCAACATGAACTAATTTCAGTTTTGGGTAAATAAATCTGTTTTTCCTTTGTGCTTCATCTGGGATTATATAAGCATATTTTAGTTAAACGATAAGCCATTATGTCTCTTTCACCCCCTTTATCACTCTTATTTTTTATCATTCCTGTCATGCTTGTAGTTCCTTCAAGTTGAGCCACAATGCCATTCCAAAAACAGTGACACCTTAAGAAGCCATTCCAACAAGGACAAAACCTTAATCATTAATGGGTGTCAGTAGCAAATTTTATTTTGTATTCTGCTCCATGGGGACCCATATATTTTGCCCACTTTAAGGTCTCCATCTTTTCTGTTGTCTTCTCAGTGCCTCAATTCATGGATTTCAAAGCTTTTTGCCATCCTCATGTTCCCAAATTGCATTACATCATACATTTTAATTTTAACTTTCAAGTTGTAGATTATAATTGCTGTTATATTATTTGCCATTTGCAGAAGCAATTCAGGCAACCAAACAGTAAGCAACCACCAGCGCAGAACAAAGAGGCATCTTCTCAAAATATTGTCCATACATCCATTGATGATACTGCAACCAACGTTTCAGATGGTTCCCAGCTTACACCTCCAGTCCAAGATCAACTTGAACAACCTAATGCTGAAGGAAACCGTGTCTCTGTTCATAATAGGATGAGGGTACCTGTTACATATGATGACTTGCTTGTGGAGAATCCCAAAGATGATTAAACGTGATTTTTGGAGCGAATTGGCTTGGGGTGGATCCCAAAGAGGCTTTGTCATTTCTTTGGAAGTTTCTTGACAGACCCTGATGGCAGTGCAGATACCTTTCTAAAGAAGAGAGAGCATATTTTTTCCTCTCTTTAAAGAGATTAAGATTTTGTCCTCTAGCTTTACAGCAATATATTGGTTTGTTTTAAAAGAATTCTTCTAGTGGCACTGTGGCTTTTCTGCTTCTAGTTCTCGAGTGCAGGACATGTTGCATTCGGGTGTTGGAGCTGCGGGAAGAAACCGCATCTAGCAATCAGTTCTTTGTTTTGATGTTGGATGGGGAGGCGGGTTTTGTTGGGAGTCGGGAGAGATGTGGGAATTTCTGATTTAAGATTAATCAGTTGCAGTTATTCCTTCTTATGAAGTGTTTCTTAAAAGAAGACTTAGGTCCAAAAACTTACTTGAAAAATCACTTATTCAAAATATATTGACCTGGCTAGAAAAGCTTCAAAGCTGTCTCTGTACCCAAGAATTGAATTCAAATTGTTAACAAAAATTTCTTATGATCTCCTAGTTTTTCAGCCAGGAAGCCTTTCCAAGTTGTCGACAAGGTTTATATCAAGACATGATGTGGTACACATCTATGGAGGTGCATGGCATGCTAAAATTTAGGACTGATTTTGAGAAAGTGTTGTAGTGTTTTTTTTTATTTGATAAAATCACTTTTTTCAAGCAATAATTTTTTTGTTATATAATATATTTACCAAAAACACAATCAAAACATTATTTATTTATTTTTTATATTCAAGTACTAATTGATTCTCTTTAGAAGAATTTCTCCAATTAACGAGCAATCAACAAAATACTGTATATAAAAGCACTTTAACCAAAATCACTCCGGATTGGGTTTTACATCCTAATCTATACATTGGTGCCTTCTTTTCAGTCATATCTTCAGCCTGCATCATTGAGATAACTTCAATGCCCAAATTATTATCAATTTTGCTGTTCTCCTTTCCTGACTATTGCAGTGAAAAAGAGAGGAAATCCTCAACTGGGAGGATTGCAGGCTTGAAGCACTTGCTGCCTCTTCTGCAAGAAGAGGCAGACCACAGTGCAGTCATCCACCTTTGAAGAAGGGAACTTGTGCTTCCATGCAGCAGTGGCCGCATCCACCACTGCTTTTGCCGCCTCCTCTTCACTCTCTGCTGACCAAACTATCCCTGCAACTTGGCTGTTACTCAGCACATCCCACACCTGAATCAAAACAGAGTATGAAAATGATCAACATCCTTCCCAAGAGTTAACACAATCTTTATTTTGTTCATGATTCTAGAGCTGATATTTCAATGAAGTTGGCCTTACCCCATCAGTTGCTAGAACAAGAAACTGGTCATTGGAAGCTAGACGGCGATATGAGATATCAGGGATGGCGATTATGCCATGGTTCTTGAGCAGGAAGTCTCCAAAAGCTCGAGACATGGCTAGGCCAGGTGAGTCCTCATTGGGCAACCACACGCGCTGAATGTGCGGCTCTTCCTTCAGCGAGATCACTCTGCCATTGCATTTCCTTATTCGGTCTGCCTCCACTGCATAGCCAGTGATATAGTTTCTAAGAAATATGAGAACAAAAGACGGGAATTGCCCAGAAGGTAAGCTTAATCAAAGATCTTACTGGGCAGGCCAGGCTTCAAATCAGTAGTTAACTGAACAGCAGTGACTCCATTCTCAGTAATTGTCCCTAAAACCGCTCTTGAATCGCCAAGATTAGCTATAACAAGATCGTCTCCCTGAAAAAAGGTTGAAGTGAATTGAGTAATTTATTTGAGAAATGATTTGTTCAATTCACTTTCTTTGTTTTTTTTACCTGTTTTACTATGACTACAGCAGTGGTTCCACTGCAAGAGCAGTCCAAATCCTCTTGAAGCTTAATCTCCTTGTCCATCACCTTGAAAGCTCCAACACAAGCCTCTTGCCATTTCCTGAAAATCTTGTTTGGCATCACCATGCCATCTCTTCTTTCCTTTTGAGTATGCAAATCTTCACCCTTCATTGCAGTATTCGCCTTTAAGAGCGTGTTCTTTTGGTTTAGCAGCAATGATGGTAAGTGGTTTCTCACAATTTTGCTCACTATGTGACCATTCTTTCCATGGCCGTCAAAAACTCCACAGAAGGCTCCATCTTCCATTCCATAGCCCTTTCAGAAGAAAAAAAAAAGTTTGAAAACAACTATACTATATACTCCTCTCAACATGAAGAATACTCTGGATTATATCAGTAAAATTCATAGAAGAACAAGCTTTGATCATCATTTTCCAAAAGAAGACAAAAAAGATGGAACATATCAACTAACCTGATGGAGGATGGCAGCATCTTGGTTTAGTCCTTTGCTTCCTGGCTGAGAATGAAGAGAGCCAAGCCTCTGAATTCCTATAGAAGCAGTGGAATCTTCAAAGAATACCACATTCTCATGGCCATCTTCAGAGTCTTGAATCTCTGAAGATACAGTGGATATGCAGATTCCCATCTCAGCAGACAAAACACCAAGTTTTAAAATCCAAGTCTCCTCAAGCATAAATTTAAAGACCCCAAAAAACTATATTATATGCAGAAGTGGCTCCCAGTGTGCTCAAAATAACACCTTGGTTCAATAATTCACTGTTTTTTTTAATGTTGGGTATTATTCTAGGCTACCCCAGGATTCACTTAAAGGGCATATGAGGTGTACCCATGTAGGATTAACTCTTCAAAAACAACTATTTTCATTGATTCAAACTAAATTCTGCATCTAATTTACGAGGGCCATAAAATTCAAATAATTCAAACTTACTGTCCCTTTTTTCTTTTTTCTCTTTCATTAGGTGAAATAGTGATTGAAATGTGTGAACAGTGGCAAAGCAGGTAATTGCAAATGGGTGTTTGGGCCCTAGGAAAAAAGAAAAGAAAAGAAAAGAAAAGGAAAAAAAGGAGGGTTGACCCTTGATGCAGGTTGATGCATACTTTACAGGCAAGGGAGATAGGAAAAGTGGCAATTCCAATTGGGTGAGAGTCCCTTAACAGTTTGGACAAAACCATGAAAAGATGCAACCCACTGTCAAGCATTACAAATAATTTATTAGTAATCATAGTGTGATTAAGGGTTTATAAATGGGGATTAAACCCACATTCAATCCATCCCCACCTATTAAAGTCTAAAGCTGACAAGTCAATCAAATGATCCTGACCATAAAACAAGTGGACTTTTTTTGGGTGATTAGGATCCTTCTGTATAGGTTCTGACTTTTCCCATATCTGTGGGGCTTCTTAAGATAGTCCCATTTACTATAGAATATGTAAGTTCTATAGTATGAAGGAAAATATTTTGGGAAGAAAGCAAATGGGAGTATAAGAAAAGACTCTTTCAAAATGAAAAACTTTAGCCGCTCATGAAAGGGCAGTAGGGCTGAAAAATACTCAAAAACTATGCCATCAACAGACGTGATGATGCCCTTGTCATTTTCAAGAAATGATTATTAAAAGGCAACCCATTTGATTGGAGTTCTAAGATATTTTTCTGACTTCATATGGCTCTTGGGCCTGCAACAAAACCATTGACTGCATTTACATTTTCCTTCTTCAAACTCCCTTGAATCCAACTGATTCCATTATTTTGAATCAATAATTGAACCCAATACTCTTAATATTTTGATTCAAATATAGGTATTTGATTCTTTAATCAATCGAGTATTAACAAAGGGCTGTGGCATAGAAGAGTTGAAAATGAGCAGTTGTGGCTGATAAGCACTACACAAGATAATGGGAAAAGTATTGACTTAGACTGATTCATGTATCAAAGCACTTTAATGGCAGCTCTGGATTTATCCAAAATTTTAAAGTAATATGCTTTAGGAGGATGCTGAGGTGGATCACAATCCCCATTTTCTTGCTCCTCCAGCTCACCAGTCCCCGCATTTTAAAAAAATTTGTAACACACCCAGCCCTAATTCTTATTCGTCAACACTCAGATTTGTTCAATGAATTCAAATAATTTTTGCCACCCTGTATAATTCAAACCCTTTTCTTTTTTGTATAAGTGTAAGACCTTATCAAGAATCACATCTAGATGATTATATTTTTAATGGGTTTCCAATTATAAACATAAATTATTGTTCAGTGCATGGAAATTATCCACCTGAAGCTTCAGAAATCAAAGGGAATATTAATCACTAGATACTATAAAAACAAATAAAATGATAAACATTTTTCACTCTGGATTGGGCACTCAACAAAAAATTCATAATGATGCATCATCCTTTTTTTTCTGAGCCATTTTCCAGGATGTACTTTCCCATTCTCCAAACACCAGCTTAAGATGAAAATACAGTATGGAATGTTGAGAGCTTTGAAGTTTTGTTACACATTTCAAGGACCCAAAGAATAATACTTCCACAATTTATACAGAAAGGTGGGTGCAAATTTTGCAAATTCTCATTGAACTACAGATGCATATTAACTTCTTTCTGTAAAACCCCAAAAGCATGCACATAAAAATTAAAAGACCAAAAGCAACATAAACACACTTTAATTTCTTAGAGACTCATTTGCTGGATACAGGCACACTTTCTTCAGCTGGGGTGGAGTCAGCTGCAGGCAACTTCTTTGCGAGGGACTTGGGTATGTCAACGTCGTCTTGTTGACAACGTTGCTGGGGGTGTGATAATAGAACACACATATAACGGAAGAGGACACGTGTTAGCCCCTGCCCGCTCTCATGGATGTAGCCCTCATACTCACTGACATGTTCAAGGGCATCCACAAGCGCATCATAGACCTTTTGTGGGCAGTTCTCAGGACCAGGCTTGTCATGGAGATAAACCACGTCCAAAGTGAAGAGTTTCTGGTTGGCAGGCCATTGATGCTGAGGAGGAGCAGAAGATCTGCAGTAGATTAAGATCTGTACATGGAAGAATATTGTAGTGTCATATTTTTAAGGATGAAGTAGGAAATATGCAAATGGAAGCCACAAGAAAAGGAACATTCCATTATGTTTTCTACAGAATTTGGATTCACAAATTCGTTGCACAAAATGATGTCAACATCACATGGAGCAAAAATGGGAGCCACCACCAACGAGTACTTCAAAATCCAGAAATAAAAAAATTGATAAAAAATAAGAATGATCTTTTTACTTAAATAAACCACATGATAAATAGGCAAAAATATTTCGACCTTACCCAGGATGCAAGCCAAAAGCTCGTTATTGGTGCCATAAAAATTTATTAAAAAATGAAATGTTTTAATTTCATGTGGCTTTCCTTACACCTTCTGGTCAAACATTAGCTTTGAACATTTCTTCAGTGACCACTCATAGAAACCATATTTTAGAGAGCTACCTCATAGAAGCTCAGAATAACTTCTTCCCTTCTCCATACTCCTTCCTCCCCACTACCCCAAAAATATATATATGGCAAAAGGTAATATTATTAAGAACACCTAATTAAAATGGGGAGCACAAAGGTACATAGGTAGTATATAAAGGTGTCAAAAAGGCAAAATAGATAGAGAGAGGTTAACAAAAAACACATTTCCCACATCAAAAAGAGCTCAACCAATAACAAAATCTGGAATAGACATAGAGGCACCGTCTAATTACTTTCTAGCCCAAAGCTAAAGAGCACATAGGAAAGAGTTTTTGAGCCCTTGATCCGATTGTTCTACCCCAAAAATAAATATATTAATACTAGTTCCCACCAGGTGGCAGCCTGAACCTAGTGGCTAGAAATAAGAAAATGTGCTTTTCTTTCATAATGGATAGGTGTGCATGGACATGCATGTGCCACTGCACCTGTTAATCCAAATTCATGCTAGTCCTTCAATCATGAATTGTGCTATGAACATGTGTTTCACCATATTGAATCTATGTTAGCCCAAGCCACACTTGTCACTGTGTTATGTAACACTATCAAGCAATTTATATGAATTCTAGTACTGGTGTTTGAGTTCTCCATTTTATAAGCAACTTCCACTTTGAGTAAATTATTTTCAATGTTTTGAGTTTGAGCATTTGCATGCAAGATTCATGGAACATGAACACAGAATAATAAAGCACATTATTTTTATGAAGAATAAAACAATTGGAGATGGTCTTAAAATCACCAAGGTGGACAGACGAGCCTATAACATCTAAGGGAAGTAGGTCCCCTTTTAATTTGTAGTTTGGATAGTTCCTGAAGAAAGGAGTTCCCCTACCTGCTAGAGTCATTCTGATACACACTTTTGAAACAAACAAAGGTGGACTCTTTGGTAACCATCCAAATAGGTGCCAGGCATTGGGTGGACTCTTTGGTGAGAGTTCAAATAGGAGCTGAACATGATGGACATGGGCATCCTTTGTTGACAAGTATTCAACACACCAATCATTGATTGGAAGAATTATTACAGTTCATTTGGACCTTGAAAAGTTTGTAGGAAAGAAAGGAAAGAAAGGGAAAAAATTTATATATATAAAAAAAAAAAGAAATCAAGGAGAATAAGAAATAAGTTTGAAGTAAATAAAATTCTCACAAGCTTCTCCAAATTTATTTCCCTTTTTTTCTCCTCTTCTATACCAAAGAATGAAGAATTTCAAAAGATATATAAACTTCTAAATAATTTTCATTATATTTTATTTTTCTTTGTATTTTCCAACAAGAGATGCAAGATTCCTTCCTACTCCTTTTCCTTTTCCTAGTACTTTATGTGACCCAAATGGAGCCTTGGAAAGCTGATAATATTTCAAGCCTCTAGTTGAGATGCAGCCTAAACATAACACTTCAACTACTTTTTAAAAAAAAATAGGTAACATAACAGTTTAACTACTGTTCACAAACATTCCATAAATACCAAATACCTGCCTTGGTATGAATGTTTTGATACTATATTAGATATGTGTTTGAAATTAGTTGCTAGATACAATGTCAAATAAAGCAGCTTCTGGGTTAAACTACTAGTCTAAGCATGTTAGGGTTTGAGATATTACATTCTGCAACTCATATCCCCCAGCACTGGATGGGTTAGCAATAATTACTTCGGGATGAAAAGTAATAATTTTTTTGTATCACTTCAGTCAAATAAATCAGTTCCTAATTGTACAACAAAAGCCATTCCATACTTATTCAAAAAGGTACTCCATGTATGATTTGCTACTACCATAGGATTTCATTACCTCAAAGACATAGCTATAGAATTTAGAAATGTGCTCAGGGTTTATAAGACACCGCTCACTATCAGGCCCAGTACTGTTCACTGTCTAAGTTACAATGTTACCTAGAGAACAAGGAAAAATAAACAAAAGGCATACCATAGAGAACCAATTGGGAGAAGAAATACTCCAAACCATTCTCTACTACCACTCTCAAATACAGCTGTATCACAAGCAAAGATGCAATAGATAAATGAAAAAAATTTCTCAATGTAGAAATAAGTAAATAACTGTATAAGCAAATAAATATAAAAGTAACTGAGTGAATTGAAGCTTTGCTTACCACCCTGAAAATCCGATTTTGTGCACGAGATTTCTTTGCTTCATGAGCTGCTACCCGGAATAACTGGGTCAGATCTGCATTACCACAAGAGCCATCAACTGACAGACCCCGAAGTGCAGCAATTGCAGAATCAACTTCACTGCTAAACTCTCTCTGAAGCTTCAAAATATTGAAGAAGAAACAAGACACCTCTGAATTAATAGCAATTAACAGCCCTTAACGAAGAAGAAGGAAATAGCTTAGTTATTCAAGCAAGATCCCCAGAGCTCCTAAACGTAATTTATGCATTAAATTCACAAAATATTAAAATTAATGCAGTTTCAAAATGGATTTTCACAGAGCACACTTTGTGCCATAGGTGTGTTATGCCCTTCTGAAATGAAGCCCATGGGTAATTGATATTTGAGAATTGCAGAAATTTGATTGATTAGAATTTTTCTTTATCAATCTTATTGAATTAGAATCAAGCGTTAGGCTAGGCCAGAGAGAAACTCAAGATTCGAATAATGTATGAGTACAAAAGTTTTCTGTCTTCGTCAAGAAGAACATCAAGTTTTAGGTGGATAAGAACATTATAAATAGTCAAACAACACAGAACACAAGTTCAAGAGCCCTGGTCATAATCAATAACATGCGAACCAAAGGAAAATCAAAGTTCAATCCAAAGTAGACATATGGAACCTAACAAAAGACAGACTCTAAGCTATGGTTGATACGGCCACCCTAGAATTGAGCATGATACGGATATTCCAAGATTAATACAAAAAAAAAAAAAAGGGTTCTTTTCTTTTCCTCAGTTTTCTCAAAAACCAAGGATTGGCATATGGGCAAAATAAATGGAAATGGGAAGTACCCAAAAGCAGATTCATCCAGGCAGGATAAGAAGTTCCTTTCTTTCTTTCTTTTGGTGGTAGAGATCCGAAATTTCACTCCTATTACTTTCTTCATTTTCTCACCAACCAAACAGACCAGAAACCAGAAATAGAGGGGAAACGAGAGCAACCCATGAAGCCTAATTTCCAAAAATCAACAACGCCGAAGTGAATCGTTCAAAAAGAAAAAAAAACCCCAGAGTCAATTTTGAAAAAAAAAAAAAAAAAGGAGAGAGAGAGACAAATACCCAAGAAGCGGTTTTGCCCAGAGCAGCAAAGGCGAAGCGGTGATCAGAGTTGATGGCGAGCTTGGAATGGACGAAGAGAAGAATAGCTTGCTTGATAGAATCCATTCTGGTGATGGGTCTCCCCTTGGATCCCGTCACCTTCATCTCCACCATGGATTCAGCGTCGACATCGATGCAGAAGAGTATGTCTTCGTTGAACAACTGTGAGGGTTTCAGAACGTAGGCAAGTGTTGAAGAGCTTTGAGCCTCCATGCCCTCCATTTTCTTCTCATCGATTTTCCCACGACTTCCACCCTGCGGATTTGGCTTCTGCGCCATTTCCCCCTGCGCTCTCCTCCGGACCCCTCTAATGATTCTTCTCAGCGGCATGGTTTATCCTTCTGTTATTTATGTATTTATTGGAATTATTCCATGATTTCCTTTCAAATTATTTTCAATAATTGAGAATTTTTTAGCAGAAGAAAAAAATAATAATTGTTTTCCTTTAATATGGAATTAGGGTTTAATAGAACTATATTTATAGCAATAAGCATCTGCCAAATACTATCATAATAATTTTTTAATAACATTTTTATTTATTTATATATGGATATTAATGTTATTAATCAAAATCATTTATGAACAAGAAAGTATTAAGAAAAAATAAATAAATATTAAGAAATTTTTTTTTATTATATTTAGTTTTATTATAAAAAAATAAAATATAATTAAAAGTAATTTTGAAATAATAAATAAAATTAATTAATTTATTTATTCTTCCATTTTTCTTTAAATTCTTACTGTCCAAACAAAAAGAATGGTAACTTGGCTGCCAATCACTCCTTTAGCCTTCCAATGGAACGATGCGTTTTGAAGGGACAATTGTTCTAGAAAGTAAAAAGCGAAGGCGTCTGTTGGCTCCTCTTCCAAGCAACTTTCTACGCTCGTCTTTTTTTTGTTCTTCTGCTGTGTAATTCTTTATCCCTGCACTGAGATTGGACCCAACAATGGCTTGCTTACACGACCACAGCTGTGAAGATCACGATTGTGCCGCTGATTGGTCTCTCTACAAACATATAGACCTCTCTAAGGTGAATTCCCATCTCTTATTTTCCATTAATTTATTTTTTTATTTTCCTTTTTATAAATTGTAAATGGTAGTGAGCTTCTCACTGTATTGTGATAGGATTTGATTTGTTTTGAAGAACCGATTCTGATTACTGCGACATAAACCCTTGGGCTGAATTTCATTTTTATGCATTAATATCAATGTTTCTGATGTGCCCAGATGAGTAATTTGTATTTTGACAACAACCCATTTGCATAAATTGGAAATCGGAACCTTGAGATGCTTGGCTTCTGTTTGTTGCTGTGTTTTTAAGGGGTTCCCTGACTGTTATCTCATCATTGTTATGTTTGTTCGGAACTCAGTCTTGTTGATCGGTAAAGGGGAGAAAGTGGGTGTCTGCGCCTCCGCCTTTGCTATTTCTGATTTTCTGCAATATACCTGATGCTCTTTGTATTTTCACAAAATTTGTATAACAAGTTGTTTATATTTCAAATCTAAAATGTGAGAACTCATGAACTGCTACTGCTTTATATCTTTGATTAGTATAAAAGTTTTACTCCTCTGGGCTACTTTGAATTTGGGCTTACCATGTTTAGTGTGCGATCTCTTTAGGAAGTCCATGGATTGTAATAGAATATCCCATTATTTGTTAGTTACTTGATTAGTGTCATTTTTGTGTTATTTCTTTTGTGGCCTTGCCATTTTGTGCCCGTTGTATATGTCCTGTGTATTCTAGTGTACTGTTTTCTTTTGTTGTATATATACAACCTTTCTTGCCTATCAAATAAAAATAAAAAAGTTAGTAATTTAATGAGTATCCTCTATTCAGCCCATCATATTGGCTTGGTCAAGTTTTTGTAGTTAGCATCGTCTTTAGAGTTGTTAAGGTGAAAGCTTTTGCATGGCTTTGTTGGCTTGGTTATGTTGAGTAAATTGGTGACAAAGGAGGCAATGGTGAGGATGTTATTTTCATGGAATGGGAAGGGTGGTCCTAGCCTCCTAGGGTTTTAACTCTTACCTTTTATGTTGTTGAGAATTGAGAAACAGTAACAGATTACTTACCATAGATCTATTTTTGCTTTGAGGTGGTTTGAAGACAAAGGTTAACTTGAGGAAAAGTAAAAAGGTGCTAGTTGTGGACTGAGCAAGACTAGCCTTTTGAAATCCGGTGTGGGATGACTTCTGGTTTTCTTCCTTCACCCTAACTTGGTGTTCCTCTGGGATCTTTATTGCTAATGCTCTGAGATAAATTTACTTAAGTGGGCAAACTAATTTTGTTATGGGTAGGAATATCTGAGATATGTGCTTTGGAACTTACATTATGAGCACCTGACCAGGAAGTTATGGTGGCAAATTATTCATTCATCTGGTTGAGGTGATGCAGTAGGATCCTGGATTTATGAGGTTACTTCATGATTGCATACTAAGACTGAGTGCAGGGTTCTTCAAGAAATTCTATTAGGTCCAATTTAGGATTGACATGACTAAATGAAGAAATAGCAATGGCAGATTATTGCTGAAATCCTTTTCTAATGTATAATAGTGAGAATGGAAAGTCTTCTTTTAGAAGGAGGACGTGATACTCTTTTGTCCTCTGCATGGTGGCTGGTTGTCACTATGCAGGAAAAAACTCAAATGGCTGATTATTCAGTGAGTAGAAACTGGGTGGTTCTATATTTTTGTGTCATTTATAAGGAGGATGCAAGGGGGATCATCTTTTAATAAGTTGCACAATGGCCCAGGACATTGTAACATTCAAGGGAAAAAATATGGGATGTTACAAGAAATAATTATGGGATCTTTTCAATGGGTCATTTGATCTGGAGAACAAGCCTGTAGCAAGATTGCCTAAGTCTCTTTGTCCCACATAGGAAATAGATGAGTGATAAAAACGAGTTTTTATTGAATCTCACTTTCTAAGCCTCATGGACTTATGAAGAGAAAGTGGAGGCCCATGTGAGAGGAATTTTGGGGGCCTGATTCAGAAAATATTTCACTGGGCAGGAATTCTCTGATTAATGAATCATTTTGTTGCCATATCTACTAATGAAATCTAGCAAGACATGAATATTTCCATGTGTGTGCTTGTGCATTTTGTTTTAAACTTTGTTTTCTTTCCTCAGTTAATGATATATGTTAGTGGGTTCTTGTTTGTTTGTCGAGAAAATTCTATGTCTATTGACTAGTTCTTTGCCTATATTTTCCATTGTCATGCATCAACTTTTCTATCCGAGGATTTACAGGTATCTGCTTTAAATGAGGCTGTGCCAGGAAGTGTTAAGTCAGTTTTTAAAGCTTGGGAGCAGCGTTTGAATTCTTCAGAGGTAGGTTTAGTGTGTGGAGCATGCCTTTCCCTTATCTATTTAGTGACAGTCTGCTTTTCAATCCTCATTTTTTTATACGTTAATTAATTTATGATACAATTTTTTGATATAACTCATTTACTACTTTTACAACTATGAACAACACAACAATTTTTTATTCCAAAAATAAAGTCTGGGGTCCAAAATTGTTGGTGTATGGTATCAATTCTTTTGCAATAAGGGAATACCAATTTTAGCATGCCTGGTTTATTTGATGGAAAATTTGGAGGTCTCGAGGTGTTTGAAGTATGATCCTCTTTGTTGTAACAGGGACATTTAGAAAGCAATGATGGCGACCCTGAATTACTTGTTTTCATCCCGTAAGTGGTAACTTCTGTTGTTTTTAGAGGCTGCTATTTCCTTAGCATGAAAAAGGTAATTTTAGAATAGCCTAGAACCTAATAACAAAATCCAAGATCTTCCATGAAATTTTGGCTTTCTCTAAAGTGATATCAGATTGTAGTCACTAGACAGTCCATCATTTAAGGCTTATGATTTTGTATCTCTACTTTTTCTCTCAATATATTTATTTTCTACCAAAAGTATGCTGCTCATAGAGCATGGTTTGACTAGTTAAGCAAAAGATTAAGAAATTAACCTTGTGATGAATGTCATAAGGTTTTTCTCTCTTTCATTAACGCTTTAGATTTCATATTTTATCTGTTATTTCAATATATTGGTGGTACCCTTCCCTTGGAAAATCAGACATTGCTTTATGCTTATGCAGGCCATAAACTCAAATTAATTTCCCCTTCATTGCATTGCTTTACTGCCAATATTTTTCATTTCTAATTATGTGATATGTATCTTGTCATGCTTGATGAAAATCATGTGAATCATTTCATCCTTATGAAATTTGTCTGGTTGTAATGTTGCATTTGGTAAACTCAGAATTTTGTTGTCCTCTTGGTTATTTGTTTACTAACATCCAAAAAAGTGTTTTTAGTGTGGTTGTATACCCTAACTCTTGGACAAAGGGAAATAAATTCCTGAATAACTAATGTTCATTTGTATTTGTTAATTTGTTGGTGTTACTATCTTTTTATTTTTATTGTTATTTTTTTTTTCCTAGAGGGGTGAAAAAGTGTTCTGATTTGCTGGAATTAATTGTGATAGGTTTACATCAGATGTTAAGATCAAAAGTATTTCAGTTGTTGGTGGTGCTGATGGAACAAGTCCTTGCAAGATGAGAGCGTAAGTTTGTCCTTCTGAACCCATGGAATTATTGTAACAGTGAGCTTGTTTTTTATTCGGGGTTCCTCACATAAAGAGGGAACTTGATAATGTTTCTTTGACCAGCTGTGTATAGTTCATTGTTTTTCCTTCCAAATAAAAAGGGGGGAAAAAAACTAAGTCTGTCCTGTTGAAATTCAGGTTCATTAATCGAGATGGGATTGATTTTTCAGATGCTCAAAGTATGCAACCTATTCAGGTATTACCTGATCCTAGCTTGTCAGAGAGTTTGGACATAATTTTTAAGCCCTATATGAAGCATTTGTTTGTTTTGCCTCAAGGAGTGGGATTTGGCTGAGAATTTGCAAGGAATGCTAGAATACCAGACACGGTAATATTCCTCATCTTCAATTCTAGTTGACGTAACAAAATGCTATTGGTTATGAATAGATTATTTTGATCGATATGGAATTTTTTTAGTTCTCATTGCTGCCAGTGATATTAATTTGATCACTTTTACAACAAATGCTTGCTCTCAGCAGTGTGATAAAATGGAAGGTTGTGTAAGGGAGAGGAATGAAGGCAGGTCTAACCCTTGGGAATATGATTGCTTATCTGTACAGATATTACTGGGCTCTTCTCCCATTTTGTACACAGTTGTTTTCTACTTTATGACATTGTATCAATCCATTGAATCAGGTATTCTAGATTTCAAGGTGTTGCAAGTCTCACTTTGCACTTCCCTGAGAACTTTGGTGCTGAGACAACTCAGATACGCTATATTGGGTTGAAGGGTGAAGCCACCCAGGTAATTTCATTGCCAAAGATAGGTTGCCATGGTCGTGTTGTTGCTTCAAGTGATGATTTTCTTTTGATATGAATTAACAGTTGAAGCGGGATGTTGTTGCAACAATCGTGTATGAAATTACTCCAAATCCTTCTGATCACAAGTAAGTCATTGTTTGCCTTCATGGGATGGTTTTGAATGTTCAGTTGCTCTTCAACAATTGTTGATTTGTGCTTAAACATACATTAGTTCTTTACATCATGCTTTTTTCATGTCTTATGCTTGCTAAATTTATGTCAGCACCTGCATAAATGCATGACCTTTGGATTTGACTAATGTTATAAAAACTTTTGGAAGCTTGGGCCTGTTTGGTAATTGTTCCTAAAAATACAGTTTTCTAATTTAGAAAACACATCTGATAAACTTTTGATAGAAAATCATTTTTTGATAACTTATTCTGGAAACAAATTGTTTTTTAAAATAAATTTAAGGTCTTTTCAGTTGCTTTTTGTAAAATGTTTTAATCAACAATTGAAAAAAATGAAGAATACTCTCTGGAAACTTTTGCATTATACGTTAGTGTTAAATACGCTTCAAAATAAGCTTAGAAAATTGTTTTCATATTTGAGTTCTCAAATAGGATTTTGTTCCTGAAAACAATTTAAGAACTATTTTAAAATCTATTCTCAAAAACTGTTTTTTTGGTGAAGTAAGCCTTTTTCATTTGGTGCCATCCTGCCTTCTGAATCAATCCCCTTTGCTTCTTTTTAGATGGTTTAAATGTAGAATTTCAAATGCTTCGTCAATTCCATTTGAAGCTGTGGCCTTGTTTAGAATGAGGGTTTTTCCAAAGCCAAAAGATTTTTCTTTTTCCATTTTTTTTTAAAGCCCAGTAACAGATTAAATGAAAGTCGTTTGCCCATTTGAAATTAGCTTCTAATTAACAAGGAGAAGGGGGGGAGCAATAAGCTTATACCCAGAATAGCCCTGAAAATGGTCTTATATACATGTGTGCAGGACAAAGGCTGACAGTGGAGCTGGCTTCTCCCATGTGGAATGAAGAACACATTCACCCTCTGCTGCTTCTCCAAAACCCACAGTAACAAGCTAACTCAGTGTTCTACTTTGCCAACTCCATACTCAAAAGCTTTACTGGAGATTAGACTTGAATCTTCCATTTTCACTTGTTAAAAAGGGACAACAACTTTTATCAACTTCTCTTGAATTCTATAGAGCTTCTTTTGCTTAAGTTTTCCTTATTCTCCACTTGGATTACATTTCATCCATTTTATTTCTGCTCATGATTTTGCCAAGTAGTTCTTTTCTCACTTGAAGATCACTCAATCAACTTACTTCTCAAATGTGAGCAAATCATTTGTTAATGATATCTTCAATCATATATATATATATATATATATATATATATATATTAAAATCTCGATAAATTAATAATGAAGTTTATGAAAAGAAAGCCTTATAAGAGATTAAGTTTTAATACTATTTATCTTTTTTTAACGGTCTTTCTATCTTCTTATAATTAATATTCATATAATTTTTATAGAGTATTGTCGGTTTTTAATATTAACTGTTAACCACATCCATTGATTTTGAATTTATAAACTATACATTTATAAATGTTATATAGTAAAAACATATTAATCTCTCAATTAAAAAAATATTTATTTATTTATAAATTAATAATCACATTAAATTGATATTTTTTTTATGGCAAGAATATTACTTAATAGGGGTTTTAAAGTAACAAGAATCTTGGGGTGGATTGGATATAAAACAAGTCATAAAAAAAATAATTATTGTTCTAAATTTAAAAATTATATAAGGTGAAGTCTATACTTTTCATACTTTTTATTGATGTAAAAAATTATATCTTTGTTATTTAAAAAAAAAAAAAATAGAAAGTGTATCCAACTGGATACTTGCTTTTCAATTTTTGTTTTTTCAAAATTATTTATTGGATTTTCCATATAAATACAATGTAAAAGTATTCCTACTTTAAAAATAATTAAATTTATTTGAATAAATTAGAAAATTACTTTAGAAAACAAAATATTCCTTAAAAAAGACCCACAAGTTCAAGCCCACCAGGATAAATTTGATTTTCAAGAAGTATTTTCGGAATCACTTTCAAACTATTTCGATTTTCCGATCTTGAAAAATGATTTAAAGATGGGCAATTGTAAAATATATTTAATTTATTCCTTTAAAAAAATCATCCACAAGAGTACTGAAAATTCTATATCAATTTGGTCCACGTGGCATAAACATATGATAATTTGGTCCGCGTGGCATTTCTACTGTTGTTTTATTCTATTTTGAGTATTTTCGCATTCCAGTGCCTCTGACATCCAAATCTATATTGTCCATTCATCGCCACGTGGCTGCTCCCACTGTGGTATTTATTTATTTATAATTATTTCTACTTAGCGTAGCGTGGCTCCCTTTTTAAGAATTAGGGTTTTAGTCCATCTCATCACTTTGGAGGAAGCTCTACTTCGACTCTCAGGTGGGTTTCATTTTCCTTTGATTCAAGGCCTGTATGAATTTCTATTTTGTATTTATTTCTATTGCTGTAAATTCAAGTAAAGGTTCTATTACTCCTCTGTTTGGTTGCTGGGAAATAAAAAGGATTTTTTTAATTTTTAATTTTTGTTCTTTTATGTCTGTTCCTAAACTGAAAGGATGCTGTACTTGGTTTATGTTATATATTGCTTTTCGTGCCATGAATGACTTTCATTTTCCATCGCAAGACAGTTTTATTCTCCCTTTTTGCAAGTGTGTGTTTTTTTTTGGACTTTCTTGTGGTCTGTTTGTTTGCCGAGAAAAGATAGAAAAATAAAAGAAGCTAGATTTTTGAGCGTTGGATTATTCGTCTTCTTCCTTTTACCTGTTTATAAAGAGAGAACGCAAGATACCCTTTGCTCTAGGGTCTATTTTCAGATGCTCTGTTTGGTTGGCGTTGAAATGGTGGAAGAGCAAAGAGATTGGAATTTCAATTCCTGGGGTATTTTAAACGGAGGAACTAATTTTTAGCATGCTTTGAAATTTGCATATTGATGTTTATGTATTGAGTTTAATCCCATGTTCTTAATCATGGATTTTTTTTATTTTTTTGGAGTGCAGAGGAATTCTGCAAGGCATCATCTTAGAAGCCAGAATGCAGGCTTGTAGTGGAACTGCTGCTATGGGTTCTCTGCAACAGCCCATTTGGATTAAGGGGTCAAGTTTTGCTCCAAATGGGTCTACTGTCAATGGGTTCCCTCACCAAATTAAACTGAACTCGGTTAAGCCATGTAGATCTTATATCAAAGGAAGCTTGGTTACTGGGAAGCCACCTTCCTCTGTGTCTGTCACTGTGCCTGGAAATGGAGGTAAGGATTCTTTTGAATATTAATATTTGGCACCAGTTTATATTTAATTTGTTTTCATATTCTAAATGTCTATGTGGCTGTCTTCTCATGACTCTTGCGGACATTGTTTGGAAAGATATTTTTTATTTCATGCATGTGTTCTCGGGTTGCAGGGGATTGGGGTTGTTATTGCTCTGGTTGGGAGTGGGCTTGCAACCATATGCATAAAGCAATAGCATGATACAATAAAAAAACAATCCAGTGGTTTTGAGTTTTGCCCTCTGTGTGAAAATTGCATGAATTTGATATATCATCTCTATTCCGAATAACTGTAAGACAGTACATGCTTTCTGCTAGATGACTTGTGGTCACTCTTTAATTATTGGTTTATAGTTGCTTCTTGCATATGATTTATGTTGGAAGTAAATTTGCAGATGACATTAGCCCTTCTTTGGGAGAACTTGAACACTAATTCCTTATGCATGGAATGTTTTGTTATGCAGGTAGTGGAGTCAATTTTATTGACCATGGCCTGAATGAAGCTGATCCTGAAGTGTGTGCAATTATTTACAAGGAAAAGCAACGGCAAATGAAAAGCTTAGAACTTATTGCCTCAGAGAATTTCACATCCCGGGCAGTGATGGAAGCTGTTGGTTCTTGCCTCACAAACAAATATTCTGAGGGATTGCCTGGTAAAAGGTAAAACATGGTTTATTTCGTGGAAGTGTTTTTGTTCTTGCATTCAGTCTGCTTTTGCTTGATCCCATTGGTCAAATCAACGTATCAGGTATTATGGTGGTAATGAGTTCATTGATGAGCTGGAAACTCTGTGTCAGAAGAGGGCTTTGGCAGCATTCCACTTAGATGGAAAGAAGTGGGGTGTCAATGTTCAACCATTGTCTGGTTCTCCAGCTAACTTTGAAGTATACACTGCCCTTCTTAATCCACATGACAGAATCATGGTAAGTTGTTTTTTGCTTAATATTGCCTTTGATCATTGGAATTTGTTTTGGATTGTATTGATCCACACTAATCACACTTGTAAACCATACTTAGGGCTTGGACTTACCTCATGGGGGCCACTTGTCTCATGGTTTCATGACTCCTAAAAGACGGGTATCAGGCACATCAATTTATTTTGAGTCTATGCCTTATCGACTTGATGAATCTACAGGTGTTGCATCTTTATTGTTTTTAACTTACTGTAGGATAGTTGGTCTACTTATGTGATTGGATTTGTGCCTGATTTGAAGTTTACAAATTTTCAAACAGGTCTTGTTGATTATGACATGCTTGAGAAAACAGCTAATCTTTTTCGACCAAAACTCATTATTGCTGGTGCTAGTGCTTATCCTCGAGATTTTGATTATCCTCGTATGAGGAAGGTATGGGTATATGTAGTTATGCTTGCTCTTCAATGATAGTACTCTTAGTAATAAGTATTCAAATGTATTTTTCTACATTTTCTTTAAATTTGTTTTTTTCCCTATATTTTTTTTTCTTAATCTAATATTAGTTGCACTTGATATGCTCTGAAAGATTGCAGATGGTGTTGGTGCTTTTCTCATGATGGATATGGCTCACATTAGTGGACTTGTTGCTGCTTCTGTGGTTGCTGACCCCTTTGAGTATTGTGATATTGTGACAACAACAACACACAAGGTACAAATTGAACAATCTTGAAGTTATTTTGTACTAGGTTCATCCTCATTTGTGCCAATGCTGTGTATCATACTTGTGGTTTTCTTAACTTATTTTGATTTATTTAATAAGACAAATTGAGAATAAGTTATCAATGTTATGCATATGCATTTACATTTTTAGCTGTCTAACTTGGTCCTCATTTGATAATTTTGTAGTGTAGTATATTGTGTAGAGACTTCTTTTCTGTATGGGTCCTGATTTATTCAGTATAGTCTGTGTCTTTGTTCAATTTTTAGCTAACTATAATTTACCGGGGCACCAGTTTTATAAAATAACTGATTGCAAAATTGTTCTAATTTTTTTAATCTTCTATCTTGAACATTGCAATTTCTTAATTATAGCACAAAAAGTAGTTATTGTGGTAGAGGAAAATCATGAAGGGGTTGACACTGTCAAGACAAATGATTAATACTAAGGTTCATTGTTTATACACTTTTATCTATTATTTTGAAATCCGTTGTTGTATGTATTTGCCCTCTCTTTCTGCGAGTTTGGTATATAATGTTCAATGCACATGAGTAGCCACAAGAATTAGAATGGATTTTCTGTATGAATGATCCTTTGCGTTGGGAAGGAGGAAGTTTCTACTGGTATATTTGTGAACTTGCCTTATACATGTGTATGCATATATTTTTCCATTGCAATCTTCACATGCTTGACTTAATTAACTTGGATGATTCTATCCAGTCTCTTAGAGGTCCTAGAGGTGGCATGATCTTCTTCAAGAAAGATTCTGTTCTGGGAGTTGACTTGGAATCTGCCATCAACAATGCTGTTTTTCCAGGTTTACAGGTTTGTTGGAGTAGTCTCTATGCTGCCTTTTTGCTTATGTGAACCTCTATTTCCTTCTCTGGTTGCTATTTATGAAATAAATGAAAGGTGATGATTTTTCTTTACAGGGTGGTCCTCATAACCACACAATCGGGGGACTTTCAGTCTGCTTAAAGCATGCCCAATCCCCAGAATTCAAGGCTTACCAGAACCAGGTACTACACTTTCCTTCCATTATTAGAATCTGGTTCCACTTGTGTTATCATATAACTCAGCGTTGTGTGGTGTCTTTTAGGTAGTGTCAAACTGTAGAGCTCTTGCTGGCCGGTTAATCGAATTGGGATATAACCTGGTTTCCGGGGGAAGTGATAACCACCTTATTCTTGTGGATCTTAGGCCATTGGTAAGTTTCTGGTATCTATCCTATGTTTTCAATCTTTCATGTTTAAGCTGATTTTTTGCCACTCATAAATACTCTCTACTTGTGGAGGCTGCTTTTTACTTGATTGTGAAAAATCTTCAAAATAATGATTAAGTAGATGGATATTTAACTATATCAATGAATCTCATTACAACTGCCCATTTCATTTCTTCTCCTGCGACTCACTCAGTTTAATAGTAATCCATGTGTCATCCATCAACAGGGTATTGATGGGGCTCGGGCGGAGAAGATTCTTGACATGGCTTCTATCACCCTCAACAAGAATTCAGTGCCTGGTAAACTTCAATCCTTCATCCCTTTTATATTCCTCTGACTCCTCTTTTTCTCCACCTTATTCTACCTGCTCCAAATGTTAAAATCACAGGCGACAAGAGTGCCCTGGTGCCTGGTGGCATTCGCATCGGATCACCTGCTATGACCACCAGGGGATTCTCCGAGAAGGAATTCATAGCAACTGCAGATTTCATTCACGAGGGCGTGCAGCTATCTCTTGAAGCAAAAAAATCGGTTTCAGGATCAAAGCTCCTAGACTTCATGAAGTTTGTAACATCCCCAGATTTCCCTTTGATAGACCGGGTGTCGGATTTGCAGAGGAGAGTCGAAACTCTCACAACCCAGTTCCCAATGCCTGGATTATAAACGGCACAAACTCACAAAGAAGTAGTGCTTAATTTGAGAGGACCAAAGTTTCAAAGTTGATATTTGGCATAATGCGGAAGACTGCTGAGATTTTTGCATGCTACTTTGTTGTATTATCATAACTTGGTACTTTCACTGATATTGCTGATAAAGGAAGAGACGGTGGAAGCCAGCCATGTCTATTAATTTCTTTTCCCCTTGTCATAAGCACTTGTATGGTGGATGGACATGGAATAGTTTTCTGAATGCCAAAAGGGTTTTTACTTCCATGCTTGATTTCAAAATATATAGAGAGAAAAATTGTAAAAAAATAAGAGAAAAAAAATCGAAAGATGAGAAAGATTTATACTTATTTATATGTATATGTAAAGGTTGATGCTAAGAAAATTAACCATTTACATTTTTTATACTTTTATAAAAAAAATCTATTTTATAACGTTCATATTTTCATATTTTCGCTAAACATGACTTATTTAATTAAATTAAAATTTTAAAAATTTAGTATTTTTTTAATTTTAAAAATAGAATTCTTAAATATAAATTTTGCTGGCATCGTACGCTAAATCACTAATTACTTCAACATCTTCTATTGCTAAATGCATAAAAGCCAAACAAGGTTTTATATGCTTTCTTACCCTCTCCAACGTTAAACCCTCGAACGAACAAGCGTGCGGCGTTTGTGCCCTTCTTCTCCTTCAGTGGGAGCGCTTCTCTCAGACGCCGACGACATCGCCCACGGAACTCCGACCTGTAGTCTTCCCTATTTTAGGTCAGTGGTCTCTCTGTTTCTCAAGTTGTTTCCGTCTTGGTTGTCTCTGACGAAGAGGGATTTTTCCCGTAGGCTCGGTTGCTTTTAGGGTTTTGGCCAGGCAATCCCTCTAGTCTTCACGTATTCTGAAAAAATATGTTTCATCGCTTTTCTTGTAAATTTGTTAGTGACTTGTTTCTGAATTTTGTTAGGAATTGAGATTTTTCTTGAAATTGATTTCTCGAAGCCTTGGTTCCAGCCTTCCAGGGCACCTGGATTTCTGTTTTCAGAAAATAACTTTTATTTCCATCAATTTTATTTTGATTTTATCAAAATCGGCTGCTATAAAATGGGAGATGGCATTGCCCTTCTGATTCCACCTCTATTCAAGTTTGATTTTCCTGTTTTGTTGTATATTTTTCAATAATAAAGAAGTGGGTACGCAGCTATCAGTCACAACTCAATGCCTAAAAAGAGTTCCGCAAAGAAACCTAAATCAAAGCAAGTAAGCCCAGATGTGGAACAGAAGAAACCGACTCCTATAGTGAAAGAACCTGGTAATGAGATTGATGAGATTTTCTCGGGGAAGAAGAGGAAGACACCTGAGAAAGAGAGCCCAGATGTGGAAGAGGAGAAACCCACTCCCGCAGTGAAGAAATCCACCAATGAGATTGACGAGATTTTTGCGGGAAAGAAGAAGAAGAAGAAACCTAAGCAAGAGCAACCGGAGAAGGGGATAGAAGGTGTGAATTCAAAATTGAAGAACAAGAAGAAGATTAAAAGAGATGAAGGGGGTGGTTTTTCAGATCCACCTTCACGGGCTAGAAAGAAAACAGAGGATGGACTCGTCCTCTACACAGAGGAGGAGTTGGGTATTGGGAAGTCAGATGCTGGAGGTACCCCACTTTGCCCTTTTGATTGTTCCTGTTGCTTCTGATCATACCCAGCTACTTCTTTGGGTGTTGAGTTGCTCCCTTGTTCTTCTGAAGTTTTGGGATATTCACTGAAATTTGAAATTTTGTAATTTTATTCTGCAATTTTGATGGTCCAGTTTGAGGACGGTTGAGGGTGCTTATTCCATTATTTAGATGTACACTAGAGAACCATATTACATGAAACACTATCTATTTTTATAACTGATCGACATAATTTTGAAATTCTACAATTTGTGTTCCCAAATGAAGGATTCTGTTCATTCTAAATTTGCATTTTGAAGACTTGGGTAGATTCTTCTCTAGATTTCAAGCTACTAGCAGTTGCAGCAATTGATACAGTAACATAGGCATCCATCATTCATATAATTGAGAAGTTGAGTTAAAAGACTCTTAAGAGTCCTCCAATAAGCTGTAAATTCTGCTGCATTTTTTGATGATGAGTTCTTGACTAAGGTTTACACCCTTACCTTATTTCTATTGTCATTTATGGGCTTTGTTGTGTGAACACTTTTCTTTGCCAATCAGCTCGAGCTTTGGAGTTTTCTTTGTCAGATCACAGGTTCTTTACTCACCAATTCAGACGTCTCCTTTTACTCTTTCTACCGGCCTTGAAGCTTAAGGGAAAGTTCAGTTCTTATTATTCTATTTTGCCCTCTAAAGAGCTAGTAGGTTCATTGCTTGGCTTCCCAAACAGTTTTCCTCATCAGCATCAACACAACAAAATTGAAAATTTGAAATGCTAGATACCATTTTCAAATGCTCCTCAACGCCAACCTGCATAAGAAATGACCCATCAGTTTCCTATATTTCACCGTTTTCTTATACCTCAATTTCCATCATATAGTTTAAACCATTGTTATGGCCTGCATATTGTTTGCTCATTGTATTTTTAATGGTGAAGCATCTGCATTTCTACTTGCCTCCACCCATGCATGTTCTCAGTTTTTCCATTCCTGAAACTATTCAGTATGTTCAGGGGCATGCTAGATGAGAAACAATGCTCAAACTATTTGGTTGCATGAACTCGTATTCTTTTGAGTTGTTCCTATGTTCTTGCTGAGTTCAAACATATGTTCATAGGGCAACGGTTAGCTCAAAACATATTGATGTGGCAACCTGCTCCACCCAGATTCGCATTGATTCTGAAGTTTTCAAGTTTTTAAACTTTTTATATTCTCTCCATTCATTAGTATTTTATAAAGTTAACATTGTTGTAGGGTTATAGTTGAGTAGTGTTACAACACTAGCGGTGAGTTCATCCCTTATTGTCTTGTTAGTTTACTTACAATTTGGTAGCCATTGGAAGCTAAGGGCAAAAACAACTTTCATTCCAGGAGTGTCACTGCAATTCTGGAATTACAAATAGTATCATTGAATACAGTTTATTGTAGATATACATCTGAACCGAGAAGCCCCAGACTAATCAAATTTGCTTTAAGTTTGGTTAGATTGCTAGGGCTTATGAAGGTAGGATGCTCTACCTCAAGATGGAATACCCCGGCTTTATGACATCAATACTAAACAAATCGCCAAAGCAATCAGTACTATTTTTTGCCATTGCCCACACATGACTGTAAACTATTATGCAGCAAAATGTGCGCAGGCTCATGCCTTTCTTTTCGCCTAAAACTTGGAGCAAATAACCTCAGTACGACTGCATTTTCTTTAGTAACCCCAATTCAGGGCATGTTTGGAATGGCTGGAAATCATCTTTCACTTAGAAGTATTGGAATAAGAAATCTTCCTCATTACTGTTTTTGGAATTACAATTAGAAATGAGAGTGAAACTAAAAAATAATTTATTGTCATAAAACCTAAAACCCAATTTGTAAGAATTTTGATCTCTTTCACATTCCATTTCTACATTCCAAACACATCCTCAAGGTAATGGTGCAGGCATTAGCAATTTTAAGTCTGACCAGCTCAGTCACCATGGAAAGATGGCATTCATGCTCGCTTTTAACAACACAAAAATGGCAGAACGTAGAGAATTATTTAATATTTTATAGATTGGAATCTAGGAAAAATTTCTTTGCAATACATTGAATTTTTTTTTTTTAAAAGACTAGAACCATCGAGAATGTCAAAAAAAGGACTAAAGTTCAAAATAGTCCTCTTCCATCCTCAAGCGTCTCACTTTCAAGCGTGGAATTAGACAGCCTGCCTGTTCCTCTTCTTCACACCAGATTTGGCAACCTTGAGGCTCCTGTGCACAGCACTCAACCTTGCAAGAGCTGCCTTCTTTAGATCAACCCTGTAATAATTATCTGAAACCTGCCATTAATGAAAAAAAAAAATTGTAACACACGAATGTTATCACACTGAATCATTTTATATACTAATTTGGGGTGGCTGGGTATACCGTATAGCACAGCAAGAAAAAGAGATGATAATAATTATTATTATTAGTTTTATTATGAAAGAATTTGACTCTGCATGTAAGCCAGGCTTTGCACCATCTTTCCTCGTGTAATTAAAGGAATGACAGAAGATAGAAAACATGGCCACTTTAATTTAGCTTATGATTATGTTAAGTGCTAAAGGGGGGAAAACTAATTAGCACTAGACCGTCAATAAGCACCAAAGACACTGCAGTACCATATGAAACACAAACAATCCTGATTGAAATTAAGACATACATTAAAAAGAAAAAAGAAAGCTTAAAAGACTTCCTAAAACAATATGTACAAGAGTTTGCATGTAAGCCACATTTAGTGTCATTCCCTCACGTAATTAAGGGAATGGCAATAGAAAACATGCCTCAATTTAATTTAGCTTATGATTATGTTAAGTGCTAATTATTTGACTAATTAGCACTGGACCGTCCATAAGCACCATAGACATTAAAATGGCATGGAAAAAACCAGAAAATGACGAGACATTATGTCAAAACCCCAAAAGCCAACATGAAAACACGAAAAATTCCAATTGTGATTAGCAATTCTCACATATGGGATTCAGTCAAATAAATCCAACTCGATTTTCCAAAATCATAATCTCATCCACTTCAAAGTATGTGGGGTTGGGAAGGAGGCTCAGAAGCCAAGCGTAACAAGAATATTTCATTGAAGATCCAATTAATATGGATTCTTCTTACATGTTAGCTTCTCATCACAGCATCAAATTCTTCCAAGTGTATTTTCAAGAAACACTAAGTCATTGATCAAATTGTTTATTGGATGTCTAAATTTCAAGACAAAAACTCTGTACCTACATTAAACTAATGATTTGGAAGACAAGCACCAAGGAAACTTTATTCTTTAAGAATCCCATAACACAAGGATGCTAATGAAATAAAAAAAAATAAGACCCTCTTTGAAAACTATTCTTGAAGACTGTTTTATGTCAAAACCCCAAAAGCCAACATGAAAACACGAAAAATTCCAATTGTGATTAGCAATTCTCACATATGAGATTTAGTCAAATAAATCCAACTCAATTTTGCAAAATCCTAATCTTATCCACTTAAAAGTATGTGGGGTTCGGAAGGAGCTCAGAAGCCAAGCGTAACAAGAATATTTCATTGAAGATCCAATTAATATCGATTCTTCTTACATGTTAGCTTCTCATCACTGCATCAAATTCTTCCAAGTGTATTTTCAAGAAACACTAAGTCCTTGATCAAATTGTTTATTGGATGTCTAAATTTCAAGACAAAAACTCTGTACCTACATTAAACTAATGATTTGGAAGACAAGCACCAGGAAACTTTATTCTTTAAGAATCCCATAACACAAGGATGCTAATGAAATAAAAAAAAATAAGACCCTCTTTGAAAACTATTCTTGAAGACTGTTTTATGTTCTTCTAACTCAGAAAATACGCCTAGCACAAGCCAAATAATAGCTTTATAGTGATCTATTCAGTTGAACTTCTGGTTTTCCAAGAAAACTGATACCTGATTCACAACAGCTTTTGCCATTCGAGGGAACTCCTTCTTCATTACTGACTTCTGAAGTGAAATTGAGGGATTGTTTTGTTTCTTTGTTTTTGAAGTTGCAAGTACCACAGACAGATCTTTACCTCCGGGCTGAATTGTAACTGTCTTGCGGTTTGCTAGTCCTAAAAATTTCCGAAGCCAAGAAAAATTAACAAAAAATAATATTCAAGTCGATACAGTTAATTTTCTGAAACACAAGACTAATTTTCCCACGACTCACAACTTAAAAGAATCTGTTGGGTAGCTGAAAAAACTGAGAAAAACAGAAGAAAATAAAATCTTATGGGTTTTATGTTTGAGAAAATGGAATTTTTTTTTTTAGGTTCCAAAAATTACTGAAAAAGATATCTAAATTAATAATTCGGTTTCTTTTCTTTTTCCCACTTTTCACAGTGCCAACTCGCACATCAAATAATATTTTCTTTTCCCAGAAGGTTTTTATAAACCACTTTCCCTCAAAACGAGCGAATCCAAAAACAGATCTATGAACTTTTATTACCGGAGTGCTTGAAGGAGTGAACATTGCAGAGGTTGTTAGTCTCTTTACTGAACTGTACTTTTGCAGTTCCATTTCCAAACTCCTTCACAAGAAACGAGTTATTCTTCTTCACTATCTCCCAAATCAACGGTCCAGGTACGTTCGCCATTTGATCTGCACAAATTGCGGAAGCTTTAGCATTGAGATTGACAAAAATCAGAGAACCAGAAATTACAGGATGTGTATATGATTGAAGAAAGATCCCTATTTGGTTTCTGAGAACTGTAGGATTGTAACTTAATTTTCTTTTTCTTTTCCTGCGTTTTCTCAGAAACCAAACAAAGGGTTAGGAAAAGCAGAAGGCCTAGACAGACATAAATGGCAAGCTATACTCCCATACCTTGAATTGAGATTGCGAGAAAAACCCTAAATAAAAGTCCATTTATATAGAGATGTCAAAACCCTAAGAGGGAGGGATGCGGAGGGGTTTAATGTGAAATTACTGAAAGGACCTCCTATGGAGAAGTATTTGCCACTTGGTCGTGGGTTGTGCCTCGATAACAAATATTTACCATATGGCGTACTTTACTCTTTGGGCCGAAGCCCAACCCTGAGGGGAAGTGGCTGACATTGGACTGGGCTTGGATCCAATTAAAGCTCACCCAATTTAAAAAAATTATCTTGTCTTTAAAATAAAAGAATAAGAAAAAAATAAACACTTTTAAACAGAATTTGGACTACCAATAATCCAATAATTAATCAAAAGAAAAATGGATTAAATCAGTTTTATAAATTTTTATTAGAAGTATTTATAATCACAAAATTTGTTTAAGAATTTAGGGATACTAAATTTATTTGTTTATTATTACATCATCTATTTCTTATAAAGTATTACAAAAAGATGAAAAAATAAAAGAGGGAAAAAGTTTAAATTTAATAAAAAATTTCTTCCAAGTTTAGCAAATTTATTTCTTTTTCAAAGGAAAGAATTTGAAAACATGCACTTTATATTTTGTTCTTGGAAAAGTGAAGGCAAATGAAAAAAATAGAAAAGAAAGGAAGAAGAAAAGAAAATACAAAGAAAAATAAAAACAAAATTTAGATAGTATTTGTTTTTTTGATTTTATGTTAAAAGTAATTTACTTTCAAGTTATTTGTTTTTTTGTTTTTTTATAATTTATTATAAACTTTTTATTAAATAAAAAAATAACATATTAATTTTCCTTTACTTTATAATATTCAATTTAAAATACTATAAAAACAAACAACCTAATATTTAACATTATTAAACATTAAGCTTCTATTTAAAATTAAATAAAACAAACAAACATCTAAATGATTGCAAACTAATTTCATATATTTTTCTCTTTTATGTGCAAATTAAATAATTTTAAATTAAATAAAATTTTAATTATATTTAATTTTTTCTTACATTTTTCACAAAGAAATTAAATATAAACAAATATTTTTATATTTAAAAGAGTCTCGATCTGATCTGCTATAAGCTGAAAGCACTTTCATTTAACTTGGAACATGAGACAATACGATGACCACTTGTTTCACGATTAAGTTCAAATTAACCAACTTTTGTTTATAATAATTTTCTATCAAATTTATATTCAAATTCTCTATCATATCAAATTTATTTACCATCCATTTTTTTTATTATAAATTACATCTCTAAGTTGTTACATGTCCAGATTTGTACGATTAATGGTCTCATGCGGAAAAATAAATAAGTAACAAGCTCACTCCACCACCTGGCCGGGAAGCACTGACAAGTAGTCTAAAAATGAAACCAGGATTCAAAGAAATGCATTGAAAAATCAAATAGATGGGACGAGGAAAGAAATATTTAGCTACTTTAAATTTGAAGGGAACTATGGCAAAAAATTGTAGCTCACTCCAATCGTGTTAGGTAGCTCTTTTTGGGCACCGTGCAAAAGGTGGCTGGTTACCATAGCGAACCAAGTCCCCGTGTCTATTGTGCCGGTTAAAAAACCATACCACTATGAACCCTCACAGCAAAAATAAAGCAGAGAGATACGAAAATGTATCCGGGTATTGTATCGTGAAACAACACTGAATTTCACAAAAGTCTTCCTCCGGAGAGTCGATTTTGGCTCCAAGCGGCAGTCAGGTCACCATGAACTGGAGCCCGCTGTTGACTCTGAATATGGAGCCATGACTGAGTTTATATTTGATCCCCTAAGAAGTAAGGCTTGTAGAGATCAAATACCATACCATTTCACAACACAAGATGAATTAATCCAAATTGTATGTAGTAACACTACTGGACTTCGTTAATCCAATCTATGCACCATCTGTCAAGCTTAAATCTACAATTTCCATGATCATATGTTTCCCAAACTTATTACCTAAAGAATTAAGAGCTTTGCTATTTGCTATCCTATCAATTGAGGAACTTTTCCTACAAAAGATTCACATATTCATTTAGCTTCGTTGTATTCATTGCCACAACGAGAAAGGCAGTTGATTTCAGGCACATTTTGTACCTGATGATCAAATCCATCCACAAGAATGAAAGAAAACTCCATGCTACCATGTAGAGAAAATGCAGAAATAATAAAATGTTTTAAAACTCGGGTCATGGATGACTCATCTTTTAAAAGAAAAAGAGCCTGAGACGCAAATAAGGAAATGAGATATATTAATGGACCGTTTGGTTGCCGAGAAAACAAAGGAAAAAACAACAAATGTTAGGATGAAACTAGGACAAATAAATGAAATAGATTCACAAATCCAAAACCTTAATGATCCGCTTGGTTATAAAAAAATGGAATGAAAATAAGAGAAATAAAAAATTCAACTTCTAGACATCTATTACGCAGAAAACCAAAAACCGAAATAGAAAAAAGAAAGAGGAAAAAATTCAAGAAAAATCAAAAGATTCAAGGCATTTTTTCCTTGCTTTTCCTCCGTTTTCTTATAAACCAAACAAAAGGCATAAAAAAAATTTAAAAAAAAAGATTGCAAACTTGATTACCAGGCGCCATATGGGTGCCAATGTTGAGCTCCAAACTGCAGAATACGCTTGCAGTTCCATCGGATTTGCCCTAAAATCCGATTGGGAGAACTGCAGATTCGCGCAAGGCAGAGGAACCCAACTCAGGGAAGAGGCGTGGAAATTACGAATAGCAGAGTGAAGCATCGGATGCGAATTTATAAAGGTCTACACAAACCCTAAAAGAACGAGGGTGGTGAAATTACAAAAAAGAACACTCGGTCTTGAACCGGGGAGTGTGATCTGGTGTGGACTGGACTGGGCCTAGTCATTTGGACCGAGTCCGTACACATGACCAATTTTATTGAGTTTTGGGTCAAAATCGGTCATTTTTGAAAAAAATAGTAACATCTTACCACTTTTTTAAACGTATGTTCAAATTGGTCTATTTGATACCACATAAGTGCCACATCATTAATTTTTTTTTTCATCATTATAGTGAAAGCCGCAGTTGGGAAACGCGGCTTCATTTTTGTACTAAAGTCATAGTTGACAAACGCGGTTTCATTTTTGTACTAAAGTCATAGTTGGTAAACGCAACTTCATTTTTATACTAAAATCATAGTTGGCAAACACGGCTTCATTTTTGTACTAAAGCCGCAGTTGCCAAACGCGGCTTCATTTTTTAACTAAAGTCATGGTTGGCAATTACGGTTTTAGTTAATTTTTATTTAAATTTAAAATTTAATTAAAATTATTAAATTATAATTTATGAATGAAATTTAAAAATATATTTAAATAATAAATTATTTATATTTAAATTTAAAATTCTAATATTACTTCAACAAACATAAATTGATAAAAAAATTATAATTGAAATATCAGTTATCAACTGCTATACTATTATTTCAATAAAGATAAATTTATCATAATACAAATAAATTAATATCTTAAAAATTAACAAATTAAATATCTTAAATTAATAAATTATATAATTTTATATATTATTTATATGTTATATAAGTTTATTTTTTATGATTATTAATTTATTAATAAATAAAATATTCATTTATAATATCTTCTATTTATCAATTTATGTTTGTTGAAGTAATATTAGAATTTTAAATTTAAATATAAATAATTTATTATTTAAATATATTTTTAAATTTTATTCATAAATTGTAATTTAATAATTTTTAATTAAATTTTAAATTTAAATAAAAATAAACTAAAGTCGCATTTATCACGACTTTAGTTAAAAATGAAGTTACGTTTCCCAACTGCGGCTTTCACTATAACAACGAAAAAAAATATTTTTTAATGATGTGACGCCTACATAACATCAAAGAGGCCAATTTGAACATAAGTTTAAAAAAGTGGTTAAATGTTACAATTTTTTTCAAAAATGGGCCATTTTGACCCAAAACTCAATTTTATTTCTAAAGATGTTAAAAGTTAAAACTCGATTTTATTTTTTAAAATTGGATTGTTTGATTGCCGAGAAAAAGAAAAAGAGAACTGGGAAAGAAAATTTAAGGAAAAAAAAAAAGAAGAAAGCAGAGAAGTCAAAAGGCAACGACTCCACCAAACTTCTCCGAAACAGCTGGATTGAAAGACTTGGTACACACGTCTTTTTCCGATACATAGTAGAGAGGGAGGATTTGGTGGAACTGCGACCAGCGTTTTTGACATTTTCAATTCAACACTCCACTCGAAAGCCCTAGAAATCCCAATCTCATTTCCTCACAACCTATCTCTCACTTTTCCTCATTTCTCGAAGATTCGGGATTCGATTTTGGCCATGGAGGCAGTTTCAAGCTCCGGTATTCTCCCCCATGGGAAAGTCTCTGGTTTGAATCATCAGAGCTTTAATCAGAAATCGTCTATGTAAGCATTTCTGCAGTTATCAATCACTTTCTCTTTGTTGAATTTGGAAGATTTATGAATCAGGAATTAATCAAATATTGATCGATTATTTTCTTTTCTTTTCCTTTTTTTGGGTGGGGGGTGGGGGGTGGGGGAGGGGTTGTGATTAATTTTTCGTTTGATGGATTACTGGGTGCTTTTTATTTGATTAATTCCTGCTGTGTGATATGATGCGCGATATGCGCAATTCAAGAACACCAATTGTTATCGGCTATTCGTAACAGTGAATTGTATTGAAGGCATTGTTGAGACAACCATGAAAAGTTGTACTTGAATATCCTTGTTTGGAGAAGGTGGCGGCTACCCTGGTAAAGGAAATGGGTCTGTGAATGAGATCTATGATCAAATCCTGGCTTCATCATGACTACAAATTTTGTAGCAGATCATCCCCTTGGGAGGGAAAAGGGAAGGAAAAACTTTAATTTGTGTTAACCTTTCAACGGGGTAAAGTCACATGGAGGATTGTGTGACTTGTGTCAATACCAGGTCTGAGTTGGATGATGAATGTACTCTGTTTGGTTGCTGAGAAAATGTAAGAAAAACAAGAGGTTAAGATTTGGGTTTGGTTTTTTCATTATTTGGGACTGAAAGAATGAGGGGTTTTACTTAATTTATGTAATGCTGCCATTTGGTTTAGAGACAATGACCTAATCTCTTAGAATTAATAAATTGGGAAACACAAAACTCAGGCTTCTTCTTTTTTCTCAGCTCCATCAGCAGTCAAAGCCAGGGTTTTTGACAATGCATTGTGATTGGATTTTTCACTTAACAAAAGCATACAAGAGAATGATAAAAAATGAGTCTATGGAGGCAATGTTTGTTAAGGTGGTTTTTAGAGAAATTTTCCACTGTTTTTGGTCTTACCTGTGATATTTTTCCCATGAAGGAAATATAAACAATGGAGGAGCACAAAAAGGCCATCACATTAATATAGTTTATTGTAGTTTATAACACATGACAGGCTAGTCAGTATTTTATTCCATCAAATTAAAGTTCCAATTGTGTACTTCTATTGCCAGGTCATGCCCTCAGACCAGATCGTTTAAGTCTGCACACTGTTATTCATCTGAGGGTCTCAAGGGATCACAGCTTTTGAACTCCATTGAGAAGAGAAATCCAGTTGGGCAAACATTTTCATCTGCAGGAGCATACACTTATGTTGGAAGTGCTGTGGAATCCCGTACACATGCTGTGGAAGAAAAGGTTGGAGTGCTGCTTTTGAATCTTGGAGGACCAGAGACACTTCATGATGTTCAACCATTTTTGTTCAATTTATTTGCTGATCCAGTACGTTATTCAATTTTTTTTTTCTTTTGCATTTTTCTCTAACAACATGAGTAGGTCTCAAGTCTTAAGTGTCACATTAATGTCTTCAATTCCTTGATGCAGGATATTATTCGACTTCCAAGGCTGTTCCAGTTTCTCCAGCGACCATTGGCTCAACTAATTTCTGTGATCCGTGCTCCCAAGAGTAAAGAAGGGTATGCTGCAATAGGAGGCGGTTCACCTTTGCGAAAAATCACCGATGAGCAGGTAGGAGATGCTTGCTCATGTTAAATTCTTCGTTTTATTCTCCTTTTTATGATCTTTATTGGCATCATTTGTTATACTTCTGCAGAAATCAACCATGTTTCAGATATCATGTTGTGTATTTTATGCGTGTTTGTGTTAGTCTGGTCCGGTTAATAGTCTGAGGTATTTTTTGCAGGCTCATGCAATTAAAGCGGCTTTGGAAGCAAAGAACATGCATGTAAATGTTTATGTTGGCATGCGTTACTGGTACCCATTCACTGAGGAAGCAATTGAGCAAGTGAGTCCTTAAGTTCTGTAAGGCTAATGATCATTGTCTTGTACCAATCCCTAGTTATGTGGAAAAAAATTCAGTCCACAAAGCTTGCTGATTTAGGAGAAACATAGCCCTATTTTTTTGTTCTATTAATAGAATGGAGGATATCTACACTGATTTTGTAGTCTTCTAGTGCTATCCAAAGTTCAGTAAAAAAGTGCCTCCTCTCTCTTAAAATTATTCTTCATTATGGTTGAAATTTCTTCATTATCTGTGGCAGATTAAGAAAGACAAGATTACAAGGCTTGTTGTGCTGCCACTTTATCCTCAATTCTCTATTTCTACAACTGGGTCAAGCATCCGTGTTCTTGAAAGCATCTTCAGGTTAATTCCTGTTTCAGTTGGTATCTTTTTCTGCAGTCTAATTGAAATTGTTTTTCTCAATTAAATCCTCTAAATTTTGAGTCATCTGCCAGGGAAGATGCATATCTGTCAAGGCTTCCTGTTTCTATTATACAATGCTGGTATCAACGACAAGGTTATATCAACTCTATGGCTGACTTGATTGAGGAAGAGCTGCAGATTTTCTCTAAGCCCAAGGAGGTGGGTTTTGTTCCCGTTATCTTGTTTTCTTTTTCCATAATATTATTCTTTGAAATATTATTATTTGCACCATTAGTTGAGTTTTACTGCCGTAACAAATGAGTTCCTAACTTTTTAGAGGAATTCTAGGTGATGATATTCTTCAGTGCCCATGGAGTACCCGTTAGTTATGTTGAGGATGCTGGAGATCCATACAGAGATCAGATGGAGGAGTGCATCTACTTAATCATGCAAGAGTTGAAAGCTAGAGGAATCAGCAATAAGCATACTCTCGCATACCAGGTTGGTCATAAAATTTGAGTTCATAAGTTCAAGTTTCTGTTTCCAAGTGTTGCATGATTATCAGCTCTATGTCAGGCTGCTGTCTTTACTTTCTGCTTAACTGTTGATTTTCTTCTCCTCCTCACTACATAGGGGCTAAGTTTATTTTGTGTTGCTCAACTCCTTCAATTTGATTATTTTTCTTCAGAGTCGAGTTGGTCCTGTACAATGGCTGAAACCATACACTGATGAAGTTCTTGTTGAGCTTGGCCAAAAAGGTGTAAAAAGTCTCCTTGCTGTTCCAGTAAGGTATGTCATTAATAGTTAAAATAGAATTTGTGATTGTTCGTCTTCAGTTTGCATCATGCTTCATACTTCCACATCATTTCTCCCATTTCAATTTCTGGGTGTTAGTTTATGGGAGATTTTAGTTAGTCTTGAGCTTATAATGATTATCATTTGGTATTTGGTAGAGGCCTTAATTGTTAATATGTTGTTTTGGCTTCAGTATGAATGAACTTTGACCCATCTGCAATTTGTGACCAGTTTGCAACTTGTAACATTTTCTGGTCTGCATGATGGGGTGAAAGGTTGGATCAAAATGTGAATCTTTATGATCAGATGCTAATCATGTCTTTAGAATGCACTATCTACATGAGTCATGGCTTAACCTTGGTCTAGTAGTTGTTTCAAAACATTATTCTTGAATTTAGGAAGCAAATCCCATGTGATTTTATCATTTTAAGAAAAATTTTAGACAGTATGTTTAACATGTTTGCTACTCCAATTTTTTCAAATTCCAGCTTTGTAAGCGAACACATAGAAACACTTGAAGAGATTGACATGGAGTATAAGCACCTGGCTCTTGAATCTGGAATCGAGAACTGGGGCCGAGTCCCTGCTCTGGGTTGCACCTCTTCTTTCATCACAGATCTGGCAGATGCTGTGATAGAAGCTCTACCTGCGGCAAAGGCCATGACAACACAGAGCACCTCTAAGGAATTCAACATGGATCCTGTGAGCTATGCTATAAAAATGTTCTTCGGATCAATCTTAGCATTTGTTTTGCTCTTGTCACCGAAAATGGTATCAATGTTCAAAAACCAGCTCATTTGAAGGATATTAGGACACACTAAACCATTGGGGACTCCATCATACTCGACACAGGCAGCCCTTACAGAGAATGAAAGATGAAACATAAGAACACAGTTTTTTTGCGTTACTGATTCACTTATTCAAGAATCTCAAATATTCTCTCTTTTTTTTTTGCTTATACCAAAGATGAGATTTTTGGGATGTAACTTGTGTCACCGGCAAATAGTATTGATTAGTGAAATCTTTGATTCCAGTATATTATCTTTATACATTATGTCTTATTGGGAAGGCATGAATATGACAGCAGTATGTAACAATATTGCAATATATACCAGTTGGGCATCTTTCTTTTTGCAGGGGCCCTTAACGCTTGCCAAATGTATTACAGCTTCTCATTTCCCTTTATCAGCTAAGGTTTGGTGTGTAAACCAAGTGCAACCCCAACTAAGAGCCTGTTTGGGACTGATTCTAGTTAAAAATTAGAAGCCGCTTCAGTAGAAACACAATGGCTTGGCATTTGGATATAAATTTTTACAAAAAAAAGAAAAGAAAAAGGGTTTCTATTATTTTTGGCAATATATTACATAATAAAAAAGTGATAGAATCACTTCAAAGCGATTCTCCACTTCGAGCATTGAAAAGCGCTTTCAACCCTTTTAAAATCACTCCTAATCGAGCTTCAAGTGATTCAACTGCAACAAACCAAACCCTATTGTAGGTTGCAAAGAAAAAACCAATCTAGTCTTCTGGAAATATTTCGATCTTCATGGAGATTGCATAACAAATGGCAAAATTATATGCAATGTGTAGTAGCCACATTACCACAAAATGGCATCACGCTGGTCCATCTGATGCTACTAAAAATTTAGTGTGCAAAAAGCCAGAAACATTATTAATGTGTATACCATTTAGGTAAGCAAATATGTAGTAGTATCAAACACATTCAGCCTCTACATGAATCATACCCCATCTGGAATTGTTCAGATATCACATGCTTGCAACACCAGGCACCTTCCTCAGCCAAATTTGGCTTAAAATGCATCAACAGACAGGCAAATTATTCAGAAAAAAAGGATGTTCCTCTGACTCATCAGTATCACAATTCTTGGGGAAAAACAAATGAAAAGGGGAAATTTCCATGTTGGATTACGGTCTAAATTAACTAAACCATGTTACTGAAAAAATATATCCAATGGTGAGCATCATCAGATTGAGTCAAATCCAAAGATGATTCTCCTTGATGCGGCACTTAGTGATCAGTGTGATCGCATAAGTGATCCTTCATACAATACTTAGACGTAGTAGCCAGTGAATGTAAATCCTCGTCCTACAATCTCACCAGCACAAAACCAGGCAAAGCACTCCAGCCCAAACAAAGCAGCAATGCCTGCATCCTCGACCTTCATCTCCTGCCTGTTCTTCCACAGTTGCTTGACACAATCAAGTTCCTTCCAAAAGGCCTCATAGCGTCCAGGAATACTGTACCAATAAGTCAATTAGATAAGCTCATCATTGATGAATGAACAAGAAAGGAAAAGGAGTCCACATTGAATTGCTCGAGGAAACAGTGCATTTTGTTTCGGTAGGAATTTCTTAGCCCAAATTATCTAGAGTTGTGTATAACTTTTAATCAGAATTCATTTAAGGCAACAGCACTCAGATTTCACAAGAGATTGAATGACAAAGCAGGCTTCTTTTTCAACAATCATATTCTTGGTTGAGGTTTTCTTCTGTCATACAAAACTACATCCATGCTTCAACAAGGATAAAATACAAGAATATTCACAAAGTTCACTAATAATGAGAGGAATGAAATAGAAATTACACAACAGAAAAGAACTGATGCATCCTCATCAAAATTATGGACCACAAGCACTATTCCTTTCAACGCCTAAAGGCATCCAAAAGAAAGTGCAAATCTTTTTTCAGTTGAATGATTGGGTATAAATAATGAAACATAGAGAGTATTCTTTGATATTTTTTACAGCAAAAGAAAGATCTATGGAGTCATCAACAGTTTAACCATATCTAAAAGCACTCATAAAGGAATCCAGAACATAATTCTAATGAGTATGAATTAATAACATGAAATACAAACACGTAATTCACTTCTTCACCAGATGTTTTTCATAATGAACAATTAGAACCATCAAGAAAGCTCTATCCAACAAGCAGAAAAAATGTCAGTCAAAATATGACATTAGCATGAGCAAGATGACAGAATGCCTCCATTAAATGAAGATGATTGAACAAGAGTTCTAACAAACAGATGGTATTTAGGAGTAACAGTTGTCAAGCCCAAACTCAGTCAAGTATAGAGACCAATCCAAGCTCAATCAAGGTTGATCTCAATCCAAACCATCCAATCCAAATTCAGCCTCTTGTGTGTATCAAGATGTGCTCAAGATTTGGATGACTTGAATTGAATATCCCATCTAAAAACATCCACGTAGCATAATAGAACGTTTTTACTCGAGTACCATATATTTTTTCCTATTGATTTTTTACTTCCTTCTAGCAATCTTTTTTTAGCAGTTTCCCCAGAGATATATGAAACAGATTGGTTCAAGCTCGCATAACAACTTTAACCCAAGGCTTCGATGTTGAAAACCTTTGTACAAATTGGACTAATCAAGCTATATGATGTGTGAATACTACAATATACAAGTACACTACCGACCCATAAAAATAAAATAAAAGATAAAAAATAATAATAAGCAAACAAAAGTATACACACAAGCACACCACCCACAAATAAAATAAAAGATAGGCAACAAAAAGTATATCAAAGGCACCTAAGAAAAGGAGACCCACACACAAAAAAAAAAAAAAAAAAAGTTCAGTCATTCTCCAAAACTTGTAGCCAATATGATGCCAAACTAGCTGAACTTGGGTCAGCCTGTGTATAATTGGAACAAAAATAAATTCTCAGAGCTTGGGCTGTAAATGAAGTGAGGGTGTTGTTTTTTGTGTATAATTGTACTTGCTTTACCTATCAAAAATAAAAAATAAAAAACTCCAAGAGTCAGATTCAGTCCAATTCAGCCAGCGCACATTTGTGGCAATATTGCCAATATATGCAGAGATCAAATTGTAAAGTCCATTCTAATCATGAGCCCTAAGATATATTTTCTGCAAACTATTTTGAACCTGTATAATGAATCAAATATATAGCCAAACATAACACTTGTCAAAGCACAGATTCTTAGGTTTTTAATACAATTGAGAATCATCAAAATTACAGTCCCAAACCATAAGAGATCAAGGAAAACTGAAAGCAAAATAGTATAATGAACCCAGCAAGTTTGATTGAATGACCAAGAAAATTGAAATATAGATAGTTGGAGTAATTTGATAAACTAACCTGGCAAGACGAGTGTAGAACAATTGTTTTGACAAAAGATTGCATTTCTCCACAGTCGGCGGCTCCTGGATGTACTGCTTATTTTGCTCCATCAGCTGCTTGTAGTAGGCACATCCATGCTTGGCCACGAACTGTGAGGCCTGGGAAGCCTTGGATTGCAGTTGAACCAGTTTGGAAGCCATGAATTCCCACCTAAGAAGACATAGTCATTCACTGTTTCAGATATCGTAACCATAAAAAATTCCCATATATATGAAATCATTCATATGCTTTGTGGAGAAAATGAGGGAAAGCACTTATTGTTAGTGTTTTATTTTGACATTCATTTAAAGACTTTGTTTTGAAAACAGAAACAACCAAACATAGAAAACAAGTTTTGCAACACATTTTCAAAAATATTTACTGGAAAAAAAAAAGAATCATTCTTAGAAATTGTTACAATACTGTTTTTATGCTTCAAACGTGCACATTAACAATTGAAAATGATCAAAAAACAAACTCATCATTGTTTCAATTCTTTGAAAAAGGAACTTTTCTCATAAATAACATTTTCATTTCCACACTAACACGGGGCTCCACAAGATTTGGTGCCTCAAAAAAATTTGGTACCCAACTTTTAGGGTTAGGAAGGAAGATTTGACACCAAATCTAACACATTTTCGGGCATTTTCTAATAATTATATAATATAACAACAACAACAACAGAAGCTCCATTATCCATTTAAAAAAAAAAAAAAATCAGTGTTACAACACTATAATGCCAAAAATAAACAATGAGTTCTCCAGCCATCAAGCTGCGGACAACAATGAATCCAAGATTTGAAACTATCGATAAACAGTCAGTACACGAAATTGTGGATTACATTATTTGAAACTATCGATAAACAGTCAGTTCCCGAAATTAGTGAATTACATTATTTGAAACTATCGACAAACAGTCAGTACACGAAATTTGTGGATTACATTCATCAAACCAACACATTAGATCATTACTAAACAATATATCAGACCTTCATTTCAAGAATCTTATAGCTCAAGTCACAAACCCTAATCAAACCACCAACAAATAGACAAACGAGTCGGTACTTATAAATCTTAGGAATGAGATTTAAATACCTGAAGTTTCTCAGTAGTTGATGAGAGAGAGAGGGAGGGAGGGAGGGAGGGAGGAAGAGAGAGACAGATAGGGTTTTATGGGTCTATGGCAGCTCTCAAGCTCACAGATCTCTCTATAGCCTTGGCCGCTCCCTCCAGTAAATTCTCTGCGGTGTGAACAAGTGACCACTAAAATTTTGCCATGTTATTGGATCCTTGGTACACGTCGTCAAGGCCGTGTTTGTTGGAATTATGTGTAAAGTGTGATTGTAGAATTGATTGAATTTTAAATAAATAAATTTGTTTTTTATTTTGTGTGCGTATGTGTTTTGAAACCTAGAATTTTTCTTGATATTGACTCATTTAATTTTACATCACTAGTTAATCTACAAATCATAAATCAGAAGAAAATAAATTTTGTCAATTCTCACATTTATTTATTTTTATCATTTATGCATTTTATCTTTTTCAATTTATTTGTTATATATTTTCAACTGTTTTAATGCAAATTCATATAATCTGATAAGATTAATAAAATATATTCTTATTTAAATATCTAAGAAACTTATGATAAACGATATTGAAGGAAGAAGAAAAATTTAGACCTTGTTCAATAACTCTTTCGAAAAACAATTTTCTTTTTTTCTGTAAATTTTTTTTAAAATTTGTTTTAAAATAATTAAAAATTAAATATTACATATATAAATTATTTTAGAAATATAAAAATAATATTAAAAAATATTTCAATTCAAAACGCAGTTACTAAATACACCTTAAGTTTCCATTTCAAGCTTTGAGTTTAAACCACGTAAACATGTTTGTAAGCTGGCTTCAAACAGGTTATAACAAATCTCGAAGACTAAAACTTTTATATGAAAAACAAATCTTTCTAACTTAATCAATTGCATGTAAAAATTCTTAATAATTTTATTTTAAAAAATAATATATTTCCTCCGAAATAATATTTAGAAAGTTTTTTTGTAAGAATAATTAAAAGATAAATCGCCAAAGAAAAAAAAACCAACCTGTCATCTGTCATCCCATGCTGCAAGTTCAAATAAAAATGAACAGCACAAAGCATATATAGGCTTGTGTGCGCTCATGAAATACAACCAGCCTGAGCCACAAAACAAGTTGTTCTAGTTTTTAAGACTAAACACAACCAGAGTCGCAAAATCAACAACTAGAAACAAAAATCCTTACCTTTTCAAGTATCTGCATCTGAAAATGCTCTCTCAAATACTACAAATACTAAAACCTAAAAGACTAACGGGTAACAAATTCATCAGCAACAAAATGTGCCCTACCACCCACCACAGTCCATTCTCTCTCAGCTCTGGGGCGATGTTTTGGCAACCCCACTCTGTTGTGCAGGCTGAGAAGTTGGAGTTGCATCCGCAGCATACATTGGAGGCTGTGAATAACCGCCACCATATGAGCCACTGTATGGGGGCTGCTGCCCATAACCTGCCTGAGTCACTGTTGGTGCACTGTAAGCTGAAGGTCCTCCATACCCTGGCTGACCAGCTGCTGTTCCATAACTGGACGGTGCGGCTCGCTGGGTACTGGAATCGGTTTGAGCATACCCAGACTGAGCAGGCGGCTGCTGAGAATGGGGATAACCAGGCTGCACAGGAGCAGGCTGGGCATAGCCTCCCTGGGCACTGGGGGACTGTTGGGTTTGTCCATAAACTGGTGGATTGGCTGGTGCCTTCTGAGCCTGTGGTGGTCCATAGTTGGTGGTATAGCCAGACTGGGCTGGTGCTTGACTCCCAAAACTAGTTTGGGAAGTTGGGGGCATCCCATACGCTGGCTGATTAGATCCTTGAGGCGGATAACTTGCAGGGCTTGGACTAGGCTGCTGAGTGTTGTATCCTTGCTGACCAATTGCAGAGGGCTGGACAGAAGGTGGTGCTTGACCAGTCTCCCCTTGAGCTCCATAGGAGGTAGTGTGCCCCTCTTGTGTTGGGTTGGCCACATTACCATAACCAGTTGCAGAATTATAACCTTGCTGCTGATCATATCCTGGAATTGGCTGAGGCTGACCATAGCCAGGTTGAGGAGCAGGTGCGTGATACCCACCACCATAGCCATCCTGAGGATAACCTTGCCCCTGTTGATTATATCCAGAAGCTGGTGGTTGATTGTAATTGTAACCAGAGTTATCAGCTGGACCAGAAGGACCACCATGGGCTTGCTGCTGCTGTTGAGTCTGCTGTTGGCCATAGTAATCATAGCCACTTCCTGGAGTTGTCTGCTGACTTGGTGGGGCAGCCGTCTGGTCCCAACCAGTGGCATTAGGTTGAGAATAGCCGGCATACGCTGGCTGAGACATGTTATACTGGGGTGAAGGACCAGGATAGGATCCAGGCTGCGCATAGCTATAACCAGGTTGCTGCATTGGAGGAGCACCAGGAGGGGCACCCCAGCCCGATGGAGGTCGGGCTTGGTAGCCTTGCTGAGGATATCCTCCAGCCATTGCTGGATTTCTGATACGATTCTGCACAAAATTGTTTCCTCATATGAACCAAGGTAACCTTTTGTTGGATGGCTGAATGCACAAGCAAAGAGAAAAGCAGGATATGCATATCGATATATTCAACTAGAAAAAAAGGTGTGCACAAAGTTCAACACAAAAGCAGCTCATAAACAATAAAAGACTATTCCATATATACAAGGATTGATGCATTGTATATTCATATTGAGAGGGGTTCAGACACCTACATACCGTACTGGTTGGTGGAATTACTGAGTTACTCCAGCAGAAGCCCATCCTCTCCCTATATGAAGTGAATGGGTACGAAAAGAACCGCAAAACTATACAAGTTCTTTAATAAATGTAAAGAAAAATATCCGAAGTCCATGGCCACTATAAGGCAACAAGTCTAATACTCAAGTGTTGTATGACAAGTTATATCTAGCCAAACATCCAGTTGATGCATTAACAGAAGCATCAAGCTAAGAATAAAGGCAACCAGCATAATGAATAATAGTATCCTAAAATATAATTAGGCTCAGATCACCTGATATGTATCAAATGAGTGACATTTGCTTTTAATTGGAATGTGAACATATTTTTTTTTTTTCAGAAATAAAACAATCTAACTTGGAACATTCAAGAGCACAAATAAGTACAAGAAAATTTACCTAAATCTAAGGGAAATACATTTACAGACTAACTTAAAAAATAAATCAAACCAGTTTCTCCCTAAATTTACACCCTGTGAAAATCACTTAAACTAAATATCATGCACACCATGTGCTGACATGTACTCTTTTTTAATCAGACATTGCATGTACTCTGCCAAAATAAATAATGGCTGAAGCCTAAAGGAACCAATCTAGGAACACAACAACGCATAGGAAACTTTTCAGATGATGTTGAGGCACATGTTGAACATTAGTTTAATTACAACAGTTAATCCCACTTCAAAGAGTACTCAACAACTAAAAAAAGATATATAAATAAATTGAAACTCAAGGCAAACTATAAAGAACTTCGATTTCAAAGAGAGAAGAAACGACGAAACAGATATGAGGGCAAAGCACCAAGACCAAAATTTCAAGGAGGCTTATCTTGATAAACAAAATATAATCAGTAAATGATACATTAGAGGCATGAAGAAAGATTTTAAAGATAAGATTTGCAAAAAATTCTTCAGGTTATACCAAAACAAGAAGAATAGGAGAGAGTAACGACATTGGCAATTCAATCTCAAAGCAGCCCATGAAAAAAGGAAAATAAATGAGACTTCTATTTTATAACAATTACCAAGGTTAAGCAATAGCTTAGAAAATAAATATATGGTATGTTCTTATAAGAGACTAAAAAGAGGATTATCTTAAAAGGCCCTTGATCCGATCCTGAAATAGTATGGCGTCCTTTGTATCACCAGAACAACAGTAAACCTTACAACTCCTTTCGACAATGTCATTACCAATTATCAGAAGATGGGATTTAAGAACCATACCAGAGCAATGCTGAGGGAACACCAACACAAGAATTCCATGTTGGTGTCACCAATAATCCAATACACACTAACCCTACAATAGTTCCCAATAACAATATCAGTTATATGATACACAATCAATAGGAACATTTGAGGCTAGAACATGATATAATCCCAAATATTATTCACTTTTGGATATTCATCTAAGAACCATTGCAATACCAGATTGAGATAAATCTTAGGAATTAAGGAAAAGCTTCAGTATGGCCTTAATAACCTCAATGGAAAACAAGTATATAACCTACCTCACGAAACTTAATATCCAACAAATCAGAATAGCCTTAGAGCACAACTCAGATACAAATAATCAACCTTCATAAAAGCTTGACAATTCAAACTAAAGGATTTCGCTTCTGACCAACCATCAACTCATATATCCCTTATCCAGCTCAGTTGATATATACAGAAGATATATGGCAGATAAACAATATATCTATGCAGTAGACAAGTCAAATGATCCTGCAGATTCATGTCCTATGTATACAGTCATAATTTCATCTATAAGAGATCTAGGTGGATATTTTGCAATGCAAATTACCAGGCCACTTTCAGGTCCTATCTTGCAACTAGAAACATGCGTAAGATTTGATACAGAGGTCAAGAAATCTCTCTCAAATAATGATGTACTGCAGGAGCCCACCTCTCTCCATATGTCATTTCAACACATAGAATATAATTCTCAACTAGCCAGGTTGTACCTTCAGCAGGATCGGCAGGAAAAATTATCTGCAATCTTTGGGAACTTAACAATCCAAATAATGGAAGCAAAGTAACTGATGACGATATAGATACAACTAATGGATTCATAAGAATCACCAATAACCACTTTCAAGGAAATAGAAATTCAGAAACAACAGTCTTAATCAGATTCACTACAATAACTCAAGTAACAAAAGAGAAAGCCTGTAAGAAAAATGGGAATTCATTAGCAGACTAGGAATCTTGTTCATTTTCCCTGACACAAAGGAAAGAAAAAGGGGAGAATCATTTGCTAGAGCATAATTTCAAATGCAAAATTGATGACAAGGGCATACAAATCCATGGAACAGATTAGCATTAAAACCTAATATCCGATCAATTAACAAAGAACTCAATTCAACTGAACGAAAAATAATAAAAGTTTAAATGACCCACTGCTACCTTCCACATTCTCATTGTATCTACAGTAGGAGATAGAAAAAGGAAATATACTAAAATGAGAAAGTGCAACAAAAGGAAGAGAATGTACCTTATAAAATGAAAAAGGGAAAACAAAATACACATACATGTTTATATAATGCAAAATCATATCTTCCAAACCATCATGGAGCAGGCATGAACCATGGAGAGTGTGAAATATAACAATAACTAAATCTGAAAATGCATTTAAGAACAGTATTCTATTTTATTATTATCTTATGAATAAAAAATGACTAAGTTTAGGGAAAGATCTAAAATAAAGTTGAGCTAGGCCAAATCTGCAACTCAATAATAACCAACATATATACCTCACTGATGACTTCATTGACCAACTGTTTAGCAGACTCAATCTGTTCACTGGTGCCATCTATTTGTACAGTTCTCTCCATTGATGTATCACCAGGGGGGAGATGCAAAGGTATCACCTAAAGAAGATGAAACAGGTCATTGTCACAAAACCATAACTGAAGAACACAAAGAAGAAAACGTTAATATCACATGAAGGAGAATTAAACATAAATTTTCTAGTAACCCCATGCCATATAACAAATAAAAGCAAAACACAGGCCAAAGGCACCAAGTCTAGATCAGAGAATAAAATTCAGAACACACCTGAATACGAGCTCCTGTCCTGGCTTGCATATTTTTAATGGTCTCACCGCCTTTACCAATTATCAGACCAACCTGAAAACAGGTGTACATCAGATACTATCTAAGCCCAACAGTAAGTATGAACTATGACAAAATATAAAACTTTCTATATACCTTGTTATTTGGTACTTTCATCACAAATTGTTCAGACCCAGCCTGACCAGTTAACCTTCGAGAAACTATGCCAGACCCCCCTGCTTCAGCCTGGAGCATACATTAAGCAAAAGTAGTATGCATAAATAAATATAACTTTAGGGAGAAGACAGAGCCAAAAACAAATGTTATGCATCTGAATACATGGGCACCATACATTATCACCCTTCATCTTGATTGATGAGGCTCAGTCAAGATGGACAAACTCTGAACATATACCATTCAAGGAGAGTATTCCAAAATTGAATGATTACATCAATATCAAAATCGGTTAATGCTCAGAAGCTCATGTATCCAAAATTCTGTTCATGAGGACAGAGAACTAATGGATATTAACATGTACATTAGAGAAGACAAACAGAAAACTACCTCAGAAAGAACATCGTTAATCAATTGCTCTGCCTTTGCAATTTGGTCCGGAGTACCCATGAGCTCCACCAACCGGGTTGGGGAATTAGGATCCGCATCCATATCCCTAGTGACCTGAATCTTAGCTCCAGACTGAAGCTGAAGATACTTGATAGTCTCTCCACCTTTCCCAATAATAACACCAACCCTCCCATTCGGTATATCAATCTTTTTGCTCGTACCCTGGTAACCATAAGAAACTGGAATTGCCGAAGGAGTCGAAATCATAGGCTTCTGTCCAACATCTGCATTCAATAAAACCACAGTTACCAACAAAGAAAACTTAAAGAACAGAACCCTAGAAAGAATGTTTAAAAGAAACTCATAAATTCAAGGGGGAAAAACCTATTAATTGAAAAAAAAATCAAATAAATAAGCAATTAAATCTCCGACGTCGCCAAAATAAAATCATAGTAACCACGAAGAAAACCCAGAAAGAATTATGAAAAAAATATTATAAATCTCCGTATCGATAAAAACCCTTCAAATACAACCCCAAAAAAATACAAAAACAGTCAAGATCAATCCACGTAAAAATCCGTCAATCAAATTCGCAACTAAAAAGAAACCCTAGAAACTCAAAAATCAGAGAGAACTCGAGAAGACTAACCAGAAGGAACAGAGCTGAACCCCTTATCACCGGAATCAAACCCACCAGCACCGGCACCATTCTCGACGCGAGGGCGCTTAGCTTCGGTGTTGCTGGCGTTGCTGAAAAGGCGAGCAGCGATCTCCTGCGCGCGCTGCTTGGCGAGCTGGATCTCATCTGCGGGAGGCGGAACACTGTTGTATGAGGGCGGGGCGTGAGAGGAGTCTGGAGAGGGAGTGGAGATCGGAGCCGAGAAGCCGGTGGGGCGGCGAGTGGATGGCTGAGACGGCGTCGTTTGGTCCTCGTACTTACGCTTGTTGGTAGCGTCCGTACCAGACGAGTACTGTACTTCTTCAGCCATTGATGATGTAGAGAGAGAGTGAGAGAGAGAGAGAGTGGGTAGGGTTTCGAAACCCTAGAAGACGGAGAGAGGGAATTGGGTGAGGAGTGAGGATTGGGAGAGGGTTTATATACTCAATCGCAATGTCTATAAGGATTTTTGGGGTTTGTGTTTGGGACTTATGGTCTAGGGTTTGATAGACGCTAAGGATCTCAAACGGAGCAACTTAAGCGACGTCGTTTTCGGAAGGGGTGCGAGAGAATACTTAGCATCCAAGGGCCTGTTTGGTTTTCAACCACAAAAAATTGCAAAAAATCCAAACTGTCTATTTTCAAATCACTCATAAGTTATCTTCTCCAGCCTCAAGCTATCAAATGAATTCTTATCACACTATTTATAAAATATATTATACAATTTTAATCAAATCTTATAAAATATGAAAATTTGTCACATTATGAAAACATATGGATGATCATTTATATTTATATTGATGTAAATTTCTTCGTAATTCTTTATAAAATAAAATATTATCTACTAATGAAATAACAATTCCATTTTTTCTTTTAACATTCCCGATTTTCTCTTATCTTAACATTATGTTTGTTCTCTTTTCTTCTTTCAATTCTTATATTTCACAATACGTTATCAGCACAATCTGCTATTTTCTATAACACGATCCTAAGTTAAGAAAGTTTCATTTTCAATTCCCTTTCTTGTTATTGACTTTTACCTGCCCTTTTCTATAACATGATTCTAAGCTCAATAAGGTTTCTCTTTCAAATCCCTTTCTTGTTATTCTCTATAGTAAAATATGACTTTCTATGGACTACCTCGTGATTCAAGTATCATATGAAAGACTTATTGCCAACTTTAAATACTTATGTATCACATTTTGTGAAAGGTACATCACAATATAATTTTTATTTTTAGGTAATTATTATAATTGATCAATTGTTTTATTTTTTTTTTATAACATTACTCAATTTTAATTATTCATAGCATGAAGTCATAGAAAAAAATAGTAAATAAATTTTAAAATTCATATAAAGAATAAACTATATAAAAAATATTTTATTATAAAATAATGTATATATATATATATATATATGCATAACAAGAAGTTATGTAATTGTTATTATGAATATGAAAAAATTAACATTTTTATGCTGGCAAAAGCAATGTTAAAAATTGTTAATATGCATTTTTTAATAGCCATAAATTATAAAGAACAAATTTATTAATTAACGATTTTTGTATGACTTTGTGAAATTCATATAACTATAAGTTATGCAATAAGTTGTATACTTATTATTCGTAACTAAAAATTATGAAAAAAATTAGAGGTTTTATAAAAATATTGTGTTATTATATATAGGCAAAAACCATGCACTTATTATCATTCATAACTTAAAAGTTATGAAAAAGTCAAAAGCAATATGAAAATATTGTATCATTATGTATGATTAGAAGTTGTGTAGTCATAATCATGAGTTATGAAAACAAAAAAGAAATACTTTAACCAATTATTTGATTATTTTTATTGTTTAATTATTGTTAGTTAATATTATGGAATTCTAGTACAACTTTTTTATACAATTTTGATTAAAATATATATGTGAAAATACATAAAGATATAATTTTTTTTTGGCCTGAAACTATATAAATTTGATATATTTTCATGGACCAAAAGTTAAGAAAGAAATATGAGATTTATTTATTTATTTAAATCATTGAAATTCTTAATTTGCTATAATTCAGATTTTGATTTTATAATATCATCAATTTTTTTTTTTCTAATCATGGAGGTTGAAATATCTGAAATTGTACCTTCCATATTATGAAAAAATTAATTAATAACTTTTTTAATACACGTATATTTCATATTTATCAGTTGTATACATACAATATCAAGTGTTTATATAAATTTATTCAAAAACATTTGTCCTATTAATTTTACAACATGGGTCACACTTTTTTTTTTTTTACTTAAATCCAAATAAAGCTTAATTTATCTCAAAATATAATTTAATAGTATTGAGTATTAAATTGTTTGTGTTTTTTTATTGTTGTTTTATTTATACTAAGTATTAAGTATTAATAAGATGAAAGTCATGTTAAGATTGTGTTTTAATTGTTTCAAAAAATTATTTTTAGCATTCAACGAAAAGCCAAGTATTATAATTTTTCCTATTCAATTAAAAAAAAAAGCCATAAATAAAAAGAATTAAAAATAGATCATCTGAGGTTTAAAAACAAACTGCATTCAACATTGAGTTACAAAAACAAGTATCACTTTAACGGGTGTTTATTAAACCAACTTAATAATATAAAGTAACTTAATAATTTAATTTAAATCATATTTATCAAAAATAATAATAATAATTTAAATCATCAAGTAAATTAAGTATGTTTAGTAAGATAATTTAATAATATGACTTAAGGTAAAAAACAACTTTAAGTAAAAAGTAAAAACAGCTAAATTATTTTTAAGTCTATGTATTCATTTTACCTTTTTACCTTTATTTATTCTAATTACATCCATGATCTCACTTGTTATTCCACAATTTCCACAATTACTTGGTCTTCTTTGTCCTAATTATAATTTATAAAGATAAATATATCAATTTGATGATTTAGAAAAAGTTTTAAGCTAATTTTAATACTTCAAGGATAAATTAAATAATAAATTTTAAATCAATAACTTAAGTATAATTTAATTTAAAATTAACTTAAAGTCATTAAATAATAAGTATTAAGTATTACCAAATGCCATTACCTCTTCAATCTTTCGATACCAAAACCTTTTTTTTGCAATTGATTATGTTATAGGAAAATTTCCTTTCATTTTATGATACTTTATCACATAAATCATGTTCTCAACAGTATTGTAACAATTAAAAAAAAAAAAAAACTAAATAAATAATAAAAAATAAAAAAAAAAGTTGAGGGAAACACATGATAAATCACTATTCTTTTTGTTATTATTCAAGATATTGTCGGTTCATAAACTTAACATAAATAAAATTTAAGTTTAATTTCATCTATAAAAAAAATGATTAAGATTATGCATTTAGTTAAAATGTTTATATGAATATAAATATAATTAAGTTTCATTCATGAAGGTACTAAGGTTGAAACCCCAATTCTTAAATCAATTGGGTGTGATTAAAGTTTTCGATAAAGAACCTACTAAAAATCTACAAATTTTAGAAAAATTCCAACAACAATACTAAAATCTAGAGATTTAATCCGTGATAGCTTTTTATTCAACATTATCGAAGTTCATGTGAAACCGCATCCAACTCTAACCAAAACACAAGGAGAAAAATGGAGTCTGAGAAAAATCATAGAACAAAAAAGAGAAATATAAAACAAATATTTTCATTAGTATTTTTAAAATAAAAAAATCCCATCAAGCATTATATTTTGAGTTCCATATTTGGCGCCCTTAGAATTTTTCTTTAAAGAATTGAGGGGAAGCAACCATGCTACCAAAGCAATAATAGAGGAACAACGCAGTATCACCCCCATCCACCTTCAGCCTCATAGAAGCTTAGGGCATATTTGATAGCATTTTCCAAAAAATAATATCTAAAAATGATTATTAAAAATAGTTTTAAATTATTTACAAGAACAATATTTTATTTTTTTAAAAAAAGTTTTAAATTATTTTCAAGAACAACATTTTATTTAAAACCCCAGACATCAAAACTTTTTTTCTCTGGGATGGTTCCCGACCTAACAGAACAAAGATACACCACAAGGCTCTTCTCAAATTCAGACAAAACATTGTTATTTAGTCACAAATTCAAAGGCCGCAGGCAGCTTTCAACAATTACAGAGTAGATAAGAGAGTGCATCACAGTTTCAAACATTTTCCCAAGGACAAAAGCTTGTTCATGAAATACAGGCAAAGCATGTCGGGTCTATGATAAGAAAGAACAAGTCCATGCAATTTCTCCCTTTACATAAGGCATTTAACCAGGGGGAAGCTACCAAAGTTGTATTTTATTATTTTAATGCAAGTGTGCTCAGGAGCTAACCAGAAATAGGTTGGAGGTCCTCATTGGGTCCACCAGTGAAGGAAATCTTTGCGCCTGTTGATCTTCTTCTGCAGCTGAAGAAGTCCATAGAGTAGGGCTTCGGCGGTTGGAGGGCAACCTGGAACATAGATGTCAACAGGGACAATCCTGTCACAACCCCTAACAACAGAGTAGGAGTAGTGGTAGTATCCACCCCCATTTGCACAGCTTCCCATGGAGACGACCCACCTAGGCTCAGGCATTTGGTCATACACCCTGCAATAAATTTCAGTATGTTGGTAAAGTACCAGTCTCTATTACCGAACAATATGGAACGAATAATCCTGGAATGGATTCAAGATGTAAACTATGTTCCCTTGCATATCATAGTTGATTCAATTGCAAGTAGTTTAAAATTTGTTTATTGAAATCCAACCAGAATATCATTCCTTGCAAAATAGTTGCTCTTTGCTCTTACTCTATTTTCCCCTTTCATCTCCACTAGCAATTATCAAGGAGCTGGGGAATACCACTGGACCCCTTGCTGTGATAGTGGAGGTTCAACAACTTGATAAATGTGATTTTGGGTTTTTACCATGTAGCCATTAAATCCTTGGTGGCATCTTTGCCAGTTGTGAGGCAAGGATGCTGCTTTTCTTAGATGGGCCTGCTAAAATGAAACTAAGGTCCCGTTTGGAAGGTGTTTCCAAAGACTGTTTTCTGTTCTTGAGAACAGAACACACTCAAAAACACATTTGGCAATTGTTCTCCGTGTTTTTAAAGTTGTTCTCCATGTTCTCAAATTGATGTTTTTGGAGAACAATCTGAAGTTGTTTTCCTTGTTTTCTATACTGTAAACTAAACAAAAAAAACACACACACAAGAAAACCCCACAAAGAACACTAAAACACACAGTCAAAGAACAGACCCACAAACCCTATCATACAACAAATTGAACCAAATCCCAAATCCACGCACAGAGAACAAACCCATAAACCCTCGAATCTATGTTCTCAAATTTTTTTTCCCTTTTCCATCTCCAAATGAGAGAATAGACAGCGGCAATGTTGGCCATGGAAGAAGGTGCCAGCGCTGGGATCTGAACTTCACACGGTTGGGGCAATGGAGGTGGGTATGACCATTCTTAAAAACTGTTTTCAAAAACACTTCCAAACAGGCCCTAAAGTTTCTTGTTGCTATCAATACTCTGCATTAGTTCTGGGTGACAGTTTCTAGGTTGGTTGAGACTCTGAATCAGAAAGTATTATTACAGGTGGTAGTGATTAGATCCTCCAGTTAGTAGAGGAGAGCAATGGCAGGGAATTATGGGAAGAAAAGTTGTTTAGGCTGGATGATTAAATGCCATAACATTACCTTGTCATGAACTTATCCCACCAGATGTCTTTCTGCAGCTGTCTATGTTTCATGCCAAGTGTGAGAGAGAAATGAAATGTATGTATGACAGGATTGTGATATTATAGGATTAGAGAGTGAGAGAGTCAGCTCTTTATGTTTGTGCGAGTGATAGAGTGAGGAGGAGGAAGGGGTGGAGGAAGGAAGCTGCATATTTGAAACTTAAGACTTTGCTTTCTCCAAGAGACCCCTGTTGACACAAGATCTCATGAACCTCAATTATGTTCAAGACAATGCTTCATCCTGGAGTTGGGGATTTTTTTAGGCAAATAAGAATCATATATAAACTATATAATAGTTCCTTGCAGATATCTTGTCTGGATTGCCATTTTAGGTTTTCTGTCTTGCTCAACACACCAGGTGTGGCAATCTTTACTGTTAGTTCTAAGTTTGGTATCTACTGTTTTTGCCGTTTAGAATAACTACAAATCAGTTCTATAATGGTTGGAATAATATGCCTGCGGGTCTCATGTGTGAAGTCCCAAGATCTCAAGCAGATTCACCAGGTTTGCTTTTGGCTAATTAAAGCTATATATTTTACCAACTTGCATGTCATGATAGGATCTGATTTGACAAAAATACAACTTTTCCAGATTAAATACTTTAAAAGGAGAAAAGAAATGGCAAATCACATCATTAATTTGAGCCAACCAAAAAATTTTCAGCTGCACACCATTTCTAGATTTGCTGCTTATCCACCAACATAAACACTTCAAAAAATATATACCACAACTGAAGCAACAAGATTAACAAAAAAATAATAGCAGAGATGTAATCTAGATGGTAATCAGGTGCAAACGAAAAGAGCCCTTCAAAATATCCTCTTCATACTAAGACTAAACTAGAAATGAACCATACAAGTTTCTGAACAAAAAAAAAAAAAAAAAATATTCCCCTAAGCCAAAGTTGATAGGTCTTAAACTGCTTAGTAGCTGCATCAAATCCGTGCAGCTGATGAGAACCACACTCAGAGTCAAAGTCCATATAACAAAGAATGGTGCAAACCCAGCTTCTAAAACAACTCCTTAGAAACTCCAAGCACTCTTAGGTCAGCTGATAAGAAGCTTATCAACAATACCATTTCCTCTTAGTATGGTCTCCACACCTAAGATGTCCAGAATCTTGTTATGATTTAGGAAATTGTTCCATCCACACTTATTTCAAGCTTCATCATCATGTCCGAGATAGCCAACCTTTGAACACCAGTCCTCCATCTTTCACTTTAAAAGAAAGTTATTAACCAATGCAAGTCCTGTTTCTGAGACTATAGAAAGGGATGGACTGAAAACATTTCCAACATCAAGCACCTATGCTTTAAGTAGGATGTATAACTGTAAACTAATGGTTCTTCCTTCCATGACATTTTTTTATTTATTCAGAAACTGGCAAACCTTTTTAGAACATTCCTTATTTGCAACTCTTACTTTTGTTTCCCTAAATTTACAATTATCTTTTGTTCAAAAATAATAAAAAATTTAGCTCCCTTTTTCTACCAAGGCCCCAAGTCTTCAAAGAAAATAATTGGACCCTATCCTCTTGCCTCTGGCCCTTGGGACTTCGATCACAAAAATAAAAAATTGCCTATAAAAGGATTTAAGTGTTTAAAGTTAAAAGAGTGCCCCTACACCTCCTCCTCTTTTATTTAGAATTTTCAGCAGAAAAACGGGGAATACTTTTTCTTATGTTTCTCCAAACTCAGGCTATTTTTCCTTATTTTCATTCTCTGGTTTTAATTCCATAACCTCACAACCAACAACCACATCTATCATGTACTTCTTCTGAGGCCTCACAAGTAAATATTCAAGGGCACTTCCACTGTTTCTATGTCTGATTCTATTCGCGGGTGTAAGCAAGGTGCCGCAACTGTTCCCCAGGCTATAGAATACCCATCCAAGGACTACTTCACTCTCTATCTCATTGGTTGACTCTACATAACAGATGCACACGAATGATCCACACCACCAATGGCGGAAGTGGTAGTGATGACACCAATTTCCATAACAACCACATTCTCAACATCTAAAAATGCCCTAAATCAACGTTGAAACTCTAAAAGCAAACAAACACAAACAATTAGGAGATAAAAAGCAAAACAAACAAAAAAATCTTCTACATAAGACCAAAAAAATCTCAAAATTTTCCATTTTCCACCATTTTCTCAGAGACCAAACAGAACACAGAAAATAAGAGGTTAAAAAAACGCACTTGCGAAGCGCTGGAGCCATCTTGTTGGTGAGAGTACCGGCCACGATCATACAATCGGACTGCCTAGGGCTGGGCCTGAAAATAATACCGAATCGGTCGAGATCGTAGCGAGCAGCGCCGGTGTGCATCATCTCCACAGCGCAGCAGGCGAGGCCGAAGGTCATGGGCCAGATGGATCCGCGACGAGCCCAGTTCAACAGATCGTCGACCTTGGAGATCACGAACTCCGCGGCCTTGGAGAGGCCGGCAGGAGAGGTCGACGACGGCGGTGGAGCGCGAGAATACGGCGCCGGCGCCGCCGAATCCGACGATAAGGATGGAAGCGTCGTGTGCAGCGCCGCGATTCTCTGCGGCGAGGTCAAGGCCAGGCGTGAGGTCCTCGTCAGAAGCGCCATTTTTCAGAGACAGAGAGCAGTAGAGAAGCTCCTCGAGAAAGAAGGGAGGGTTTATTTTGAGGCTCCGTGGAGGCCACAAGACAGGTATGACTTCCGTTCTCTGCGGTTTCTTCTCTACATTTCGTTATGGTTCAGTGCAAAATTCGTTCCATTTTCATTCCTAATTAGGTGAATTTGTATATCTTATTAGTAGTGAAATGTAATATGGGCTCACTAATTGTGTTTACTTTTTAAAATAATTGAAGATGAATAAAAAAGAAAATTATTAAAAAAAAAAGTTATAATATGTTTTTTATTGGGATGTCAATCACAAAATTTGAGGGAAAAAAAATAAATAATTAACAATTTTTTGTTTTAAAAAATAAAATTATTTTTAGAATATATTTCATGTGTTTTAAATATAAAAATGATAATAACTTTTAAATAAAACTTTAGAATTCATTCAAGACTTAGTTTAAAAACATAATAATTTTAAAAAAAATATTTTAAAATTTAAGAAATAAAAAAATTATTACCTCAATTTTAACAATTCAATAAATAATTTTTTAAAAATAGAGTAAATACAAAAAAAAATTTATATAAAATTTATTATATTTTATATAGAAGTTCCAATTGTTTTCCACTTAAAAAAATATATATATAAAATATAGCAAAAATCGTACCAAACTTTTAATATATATTAAAAATAAAATCTATTATATTATAATATAAAAAATATTATATTATGAAAAAAAAAGGTTCATATGGAAGCTTCCCCACCACTCTATAGATCTTAAAACACTAATACTTAATAAATTTTTTTAAAATCATTTTTCCACAAATTGTTTGCTAACAAAAAAGTATTTGAGATAAATTAAAAGTTAATCTTAATTATTCTTATACATTTTTTAATATACACTAATATTATGTTTGTATCAAATGCATATATTTTTAGGGTGGGAATAATTTATGTAAATTTTGATAAAAATATGTTGTAAAAAGGTTAAAAGTCTGAATAATTAAACGTGTTTTAAAAGTGGAAAATTTTGAAAAAAGTGAAAGCGAAATGAACACAAAAAACATCATGTCTGCACCTATGAGATTAGATATGGTTGGAATGTATATTTCCAAACACCCTTAGGCTAAATTTTGGCCACCTCTTATGCTGTGACTTGGAATACCCCTTTCTTTGTGGAGGAAAGGAATATCAATTTATTCCTATGGAACACCTAGGAATAAGAAGATTTAATTGGAAATATTGACAAAATTCTGCGGAGTTCAAAGAAATGAATAAAAAAAAACAATCGATATCAGAATATATCCATATCTTACAATATTTTTGGTATTGTACTAAAAAAAAGGCCTATTTTCATAACAAATTCCAAAAAAAAAAAAAAAATTGTTTTCAAAAACAACTTTCAGTGCAAATTGAGAAGCAACAGAAACCCCTTGAGAAGTAGATGCACAGTACCTTAGTTCTTCAATCAATGGTGATGGATAGGTGCCTTGACCTAAAAACCATGCACAGAAAAATCCTGACTCGATTCAGATCCAGTCATCTTAGTTCAAGCTGGAGAGTCTGAAAAATCGATGCGTAAGGCCTTCAGTTCAGATTCAGCCAGACGGGGTAACTATTATTTGGCAAAGGTCATAACAAACCAGTGAAACAGGAGAAAAGTTTGGGATGGAAGATTATAATGAACATGATAAAATTTAATACAAGCCATCAAAATAATACAAATTGCAAGCCACAGGTGCAATTGAATTGATGCACCACACTTGCTCCTTTCCCTGGATTCAGATTTCCATTGACCTCGAGCTCAAGCTTTTTTTCAGTTGCAGGAAGAATGGATACTATCAATCACAATTTCTTGACCTAAACAGAACACTATGAGGACAGAACTGCATGAATCTTCTCTCATGAGAGAGCACGATCCCACTAAATGTGTTGCCACCCTTTGAGCAAAAGCCAAGTTCAATTCTTGGAGGACATGCTAGGCTTCCAGTGGATTGTCGAGATCCTGGATGATGAGGCAGCTTCCACGTCACTGGTTGGTGAAGAAGGCAAAGCAGCCTTTGCCAGAGGCAATGGAAAGTCCGGGCTTTGCCGCGCAAAATTACATAAATCTTTCCAAGACCATCTTTATGCATAGTACATGTACAGGCTGTTTGAAGTGGCGCAAGCTAGGGAGTTTTCAGTTGGATGCCAGGCTAAATGGAGCAACTTTGTCATGAAATCAAAAGCGTTTCCATTTGTGTCGGCTCCAGAACTATCCGTTCCTTTTCACAGAAATGGAATCCCTAACATGTCAGTTTTCTGGGTCTTCTACAATTGCTCTAAAAATTGAATGATCTACTCACAAAGTGGAATTGAAATTCGAAATAGTGAAGCTGATTGCGAATATTTGGAGTAGAAGTTAAATGATTGTATTTGAACCTAACTAGTTTTCGGATTATATCTAATGACTTTCTGAGATCGTACATTAAGTTATTCTAAATGTGAATCTGGCTGCAGAGATAAAACAATTTTGAGGCTTAAACCACCAGTTTGAATATTAAAGTTCAGATATAAGCAAGAACATACCTCGCCTGCCAACACGAGATAGAGAGCCCAGGGATCTAGAAGGCCTTGAGGGGGTCTGGACTTGCCTCCTGAAAGTGCATGGCATGCATATATATAACATCAATTATAAAGATCAGACAAAATAATCAACATAACTTTTTAATGTTGAAAATATCATTTGGTATGATGTAGACTAAAACCAAATTGCAGTTGTTCTCACCATTAAAACATATATAACCAAGATTAAACATGTTTAAGAACATACATCATGGGATTTTTATTGGCTTCCAAAGTTGTGGCTTCTGTGCTGCCTTCAGAACAACCAAATACACGAAATAGATTACTGCAATCACATGAAAAAAACAACATTACATCAAATATTCAGGCGAAGGCATCTTGGCCCAGGATTTTATTGATCACTATAATTATGGATCAAGCATAAATCACACCTGTAGGAACCAGTCGCCACTCGTAGTCCATCTCCACTCAGACAACACTCAAATTTGTCGAAGATAGAATCATTTTCATATAAATCACACAGCTGATCAAGATTTAAATAATGATAATAATTAAATAGTTCATATTATTTGACAATAAAGCCCAAAATAACTCCATTCAAATCAAAGCACCAAAAAAAAGGAAGCTTCATGAAGAAGTGAAATCACCTTAGGTCTTAAATGCTCATGAACTTGGAAAGTTGCGACTGGCACAGACTCCATATTTATGTCCCACAACTGACAACCAAGGAAATTAATCATGAGCAAACAGAAGCAGAAATGTTCGGTGTAGGAAGGAAGCAACAGTTGAGAAAATTTGGGATTGTAACTGAACTGCCCCCTCAAGGTAACATGTATCCAACAACAATGATTTTCATATATTCAAATCAACTGGTACACTACACTAACACTATGATTTACAGCTGAACAAGCAACAAGAGAAAAACAAGAGTGTCGTGTTCAAATTGAAAGTAGAAGGGGCTAATCAGAAAACAGAAACGCACTTATATGCAGTCATAAAGCATTGCAATATTGAGGGGTTCACTAGAGAAAGTCTTTCACATATAGTAGCTACTATTTTTAATTTTCTGTGTACCATTTGGTCAGTAGGACTTCATAGAGAAGCATAAAAAGGATGAGTCAGAGAATCTGTTACACATTGCTTCTTCTACTGAGAAAAACAAAACGGGTGTTTGTGCTTCCAAAGAAGATTGAATCATCACTTTTTCATATTATTTGAAAAATAACTCCATTAAGTTAGCTAAGGTGTACCCTGGAAAAATACCATATTGAACTCCAAATGCAGCGATGATTAAGGTAGGGTTCCCAGTCTAGGAGCTAGTGTGCCTCTGTTGGTAATGAAGCCAGTCCAAGAGAGTAGGATTGAAAGAGCAATTTGGAATCAAAACGATCGCTGGAAAATGGGTGAAATTACCCTGGAAAAATACCATATTGAACTCCAAATGCAGTGATGATTAAGGTGGGGTTCCCAGACTAGGAGCTAGTGTGCCTCTGTTGGTAATGAAGCCAGTCCAAGAGAGTAGGATTGAAGTAGCAATTTGGAATCAAAACGTTCACTGGAAAATGGGTGAAATTTATAAATACCACGACAGGAAGGTGAATATAGTCCATTACAAGAAACCAAATGAACAAGAGAACAATACAGGGAGGTAGAAAATATGGGAACACACCAAGCCATTTATTTCTTTTACACATGCATAATGGCACGCAGAGTATGCAAGCATATCTATAGTTTCCATATATGCAATTGCAAACTTTGATGTGAACACTTCAAACAAAATCACTGGAAAATAAGAATTAATGAACCTTAAGTGTCATATAATCACGACTAAGTAAATGTCTTCCATCCTTTGAAAACTTTATATCAGAAATTGAGGCAATTATCTCTGTAAAAAAAGATCTTGAAGTAGGTGCCTCCAGTTCCTCAAACCTGTATGATCAAATGAGCATTTAAAAAGAATATCAGAAATTAAAATTCCACATAACTATCTACAAAAAACTCCATTGCTGACCTAGAGTGTTCTGAAACCAAAGGATCTTCTAGATCATGTAAACAAGAAACGAGACACAAAACTAGACAAAGACCAAAAGATCACTCACAATTTGCAATGTGTATCACATAAAGCTGATTGCCGCAAATCAATAAGACGGATTGAGCCTTTTGAGCTACTATATGCTAACATATTGCAGTGGGAAGGATGAAATTCTGCTGAAGTTATAACCTCTGCAATTACAAATTCAATAATATTATAATAAATATAAATACAACCAAGTTACAATCAGAAACATAAATCAGAAAGACAGCTATACTTAATCTATTCAAGCAAAGTTCTTTTTAACATGCCCAAGTCATTAAATAACACTTAAAATTCAGAAGTTAAAACAACCCATTTAGACACAATTTTCTTTCAGAAGGCTGGGAGTTCTACCAGTTAGATCCTCCATGTTTGCAGGCTTCACATCAACAATGTTGAAACTTTGACTGCTAATTTCCAAGTTCCAGAGATTTATCCGGAGATCATCAGCTGATATAAAAGTTTCACCATCACTATAAATGGAAAAGAAAAGGAGTGTTAAGTGATCTGTCAATATCATGAATATGTTAGCAAAAGGAGACCATGCAATCCAGGACATCCAGCTAATATAACTAGGCAGCAATTCCAAAGGTTAAAATACATGTAAAGAATATTAAACGTTCTCCTTAATTGCTTCAAACAGTGCCTTGAAACATATTAGTTTAAAGAGAAAAAAAACAGGATTTACACATTTAAATCTAATATGAAGGGCACTCCTATTACATTGCTTTTGTTAAGGGAGAAAAAAAAAAAGAGAAGAAAATAGAATTTGTTTAAAAATAAAAATCCACCCTTCTACTCAATTTGATTGTCCACTGGGGAAAGATAAATAAGGTAAGCAAATATTCTCTCTGAGATCAACAAAATTTTACCTAACAAGTGAGGTGATTTAAAGGGAGAACTTAACAATGGAAGCTAAGATCAACATTTCTGTAAAGGGTACAAGAAAAATTTATTAGGTGGGGGCCCCTCCTCTTCGAGCCTTCTTTATTTTCCCTCCTCCTCTTCTCTGAGTAGTAGGACTAAACCATAGTAAAAAATTAAAGTAAAAAACACAAACATTCAACATCACACAAAATAAATGGGTGTTTAAAAAACAGAATGTGCAGAATGGATGACCCAAATTTGCATTCTCAAAAATTAGATGTATGTGATGATAAAATGCATTTAGCACAAGGTAAAAACAATGTGAGGCAAAGAGCTTCCTCTGTCCGAACAGGAATATTGACTCTGCACATCAGAATATTTTCATTATTGTGGTTAGCCAATAGACAAAGAACTTTTGAGGCATTCACAGCCAACAACATGACTCCCAGTGGTAATCAGCAAACATATTATTCAACAATGTATTCCATATGGAATAATCCATGAATTATTATATATTTTTACAATATGTGATAACATATTTATTTTGAAAGAGGTTCATTGTAAATCACCCCAACTTTGATTATCTTAGTTTGCTTCAATTCCATCACAACCCCATCTTCCATTCGAAAAAAATCATTGATAAGCAGCTCAGATATAAATCCACAGAAGTTGAGAATTCTTATGAAATACAACTTCATTGAGCCAAAAAAATATCATGCACAACCGAGAAATAAAGGACTTAATGTCTGTCTAGTAATTCGTGACAACTGACCAGGCAGGATGTAAACAAACAGCATGATTAAAAGAAGTAGTTCTTTTCTTGCTTTCTTTCTTTTTTAATAATGCAAGTACTACAACATTAACTGTTACAAAAGATGCCCAAATTCACCATGCAGGCTCAACACGTAGCCAACCTTACATTTTAGGTGCTTACATCTTTCCCCCAGATGCATCACAAATGTTCTCTGTCAAACCAAATGAATGGTGTCATCTAAAACATTACTCAATAGATTGTTGAAACTGCAAAACCCATACCAATGGGATTAAAAAAGCTAGTAACAAAATAAAGCCATCAATGGCATCAGAAGGATATATGTTTCAAAAAAATATGGTAGCAAAGCCTCCATGTGCATATTTCAGAGAGAGAAAACAAGAAGTCATCCTAGAAACAGGTGGTCAACATGACACAAGTTAATGGCCGTTAATCTGGAGTTCAACAAAAAAGGACAAGATGCAACTCCAATTAGGAATACATGCCAATATATAAAAACAGGACATGCTGTAATACAAATCATACAAAAAGTAGAGGAATATGTTCAACAAGATATGTGAGTGCACCTGTTATTTGAAATGGAATTGATATGATAGTCATGGGCATGAGCATAAATTCTCCGACACCTGGCCACTGAGCTTGTCTCATGACTCATCACCTAAATATTATGAGTGAACTAAGTGTTAGCACAACTAATCATACAAAATCAAACCAATTTGTTCAATCGGTCACTACATACATGCATATTCAATGTCATGCATTGAAGTACAATTATTATTAAATTATTAACGTATGAATGAAACAAAATACCTGGAAATTTCTAGAATTTATCGATTTATTTACTCCAAATCAATGAAAAATAAGTATATTGGAGTGAGGACTACCCTGGGCAAATGTAGGAATGGTATTCCCCCAGGTGGAAATGAAAAGTCAGTGCTCAAATAATTGAAGGTTCTGTTGACACATCCTCCATTTGCAATACATGGTTTGGAGCTTGTTGATATACTTGAACAAACAATACCATTTCCCAAAGCTTTTGAAGGGTCAACATTCATGTCACATACTTTCTTGACCTTCTTCTCTTGGACCTGTTCAACATTAAAACAGAAGCACAAGAACACCACAACAGCTTAGGAAGTTGCCACTCTTGAAATTATTGAAAAAGAAAAAAGAAAAAAAAAGGAAGACAAATATAAATGTTTTATAAACCAAACCTATTTCACAACACCATCACATAATTAATAATCATTAAGATGAAATATGAAACTTCAAAATAATCACAACCATGGTGATGGTCATGATTGTTTCTTGCTGATTATGATCCAGGGAAACAAGATTAATCAATATTCACAACCAAACAACAAATAGAAATATCTAAATTCTGACCACAAGTAAAAGCCATGGAACAACACAGGACAATTGCAAACTACAGTGCACTAAAAAAGTTATTGAAAGATGGTATCACATTCTGGGAACAATAGATATAAAAGTGGACAAAAAACAACTGATTCTAATTAAATGCCAAAAAGATTTGATGTCAAGGTCAATCTATCTAAAAACAGTTGATAATCACAAAATTCAAAAAGTTCAATTGATGCCTTTCCCTACCTTCCAGAATTTGATGGTTTTATCATTAGTGGAGAGAAGAAACAGTGCGCTGTTAGCTGTCTGACACCATCTAATCTTGTTGATTTTCTCCTCAATTTCCAAGCTCTTGAGATAGTCAAACTGAATTCAAACATATTAAATGCAGAATTAAATTCCAGAGTCCAGTAAGGATGGAAGACAGACAAGATAAAAGGATATGGTAATCATCAGCAACCCAGAAACGAAATTCTTAAAGGACACCTCTGGTTCATGGCTCTGAAACTCAGTTTTATAGTGGAACTCAGGATGCCTGCTTGGTGAATAATCCGCCGTCTCTAAATCTCTTCGATTCCCACCATGCTACAAAGTGAAACAAACAACACATAAAGAAACCAACACAAATACATCTGACAACAAAATAAACAAGCAAACAGTCTAGCAACATACATCCCTCGTATCAGTTCTGTTAAATAAAACCACCCGACCCCCACGATCTCCAGTAGCAAGATGGTCCCCAGTTTTATCAAACTCAATAGCTGATATGATATCAACTGTAGATAGGACAGTTGGAAAATAGACAAACTAGTTAGAAAATAACTCAATTTTAACCTGTGAGAAAAATGCGAACAATTATGACCTAACAAAGTCAGCAGAAACAACGCAAACAACATCTCCAAATTAGTGACTTAAAGGAAGCAACCATGTTCCTAAGAGGTTAAGGATTCTCCTCATCCAATCATCAACTCATCAAGGAGCTCTGCTGACCATAAAGGCCTGAGACAAAACAACAAAGAAACCTATGAAAAAATAAACAACAAAGACTTCCTCATAGTAAGATGTGTGGCATGATGTATTCTCCACTCAGATGGGAGTTTGATTAGCATTTCAGCCTTTTTTTTCCCTGTCAAAACATACTGACATGTGAGCTTTCAGGAATCAGGACGGATACAGACTTGAATTACCATAGTTTCACATAATTCTAGCATGAAAACCCAGTCTTATGTGGATCAAGAACTATTAGTGAAATTGCTAGGTTTAAAGCACACCCCACATTTGGATCCAATCCAGTATCAATCTGTTAAATATGCCAACCACATAAGTTGATAACCTTCCTACGACAACAGTCATATTCCCTTAAGCTGCAAAATTTTCATCCCAATCACCCTTTTCACTAGTATTTCTTGATAAATTGTTCCAGTACTCCTGAACCTGGAATAATTTACCCAAATTCAAGACACTAATATCCACAACACCAAATGGTTACTGAAACTCAGCCCTAGAGTGCAAATATTCCACATTACAAGAAAGATATAACTCCTGCCCTCCTCCCATAAATGGAGCTTCCAATAATATTATTCAGCAGTCACTGTTGTCCGTAGAACCTAATTCATAACAAAATAGTGCTTCCCTCTAAGATGCATCTAGACACAAGATGCTACCATGCATACATATCCCTTAATCTAAACTCCATGTATTGTCCTTCTCAGCATATCAGACACAATAAACAGCCAATTGGTTGGTTGGTAGGGGTTCTAACACCTTTACGAGGGGCCAGGGGCTCAAACCTTGTGGGCAGCTATGTGGTGGGAACTTAAGTGGATGCTAGCAACTACATGGTTTGGGAAGGGTTAAGGTGAGATGGGCCTAAAATGTTGCTCTCCTTGTCCCCAAATACTAATAATGACAATAATAACAACAACAAAATGATAATAACAGAAAAAAACACACAAACACACAATGATTTAAGTCGTCAAATTCACTGATACTGTTAATTTCGACTGTTTTGTCCTTGATTTGGGCTATCATTTGAGAATCCAAATCAAACCCAGGCGGAATTATCCATTAACATTTGACTAACTTAAATTATGAATCACGATAAACTTGACATTACAATGAACTTCTTCGCTAAAGTGATTCTCTATTAAAAAAAAAAAAAATGCTATTGATGCATGCACTGTCACTGGCACCACATTAACGTATGCAACTAAACCCAAACTCTATCAAGTTCCTGTCTCATGATAAGGATTCCGTTATTCAATAAAGAAATTTTAACTCGTGGTCAATTCACTGTTTTCCAATAATCTGATTAAATAAATAAGCATCAACTGAACCTAATTATAATCAAAATCAGCAAATAAATCAATAAAACCTCGCAGATCGAGAAATCAAAGATCGCACCTTCCTGAACTTCCTCCCCAAACGCCCGCTCCCCAAACACCTGCGCAAATTTCCACTCCAGCGGCCGAGCCGGCCCCGCCCGAGCCGTGACCTCCTCTCCGCCGATGCCGTTCATTATCCGATCAAATTCATAACCAAGTAACACGTATTCAATGGGTCAAAGACCGATCCAATGACCTAAATCGCTTATTAGCAACAGCCTTCATGGAAAATGAAAGCTTCTCGATTCATCATCATCATCCATCGCAACCTACGCGTACGTGCTCATACAGTCATACATCAAAGATATTCCACCCAAGCACACTCTCCTTCTCTCACCTTCTCTCTATTTTCTCGCAGTTTCTCTCTTTTTCTTTTCCAGACGAGGAAAAAAAAAAAGAAAGAGATCGGAAGAAAATGACGGACCATGAAATGCGTAGCAGCACCTCCTCTCTCCGTCGACATTTAGTTATATTATATTATATAGAGAAAAAGCTATTGCCAGATTTTCTCCGTTTCTGAAGGTGTGATTCCACAAAGCTGAGTGGAAACAGTAAAAGGGCACCTAGAGGCAGCTGGAAAAGTTGACGTTGACCGCTGAAAATGACGTTTTGGATGTGCAATCTTGGACGTCTGATACGACGACGAGTGCATGTTTGATCCGACGGCTGGTAGAGCGTGAGCGTTGTCTTTTCGTATTGAAAACCTTAATCGTATATAAAAATTAAATTTTTTGAATTTTTTGGTAAATTCCAGTTTATCCGTTATTCCAAATTTATTTCACTTATTTTAATTTTTCTATATAAAAATATATTATTTTAAATTATATAAATTTATAACTAATATTAATTATATTTATTTTTTCAACTTTTCATAATAAAATCGAAAACATTTTTCTTAAATTTTTTCGTATTTTAATAAATTTAAAATCATAACCATCAATAAAAAAAGTATATATATATATAATTTTAAAATAAATAAAAGCACATTTATTGCAATATTTATATTTAAACTAATAAAAAAAAATTATGATGTAATGAAAAAACCATCCGTGAAATCTTAATACTTTAGCTTAATGTAAGAATTGAATCACTTACATTAGGTTAAATAAATTTTGAGCTAACGATGGGTCACCTCTGTGGATAGAAAAATAGCATAAAAGGAAGATAAAAAATAAATAAATAAATAAATACTAAAATAAAATCAAACAGTGAGATAATGTTTTTTTAATTCTTTAATAATATTTACGAGAACAATTTAGATGGATTGACTTAGACCCAACTCAACTTTTTTGAAGGATTTAAACAATCATTTTTAATATTCGAATTGGATTTGAGTTAAGTTTTTTAACCCAAACTTAATTTGGATTGCACTTAAATTAAGGTTGGGACAACCCGAGCCTAACCCATTTTAATAATTTTATAATATTTATAATGTGTATTATTTTATATAATAATATTTATTTTCCTTTTTTATTTTTAAAAAAAAAATATCAAATTATATTACATCACACATCTTTTTTAAATATATAAAATTATCTTTTATTTTTTGTTATTATGTCAAAATTTTGTCTTATTCACTATTTAAATTTTTATATAAATATATTAAAAATTATTAGAAATGGATTTTGAATTTTATAACTCAACAAATCTGAACACAACCCAATCAATCTAAGTTTAATTTGAATAACCTGAATTTAGAAAAATGAAATTATGCTAAGTTTGACCCGAGTACCTTGAGTTAAAGTCGAAGTTAAGTTTAGATTCATTATTTCTTAATTCAAGTTAAATTTCGATTAGTTATCAATTCAAGCAATCCATCTAAATTGTAGCATTAATAATATTAATTTTTCACAGAGAAAAAAAAAATCCATTAAAGAATACATGATTTTCAAATATTTTTTTATATTTTAATTTTTATAATCTTTTATGATAAATAGCCTGGATAAAAGAAAAATACATGGCGTGGATAAAATGGTGAAAATGTCCTTAATAAGAGAAGATCGAGGCAGTGGCTATTTTCTTATATTTAGAAGCTATATTGTTTTTTTTATTATTATTAATTATATATCTGCCTTTTTCCTTTAAAAAAAAAAGAAAAAAAAAGAAAAAAAGAAAAAGGAAAAACCAAATTCAAAAACCCGCCCGTTAGCAAAACCCCCAAATCTTCCCTCCCCAAAACTAGGGTTTCTGCATTCAAAGACTGCACCAACAAACGCCAAAACTCAGCGTTTCAGTCTCCACCCAAGCTCTCTACGATGGACACAGCCTCAGAGAGCTACCAAAAAATGCTCCACGAGTCAATCCAACGCTTTTTTGCCGAGTATGAAAAAGGGGTCACCGATTTCTCAGCTTTCAGCTCGATTTTCTTCCGATTAATGCAAGCATCGCCCGATCCACCACTCGAAACGGTTTGGTTTTACTCTGCTCTGAACTTTCATAGCAGTAATTTCACAATTCAAGACCCAATTTTGGTTTACAGAGAACTGTTTCAGTTGATAGTGACTTGTTCTGCTCTATGTAATAGTGGGTTGAAGAGAATTGCTTTACTCGCGCCGGTAATTTACGAATTGTACCGTCTGGTGTCCGAGAAAAGGGGTTTTTGGTTGAATAGTGATGTTGAGTTTTTGGTAGAAAGGATTGTTAGCTATCTTAGCATATGTTGTAAAAATTCGGACCCTGAAGTGGGTTCTGTCCATTTGGGCCCTGGTTTTCTGGATGTGGTTCGTGTTTGGACAGTTGGTAGGTTAGAGGGAATTCGTACATTTGGTGATGATTTGAGTGTGTTTTTTCCTCTTGTTAGTGATGAAGTTTGTCAAGGGTTGGTGTGGGATGCGGGGTTGGCTACTTAGCTGGGATTGTGATGAGTGAGGCTTTTATAACGAGGTTGTGCTTGAAGTTCGGTTCAGGGGCTTCAAGAGCAGAGTTGGAGAAAGATATGCGAAATTTGGCAGTTGAGATGATAAGTGGTTTTCGGAATTGTTACTTTTTTGGTGAGATTCTGTTTTCATCAATCTGAGCTGTAGTGTATTTTCTTTTTCCCAATTAAGGTTTCAATTCAGCATCATGGTTGTTTACTTAGTTAGAATCTTCACGACACTTAAAGAAGTTTGTCTATATCTACTATGAGTTCATGACATTCTTGTATCATATGACTATCTAGATTATAGCATAAATTATGTACTAGCCATCCAAAATCATCTCGTTGTGTATGTGATGACCCACCACTTGAGTGAGCTATTTAAAGTGAATTTCTAGTATAATAAACCAGAGCATCACATGGATTATGCTTCCTTCATATGAACATGGAGATTTTTCTTTTCTTTTTTGACATCGTTATTAATTTGATGCACTGACACAGTGTAATTGATTTTTTATTTTTTTTGTTTTATTGTATTTGATGCCATTAGTTAACTCATAGACCTATGTCTTGCCACCACTAGAAGGATAAGGATTAGTTTGTTGCTGCAAACTCTGTTTAATTTGTGTAGAACGTTTTTATGTCCATTTTATTACCTTTAGTGCAATTTTCTTTTTTTGCTTGCTTCCCAATATTTTTGTTAAACATTTTATTGGTGAGTAAATTCATGAAGGTTTATTTCTCGTTGGAAGTTCAGTGGGTGCTTCATATCCTTGGTGGAGCATATTTCTTCCCATCTACCCTCCTTAGTGGGGGAAATTGACAAGAAGTTTTTCTTAGCTTAGGTCTAGTTGAACTCCTTCTATTCTTACTTTTCATTCTTCAATCATGATATGTACTTCCTGATCTTCTTGATGCATATCAGATACCCTTCTAAGGATGTTGCTGGAGCCGGTTTTGCCTGTTACATCTCTATTGGTCAGTATGTTTAGTTTTTTCTTTTGTTTACTCTGTTCATACTTCATAGTTGCTAAAACTTTCCTCGCTTCATCAGATGATCAAGATTATGCTGTTTCTTTACCATTTCTTGATGGTTTCTGGTTTTTCCTGCTTTATCATGTCTAGAAAGGTTCATGTAGCTGACCCCAAGCAATTGGGTGAGATTTTGATGAGAGTTGTGTTTCCTGCTATATTATCCGTTAATGGGTTACTTCTGGGTCATGACTTGGAATTTGGAAGAGTGTCGTAATAAGAAGGGTCCAATTATAAGCAACCTTCTTTTCCCTGGTAACTCTGGTTGCTTAGTGGCAGAATATGTGTTGATGTAAAACCTGTTGCTCTTGCCATTTGAAAGAAAACATGAAACATTCCAGTAGTTATCTAATTCCCAATTTAAAATTTGTCTCATGGCAGAGTGCTGAAGATGAAGTTCTTTTACGAAAAGTCCTGTATGATGCTGTGATAATGGAAAAGTATACTTTCCTCGATCCTCAAATTGGGATTCAGCTCTTTGGTAACCAGTTAAAAAATATTGTTGTTACATGGTTGTTTGTTGCTGACAATGCCATACTCTATGTTAGGTATGAGAAAGATGAACAATCTGGCTGAGATGAAGATTTTCCATTAAAGGATTTCATTTGACAAATTTCGTTATTTGGTTGGTGACAGGGAAAATGGTGATCAGGCCAAAGCTATTTCCTATATAAAGGCCTTCTCTGAATCTCAATTACCATCTCAATTAATTAAGTGGGTAGCTACTCAGAGTGGCATGGGAGAGGAAATGGGTAGACCAAAATTTTCAACTCCTATAGCTTTTATGAGTGAGTAACTCTTATATCTACACTGCACCCTCTTGTCATTTACCTTATTTGTTAAAGGTCAGCGTCTCCTAAACCAGCTTGTCTGGTTATGATTTGTATCATTCAATGTTATGGTATACTGGGGTGCCGTCGTATCATTGTAAAAGCGAAGTGGGTTGACTACTATAATACACCCCTCCTCCATTTTTCACATGAGGGATACCAGTGCCATCTATATTTTGGTGTGCCCTATGATCATCTTCAACCAGAAGAACCAGGGATGATAGAACATAAAAGGAGTTGCCTGTTTTGTATTTTTTCCCCACTTTTCAGATATATCATGTGCGTTTTTCAAATGCTTAACTTCGTAGTGATTTTATTTCTAGAATGGCTGCTGATTGCTGAAGATCAAGGGATAAGAGTATTTGATCATAACATCTCCAAGCTCCATGCCAAAGCAATGATGTACAAGTCAAGAGTAGAGTATGAGCTCCCAGTATGTAAGTTAGATGGCAAGACTCAGGATAATAATGTCTTCTTTCACACTGATAATGAGGGGAGTGGAGAAGAGAAAATTGATGGTGATCAAGAGATGATAGATTCTTTGAATGCTGCAATGTTGGCTGCTGCCTGCACAGTGAATTTGACAACTGATGGGAGAAGAAAGCGCAAAGGGATAATCAATGAAGGGAAAACACAATTTAAGTTTGGTAAGTATCATGTTCTTGAAAATTCGTTTGGAGATAATCGTTTGCCCTTTGGTGATGATGGTGGTTCGAGTAGCGGGAGTGAGGTGGAAAATCCAGTTTCTGATGAAGATATGGAGATTATGGAGCAATAAGTGCTGGTCGACACAGTTTTGTGGGCATGAAAACATTTACTGATTCCATTTTCTGATGCACTCTCTTCTGTACTAGTGGAGTGTTGAGAATTAGAAAGATCTATTGTGAATACAACCAGCCTCCTATCTCTTACACTATTCCCTATCAAACACTTTCAAAACGGTTTAGGAAATTGAAGCAGATAATCCATCCCACAGTTGGGCGATGTCTACTTGAATGCTTTAAAGGATGCAGATGCAAATGCAATACTGATCTCATTCTGCTAGCCTGCTCGGTTTTGTTAATTCGACAGTTCTTTCAATGCGTCCTCTGAATTGGTTCAATTCTCAAGCCTGCTCTGCTTCAGGGTTTAAGCTGGCTCAGGTACTTTTCCCCTCTGTATCAGATATTTGTTTGATAAATGATCAGGCAGATTTTGGCTTTGATTCTGTTGAAGTGTGTTTGTTCATTGTACTTCAATTCTCTAGTGGAATCTAATCTAATTCTGACAGAATATGGCTGAAAATATTTAGAATGATCAAACACAAACGGGGCTTGTTTGGTTGGCAGCAGAATTATTTTCTTTTGGTGGACTTCAGTGTTTTAATACATATTATTTGTTTAAGGTAAGTCTTATTTTCAAATATTTTGTGTAAATAAAAGAAAAAATTCAAGGTGTTGTTTCATAAGTGTTTTTTAAAACAGTTTTTGAAAATTGTTCTCTAATATGTTGTAAAAGTCTGTTTAAAACTTAAAATATTGTTTAACTTATTTTTTATGTTATAAAAATAATTTTTATATGTAGTGCTTTCTTTTTAATTGTTTTTCATATTTGTATAATTATTTTTTAAAACAATCCTTAAAAAAATAACTAAAAACACTTAAAATAGATTTACTTAAAACAGTATATTTTTTTTTGTTTTTAAGAACAAAAATTGTTTCCTAATTGTCAAACGATGGCTTCTTGTGTTTTTGTTATAAAGAGTAAAAAACTAAAATAATTTTCAAATGGTTATAAAACAGTTTTTATGAAATTTGGAATTTAAATAATACTTACAACATAGATTTTTATTCATATTTAATATGAATTCAAACTTATTAGGCCATGTTTGGTTCTTGGAAAACAGCAAAAAAAGAAAAAAAAAATGATAAGAAAAGTGATTTTATTTTGAAAAATATGAAAAAGAAAAGTTAAATATAATTAAAATTATTAAAAAGTTTGTATATTTTTAAATGATTTAATCTATATATAAAAGAGTTAAATCTGTCAAAAAAAATTTGAAGTAATATTAATATTTGTAAATAAGTTATTGATTTTAAATTTATTATTATTATTATTATTTATTTTTTTTATACATTTTCTCTCTGATTTCTTTCCTCCACATTTTCCTTCAAAATTTGTTGAGGATCACACATATTCGTATACTTCATATTGAATTGATATACATTCATTTTCCTTGGGATGCTCTCCACCTTAAGCCAAGCTCAAGCCATCCTAGGTCCAATGCCTAAGACCCAACCTTACTAGGGAGTGATCCAAATTGGTAGGCATTGGACCATGGAAGTGCCTCATAAATCTAGGCCTTGTTTGTTAATTATTTTCTGAAAAATAATTTGTAAGTTGATTTTATTATCGGAACAAATAACACATTTTAGGTAGAAACATGTTTGGTTGATAGAAGAGTGGAAACAATTTTTAAAAATTCTTTATAAAACACTTTTAGAGTATTTTCCCCAAGGTTAGAGTTCATTCGGTAGTGATTTTGAGAAACACATCTACCATTTTTAACACTTTAAAATTTATATTTTTCAAATATTATATGTCTAAAAATAATTTCTAAAATCATATCAAACGCAATTTTAATTTATCTCTTGAAAATAAATTATCATTTTTGTCCCCCTCAACTTATTTTTTTAACTTGATCAATGTAGTATCATTTATTTTAAATTTCATCTGTTGACATCCTTATAAATTTTTTCCGTTTATAAAATTTATGTTTCTCAAAAGAGAATTTATGTTTTTTAAAAGAGATTTTAAATGGATGTGTTTAACAATTTTTAATAAAATAAATTTTATTATATAAGAAATTTTAATCGAATAAATTTACAATATATAGTGATTAGATGTATTTATATCACACCTCGTGAATGAAATTAATCTTATTTTTTATGTAAAAATATATAATGACTTAAAATAAATTAAAATTTTAATATTTTTAGAATTTATTTTTTTAAATAGATTTTAGATATTCATATTCAATAATTATCTAAAAAATAAAATTTATTCTCTAAAAAATATATTTTACATTAATCTTGGCAGATATAAATGAAATTAAAAAAATATAATACCTCAAAATGAATAAGAAATTTTATTTTCAAATTTAACTTTTGAAGTGGAATTTTATTTAAAAAATATTTTCAAAATTTGTTTTCATTTTTCAAAACACCGACAGCCAAACGGGTCCAAATTCCCTCTCATTGAACGGAACTTCATGTGTGATAAGTGACTGGACTCACATGTAATATATGGTAGTTAGGTCCAGATACAGTCTTGGCTCCACCATAAATAATAAAATTTAAAAATATTTAAATTTAAAAAAGTGAGGAAAAATGCATAATAAGAAAGTATGCTTCCTTGAGACCGCAAGCAATGTTGATGCGTTACCCGGTGCCACCATGGATCACGTGCCACGTGGCTTCGGGCGCGTGATCGTAATTACTCCTGACGTGAGAGGCACGAGACCCCGTTGAACAGATCATGAACCCTCACCCACTTTGGTTCGCCTACGTGCCCTTGCCATGTCAGCTATTTGCTTTTCCACTTTAAAGCATGCTCCCCCTTTTTCTGTTACAAGATTTCTAAATTTATTTTTTCTTCCACCGACACCAGTTAGGATATAATATTTTACTATTGTTATTAGCCAAAACACTTTTTCATATAAAAAAAAATTCTAATGATATTTTGATATAAATAAAATAAAAAATATTTTGAACTTTTTTACCATTACAATTTGTATGAGTTTCAAGCATACTTATTCAAATTATTTTCATTTAAAATTAATTTAATTATATTTAATCTTATTTAGTATTTTTTTCATAATAAATTAAATATAGAAAAATAAATTTTCTTGATAAATATTATATTTAAAAAAAAAAAAAAATCCTCTACGTAGCCTAAGTCTATAGTTTAATGTTTGACAAATGGGCTTTAATAAAGCACGCTTTAAAAGGAATTAAAATCTAGTTTTTTTTAATGAACTAGATTGCTTTCATGATTATAGTCATCTTGAGTGCCTTGTGACACAAGTTGCAACAAAATCTTTTTATTTTTTTATTTATTTAAAGAAAAAACACACACACACAATGGAAACAATGTGGGGCTATCTCTAAATAAAGCAAACATGGTATGGAGACTTCCATGTTAATGCAAATTTAGCCTTTTGGTTATAAAAGACAAAAAAAAAATAAAAAATAATAATATGTATAATGCCCCAAATTAGCCATAAATTTGAAATTTGGAGAACTTAAGCCATTACATATCAAACTTTTTTATTTTTAATTTTAATTATGGTTCATCAACAAGATCTAATTATACTTTCTTCGACAGATATCGAAAATACATCATTAATCAAATGGTATCACATATAATACCCTCGTACTTCTAATTTAATTTATTTATATTCTCATTCTATTATTTAAATCTCGTTGTACATATCTAACGATTTAAATCTGAACTTTGATGATACCACTGCGATATCATAATATGCTTATTTTAATTGATATTAGTTAATTTAAAATTAAAAATTTGATTGAATTCCTTAATAACCCTTGAGTCATTACATATCAAACATTTAATTTATTTTAATTAAATTGATTTTATTTTATTTTTTTATATTAAAGTAATCCAAGGATTTAAATGGGTGGGGGCCATGTGGTAGGTTGACAATGAGAGGACAATGGAACCTAATGATATTTGTATTGTTTATAGTCAAAGATTCCAATTTTGGACCCTAAGATATTGTACTACAAGTTATGAGCAGCATAATGATTTATGACATCTTTATTTTTCTTTGATTAAGTAATCACGAACAAGACTTTTTTTTCACAAATTATAAAATAAACCCATAATTTTTACAACACATTTAAAAAATTATTCATATTTTTAAAAATATAAAAAATAAAAATATTATAAAAAAAACCATATTTATTTTGAATTTATTAACTTTTTACGATTTTAAAATATGTTTATATACATCAAATCAATAAAAAAATTGTTGAACTTTATTATAAAATTGTTTATAACACGAACAACAATAAATAATAAAATAAATTATTATTTTTTTCTTTTTTGGGAATTTGGCATATAATTTCAAAATTAAGGCATATCTAATTTCTAAAAAAAAATCAAATAAAGGGCTAAATGTTTGAAGAGTAACCTTGTGAATTAACTATCTGGTGAATGGTAATGACAGATACCAACTTAAATGGAAAGCGATGCATGTAAATGCTATGGGCCCATTTGACTCCAACCACATGATGTTTCAACTAAGAAATCATGTGGTTGAAAATGGACTTATCATCTTAAAATTTTCTATAAATTAATGTGTAAACAAATTTTAATCATCATTCTAACATTTTAGAATTTAGTTTATATTTGTTGAACCCCATTTTGCCCATTTAACCTAATATAAATTATGTTTTCTTCATGAAAATGGAGCAACGATTATGAGATTAATTAATTTGAATTTGTGAACAAAATTGAAAATTGAAAAATAATTAGCATAAAAATTCTATTATTAAAATTAATAAATCCAAGTAACTAGTGAATAATAAATATAATAGAAGCTCAATTATGTTATTTATTCTAAATATTTGGGTTTAGTATTAATTAAAATATTATTATTTATTAATACTTTATTGTTAATTAATTTAATACTTTTGCTATGTTTGATTCTCAAAAAATTTAAAAGAAAATGTGAGAAAAAATACAAAGAAATAAAAATAAAAATTTAAAATTAATAAATTGTTTTTATATTTTACTTGAAATTCATTTCACTTATATAATTTTTTAAATAAGATTATATGATTTTAAAATATAAAAATTTATTATTAATTTGAATTATATTTTATTTTCTTTCATTTTTTTATAATAAAAATAAATATAAAAAATAATTTTCTTTAATAATTTTTTATTTCCTTATTAGAACCTGTGTATTTAACAAGGTATTAATATAGAATTGTATAAAAATTTAAATTTTTAAGAAATTTATTGATACTTACATTATCTTTCTTTTTTTAATACTAATCATTTAATTATAATGGTGAATTTCTATAATATTTATATCATCGCCGATATGGTGGTCTATTTCAACCTTACCCAAATATTAATGACAATATTTCTTTTTGATAAAAAAAATGTTTCTTTTAAAAGAAATTTATTTATACCATTATTTTACCAAATCTCGTGCTGCGGCCTCTCACACGTGTTTAATATGTATTTTTCTAAACAAGACAGAATGATACACTAAAGGTCGACGTGTTTCGACTCATCCAATCATATACTGCCACGTATTAGAGAACAAACAGCAGCATATTACAATGATACCGTACTTTAAGTCTTTAATCTAAACCTAACCAGACTAACAATGTCATTATCATGGAGGACAAGGGCATTCCAGTAATTTGACCCCCCAAGTGTCGGTCTCTAACTCTGGTTAATTTAACCACAGTCTCAGGTTACCTCTCCTTTGTACGGATCCCCGTGAATTCAGACACCAGCGTCGGTGACCTGGTTGGCGCTAACCCGAGTTAAAACACCCGCAATGGTTTCCCTCCGGTTCACATTCCCTACAATCACCTACTTTTATTCCCCTTGTTAGCCACGTGGCATCATTATATGCAAAGAGAAGCGGGGTGGACTTCCATTTTTTGTTTGTGCAAGTATGGCACTATAATTTAGAATTCTAAAAATATAAATAAAATCTCAATAATTAATTTATTCACGTAAATAAAATCGAGGGAAAATATAAAAGGAAAAAAATATTGTAAATAACAAAAGAAAAAGGAAAAAAATTTGGAGAAAATTTTAAAATTCCTGAGTTTTGAGAAGGGTAGATCTGGCTTGATTGTAATTGTCCAACCTGAAGGTGGCACCCATTATTTGATGCCCAAATTTAGGATTTTGCCACGTGGCTAAAAATTGCGATTGTAGGTGAATGTGTGGGATGAGGAGTGGAGAACTGAGCCCCGAGAAGGTCGTAGATTCGTATATAATCCATGGAAGCCAAATCCAAAGCGGCTTGAGAGAGAGAGAGAGCGAGAAAATTTGGGAGAAAATATTTGTGGAGAGAGAGAAAAAGAGAGGATTTCTTTTTTTCTTTTTTGGATTTTTTGAGAGGGAGGGGGGAGAGAGAGAGGGGAAGGCGGCAAATGGCGGATTCAAGCGATTCGGTTTCCATTGATATGGAGACGATATCCCTGGGAGGGAAGGTAATGCATTTTTAAGATTAAAAGTAGGAGGGTGTTTGGTTGCTGAGAAAATGTGGGCAATGGGAAGAAATTTTTTTGAGCGTCAAGAGTTTTTAGTGTTTTGGGACAGGAGAAAGCGATGGAATCCGCCCAACTTCCTGATTCAGTTCAGATGATTTTTTGCATTTTTCGTGATATTTATTTTTTTTTTTTCCGTTCTGTTATCTCGTTTTCTCAGCAACCAAGCAGAAAGTCAAAGGTTTTTTTTTTTTTTTTTTTTTGTGACTTATTATAGCTTGGATACATTTGTTGAACATTTTGGTTGCAGTATTTTCATCTATATAGCGATTATTATTATTTTTATCCTTATATAGCTTTTGATTCCGAGGTTTTGATATTGAAATTAATTGAGTTTAGTTTTTGAAATGAAGGTATGTGAAAATTTTGTTTAATTTTCGTAAATGGGAATTAGCAGACTAATTATATAATTTCAACACATGATTTGAGTTTTTATTTTTGAAGGGGTTTGTTGAATTGTGTTTAAACTGTTAAAATGTTTGGAGTGTGTTGGTTGATTGTTGAATTGATCGTGCTTTGAGTAGTTATTGAAGTAAGCGTTTTTTTGTGAGTTTAGATTTCTCACTTCAGAAGCATGGGGAAATTTGGTGAAGCATTTTTTGGAATCGTTTTTTTTCTTGCTTCAGAGAGTGGAAAAAGGATCAATTTTTTGTACTCAAAATCAAGAAAAGTATTTCCTAGGATGATCCATGGTTTCATTCACAAGCAACTAGGTTCTATGATTTACCATTCCCATCTCACCTATGCTATTTTCCATATTTTATTGAATTCTTATAAAACATGAAACCCTGTTTTTATTTTTTTGATTTGCCAACTTGATCGATAAATGCTGAAGGGTAGATTAATTTCCAATCCCACCTTTCTAGAACCCTGGAAATGGGACCTCCACTGGGTTAAATATTTATTTTTTGCATCTTTCTTTTGAAATATGGGTGGATTTGTAGAGTAGTTTTCGGTTGGTTTAAAATGTCAACGCACTGTTTATGGCATTAAGGTAGATACTAATTGAAGTTATGTATTGTTACTACGCATCTTCTGTAAATAGTAGCAAGGTAATATGAACAAGTTGTCTATTTGTTGAAAAGTAACCACTATGAAGTTAGAAAGATACTCAACTTGGGTAAACTTAAATTGTTTGTCTCTTCCTAAAAAAAAGTACTCCATTTAAAGGAAAAGAGGCTCTGAATGCTTACCAGAAACTTTACCTTTTAATGGTAATTATGCAGTTAGCATATGTTTTTCTTACGACCTTGAAACTTAATTTAATTGATGCACAATTAAAGTCCATATTTGATTTTGTCAGTTTTCTTTCATGAAATGTGATTTATTTTACCATCTACATTTCCTGATCTGTTTTCAGGAGCACCTCGTAAAAACTAGCAAGGGTTCAGTCTCTGTCTCTGTGTTTGGAGACCCGGACAAGCCAGCTCTTGTTACTTATCCTGATTTAGCTCTAAATCGTAAGAAATGAAATTTCATCTTTTACCGTTACAATTCTATATGTGGTTTTACGTTCATACTCTTACTGGTCATAGGGAAGACACAAGTTCAAAGCGGCTTTACTTATTATTCAGCTGCATCATTATTTAAAATGTAATAACAATAATTTCTTTTTTTGCGGATAAGTTATCACTGCAGATTTTGGAAATTTCAATATTTTATCATGTCTAAAATCCAACTGGGAAATATCGGCCTTACTGTCAACAAGTTTGGGAAATCTCAAGGTGTAAAAACTTTACCTTGTGACAGATTTGCCTAGAAGTTGATACCTACACAATTTTGGATTTGCAATCTTTCTACTAATACTTTGAGGGTTCATCGATTTGAAATTCTTATATTTGCACTCTGGAGGATTATAATCTCTTTGAATTAACATTTAACATTTTTATCTGGTACCAGTAAATGAAGATTTGTGAAGTTTACATATTGTACCTTCTTAACCCTGCTTCACTGGAGATATTATTCCAAATCAACAGTTATTATAACTTTTTTTTATTCACCTCTTTTATTCTGATACTGTCAAAATCTAACAAATTTTGTTTTCCTCATGTATATTATTGAGCAGATTTGTCCTGTTTTCAAGGCTTATTCTTCTGTCCAGAAGCATTTTCTTTGCTGCTCCACAACTTTTGCATTTATCATATAAGTCCTCCTGGGCATGAGGTCTGTAACTTGGTAACTTCACTGCAGATTGTAGTTCATATATATATATATATATTTGGTGTGTGTGTGTGTGTGTGTTGATTTTTCAGAATATTCTGCTGGATTTGTCTCTTTTGTTGAATTATATTATCCACACCATTTCTTATCTGGGACTTTCTTCAAGAGCTATTGCAGTTGGGAGCCGATGCAGTCAGCCTTGATGAACCTGCACTTTCTGCTGATGACTTGGCAGATCAGATTGCTGAGGTTCTCAACTTTTTGGGTAAATATTATTTAATGAGTAAATTTATTTTTTATTTCAGTAAACTCTTATTTGCTTTAGACATCCTTCGTACTTTTATTTTGTCATCTAGTAATGCCGATGGTTTTTTTCCCACCCTGAAAAAGACGTAGTAGGCACACCTACAACACATTTAATAGTGCCTTAAGCTGTCATTTTCTTTCATTATCCTGTCGTTTTTATCTTTATTGTTGAAGAAAAATAAAATCAAGCAAGATGATGTTCTTTCTTTTCAGACTTGGTGCAGTGATGTGCATGGGGGTTACAGCTGGAGCTTACATTCTTACCCTATTTGCTGTAAGTTGCATTCCCTCCCTTGGCATAGTGTACATGCTTTGCTGTAAAGTGATTTCAAAGTGTCTATTTTGGACTTTGGGTGTTTTACTGATATGGGGTCCTATACCTGATGTAACAGATAAAATATAGGCATCATGTTGTGGGTTTGATACTTATTTCTCCTCTATGCAAAGCACCATCTTGGACAGAATGGTTGTATAACAAGGTTCCTTTACTGAACCTTCTTGTCACTTGCTTGGTATAAGGAGTCACATTCTTACATAAGATGGTGAAACCTTTGCAGGTGATGTTGAATGTACTCTACTACTATGGCATGTGTGGTGTGGTGAAGGAGTTATTGCTTAAGAGGTACTTCAGCAAGGTATTATTGTGGTTCAAGTTAATTCCTTTCATTTTTGTTTTGTTTAGAGTTATCCAGGTTGTGATTGATTTTGAAATGATATGCCAGGAAGTCCGTGGTAGTGCTCAGGTACCAGAATCAGATATAGTTCAGGCATGCAGAAGAGTTAGTGCCCTTGAGCTTTCCCACTTTTTCCTCCTTATTTATATTATGCTGCTTATAAATAGGAATCTGAAAACATTTTAACGGGTAGAAGAGTTTAGCACTTATTTGGTTTCCATGACGATTATGTTGTTTCAGTTGCTGGATGAGAGGCAGAGTTCAAATGTTTTGAAGTTTCTTGAAGCGATTAATGGGTAAAACTCGTTTACGTCATATACAACCTTCTATTGGTGTCCTTTTCTGACATACGATTGCATGTCAGCACTGCAGCCCTTGATTAGGGCATTTTTGTTTCCATTCAATATCATGCTCTCCATAGCCAACAAGGCACTAATGTTGATGGGGAACGAATGTGCCTGCATCAATGGTTGTGATGCTTTGTTGAGGATCATCTAGCACGGTGTAGGTAACCTTATATGCTTACACTGTTCTAAATGGGCGCAACTTGCTTAAAAACAATGTGAAAATTATATTCTCCCTCGAACTTTGATATAATCTTAACTTTATTTTTGCTGTCTGGTAGGAGACCAGACATTACGGAAGGATTGAGGAAACTACAATGTCGGTCGCTATTATTTGTTGGGGATAACTCTCCTTTCCACTCTGAGGCCCTCCACATGACCTCAAAACTAGACAGAAGATATAGTGCCTTAGTGGAGGTATTTCGCGAGTTTATACCTTATCATACTCTTGCATGAATACATGGAAATCGGTTTTACTTACTGGGGTATGTGGGGTTCTTTAGGTTCAATCATGCGGGTCGATGGTGACCGAGGAGCAGCCTCACGCCATGTTGATTCCCATGGAGTACTTTCTCATGGGATATGGGTTGTACAGGCCATCGACGGTCAGTCTGAGTCCAAGAAGCCCCTTGAGTCCGTCTTGCATCGCTCCAGAGCTTCTCTCACCAGAAAGCATGGGCTTGAAGTTAAAACCAATAAAAACACGAATCTCATAAAGAAGATGAAAGAAAGAAGGTGGGCGTGATTTGTTTTTGTAATCTATTTATCATGGAAAGAGTTTGTAATATCTCTTGATTGTTCAAGGGGAAGGTAAAGGAGGGGGATTACTGGAGGGTTGTAGATACAGATTAAGAGGAAAAGGGTGATTGATGAAAAAGGACTGTTGCAGAAAGATTTGTGATTCTTTCATTTGTAAGCATAAAGTATTAGTTGAGGTGGGGCTGAGTTATCTGTAAATCCTCGGAATAATTCTTTAGAATAACCTGCAAATAAAAATAATAAAAAAGCCCCTGTTGCTTTCTCATTTTCAGTAGCTTCTCTTTTGTTGCTTTCTTGTTTTCTTTATTTTTAAGGCAACAGTTGTAATTATTTTAAAACCCTTTAGCAGTCTTTGTTGACAAAAGATGGAAAGAGTTATGTAGAATAGAAAACAATATTCTCGTTCGAAAAATTTGATATGATTTAATTGCATGAACTGATTTAATTGCAGAAATAGTCTTGGGATCTCGTGGAACCCTTCTCAGACACTTTGCAATATACTCTACTACTTTTCCCTGGGAGCGAACCTCCATAAAAATCCTTTCCTTAAAAGTATGAACCATATAGAGAAGACAAGAAAATCCATAAGAAAAAGGAAAATCTGAATTATCTTTTAGTGGATGTTAATGATAAAGAGTGGAAATGGAACAAACCATGAGGGAGTTCCAAAGGACGGTGGGGAGGAGTTATAACGAGTTGCGGCTCTTCCGATCGTATAAATATTGTTTGGTCTAAGCCTAAATAAGTAGCTTTAAAACACATTTAACCTAAATGAATGACTTTAAAATATATTTACATAATTAAAATAAGATTATATATATAATTTGAAAATTTTTTCGTATTCGATATAGGATATCAGCAGAGTTAGTGAAAGAAGCGGGTGAGAACCAACTCATCCACAACCCAATTATATATAAGCTCTTTTAATCTTATATAAAAATTATTATTTCTTGGTTTTTTTTTTAAAAAAAAGCAAAAATTCAATTTTTACCCAATTTTTACCTATTTTTGCTCAAATTACTTCTAACCTGTTCATGTATTACAAATTTACTTTAAGAAAAGCAACATAGATAAGTTACCTAAAAAAAAAAACCGTTATATTGCTATTCCTAAATTTAAAAAACAAATTGACATTTTGTCATTGGAAGCTAGTGCAATTTCCAAGGACATAAAACTTAATGTTTTGAAATAGCATGAAATTGCTAAAAAATTCAAATCAAATTTTTTCAAGTGCATGTTTTGACAATGAAGATGACAAAATATAACTTAATTTAGAAAAACAAACCACCATGTCTACTAGATAGAGAAAATAAAAAATCAACCATATACATTCACTTTAAAAGCCATAAAATTAAATATAATTAACATATTGAAAGAAATCAAGCAAAAACTTAAAGATAGAAATTGAGTTATTTTTTGGTAGATTTTTAAGTTTACTAGACCTATCTACCCTCCTAAAGCATAATTAAGGTCCACTCTACATATTATCCTTTTTGTTCTACCTTGTAGGCAAGGATATTTTAGTAAAATATCAACCATAATTGTAAAAATGTCAACAAAAAAACCAAAAATAAAAAAAATAAACCAAAAAAATTTCTTCCAAAGGCTCACATGCTTATCTCTATTTTCCATCCTTGCTACATAACTTTTCTTACCACTTTACTATTCTAGTAAGGTGGAATCAGGGTTAGTTATGCTATCATACTTATTCTTGGTTCTTGTATTGAATCATGGAAACTATTAGAGAAACAGGAAAAAAAAAATGGTAAAGAAACTTAAATTTCCCTTTTTAAATTTCATTGTTATAAAAAAGGGAAATATGGTAGAAATGACTATTTTTTTAAAAAAAAAAATTAAATATAAACATTCAAAATATGGAAGAATATTTATATTGAAAATAAGTTACTTTTCAAGTTTAAAAATGGTAGAGATTAAATTTACAAATTTGGATCATTTCATTTTCTTTAAAGAATTAATTCTATGCTATAACGTCACCCATTTTCCAGGAAAGATAATAAGTTAAAAGATGCCATCACCAATAATTCAATGATCAATGGGTGATTGAAAAATGACAATGGAAGGTCCCTGTAGACACAATCAATCAAGCTGATTCCCCTACTCCCCTTTTCAAAAAAGTGTTCGTCTCATCACATCTTTCAGAAATCCAGCTTTCATAGCCAAAAACTAATGAGGAACTGGGAGAACACTTTGGAATGTTTTATGGGAATCCATGGAACTGGCCTGACATTTATCAGACCTCATATTACACTTCTCCTCAATGCTGATTGCAGTGATCAATTGGAGGAGGATCTTCTCCAGTTCCTCCCCATTACTCCATTCATTAATCTTGGACTTGATCAGCTTTGGGTTACTGCAAATAGTCTCCCAAATGGGGTAATTCTTTCTGGGCATCAGGTAGTCCCCTTCTCCAAGCTTCAAACCTGAGCAAAAATCAGCACTTCCATCCCCTAGATAGATGAACCTCTTCTTCCCCTCTGCAGACACAGAGGTCCTTACCATTTCCATGACCAGACCCTGTTGTAAAAGACGAAAGAAGATGATCATTTCTCTTTATAAAATCTCTAGCATGTTTGGTTGCTACGAATCAGCAGGAAAAGCAGAGAAAATTTCTTTCATATTTCCATGTTTCAACCAGATTATGGTAATAGTTAGTTGTGGAAATGAACCTTGCACATGTTGGGAGGGCAGATGTTGCAGCCATGGGAAGATGACTTGAGATCATGGTATGGTAAGATTCTGAGCCTTCCTTCTCCATCCACAAAGCTAGGGTTTGTTTTGATTTCGGAGAAACAGTCCATCAACCCATGATGTTTCAGGACTGTCTCAATGAAGAAAGCATTTGCATCACTGACTATCCTCAAATCACACCTGAATTAATGGACATATTAGATTTAAAATCCCACTAAATATATGAAACGTTGAGAAAAATGATTTGGAAAATAAAAATAAAAAATACCCAGAAGCATGAGCTGATTTAATTGCAGAGATAATCCTGGGATGCAATGGAGCCCTTTTTAGACATTCTGCAATTTCCTCCATAGTTTTCCCTTGTGAGTGAAGTTCCATAAACATCCTATCCTGTAAAATATATATATATATATATAGCATTGAATTTAGCCTCTCATTGTTGTAATAACATACAACCCAAAATGGCAAAATCTTCATAACCCAAAAAACCCAGTTGTAACAACAATGCAGACAACCCTTTAGGAAAAAAAGAAAAGAAAAGAAAGGAAAAAGAAAAAGAAAATCTGAATGGAAGAAACAAAACAAACCATGAGAGAGTTCCAAGGCATGGTGGGGAGGAGCTGAGTGAACAAAGGGGTGAGACCCAACTCATCCACAACCCAATTATCACTATCACAGTCTATAATGGTCTTGTCAAAATCAAAAACCACCACCACAGCCATTGCTGCAAAGGAAAAAGAACAAAGAAAAAATGGTTTTGGGCAGTAAGTTGCTTGCTTTAAACCACATAACAGGCTCTGTATTATATAGAGGAACCCTTCATAAAAAAAATAAATAAATAAAAATGGAGATGGTGTCCTACAATGAGTGGGAGTCCTGGCATCCTGTTCCCATACACGTTTCGGTCTCCTGGTCGTTTGATGTTGACATGAATCAATATTGCAGAGAGAGGTACCTGTTTGGCACTTGGCAGTGACAGTAGAAATCAAATTTGGTTTTTTATTTTGCATTTTTTTAAAAATCAACCTATAATTAACATAATCTCCAAACAAGGCCTTACCTACTCAAAACCACTGATATTGAAGACCCATGTGGATCCAAGGAAGAAAAGTAGAGATTAGGCATTTAAAAAAGGCATCTAGTAAGCTTTAATTAACCACATGAGAGGGCCGCCCCCCTTATATGACTTTATAAGGCACTTCCTCTTTCCTTGGAATGAGGGTTCTTTGTTTTATGTCATTTTTTTAAACACAAAGATGTTTGTGCCATCTTGTTGATGACTCATTGCTGCTTGGATTAGCTTTTTAGTTGATTATCTTTTTTGCTTTGTTGGGTCCAAATGACATGAATCCAAGGCAACAAGGTTTGGTCACACTATGAGTGATTAATCAATCAGATTGCTTTGTTAGGTAGTCTCATTTCTTAATAATTTAATTTAGTGGAAAATTCTTGTGAGCTTCTCTCCGAAATGATTGTTGTTCTTTGATATTAAAAGCTTTGGTACTTCGACATTTCAACTTCATCCAGCGTACTTTTGTCAAGACAATATGACAAGGATATGAGTGTAGGAGTCCATTTCATATACTTTGGCATAAAATAAGGATATAAGAATATGTTAATTTTTTTACATCAAACTAATTTTCAATTGATTTTTTTTCTTTCATTATATTATGTCCACGATAATTTCTCCAATGGGGAATCCCATTGAGAGGAACAATGAAAATTTGTCAAATATCTTTTTAAATTTTAATCAAATTAAAGGAGACGAGTGTGAAAACAATAAATGAAAAAAAACGAAAGGTATTCGATGAAATTTCAAAAAAACTATGTACTAAAACCTTCATCGGTTATATATATTCCAATCTCTAACCCCCAACTATCGGTTCTTGTCCCTGTCCTATTAGGTCAAGATCCCAGTGTCTTTACCCAAACCCATCTACGGCTCATGCAGACCCAAGCAAGCTTTCAGCTCGATGTACATTATTATTAGCTCATTTGGAAGATTCTGGAATGACTTAATAACTGGAAGAAAGAGTTGGAAGAAATCATCTTGTTTGACATAATAACTGGTCAAAACATAATTTTCTGTCAATAAATGATCCCAATAACCAATAAGAAACAGTAGGAGTTGGAAGAAAGAGTTTTAGCGTAACAAATGAAGCATAAGCACCCATGTCCCCTCCGATAATATGAAGATGGTAACTAGAAAAATGGTATACAACTGGGGATTGCGCAGAATGCAGCAATATAATTCACTTGGATTTCTGATGCTTTTATAGAAGTTGTTCATGCTAGAAACAAATAATAAACAGAACTTTTACCAGTCAACTTCCCGACTGTATGGAACATTATGTACAGTTGAATGATGAAGAAATGCAGAGTCCTGCCCACACCATATCTTTCTCCATTGCAGCTTTCAGATGATTTTATATCTTTGATTGTCCATGCTTATGGTGCTTCTTCGATTGCTGTTGTTGGACTCTTCATCATTTCTACGACCCTTTCTCCTGTTCATCTCTGAGTACATTTCCTCTATCATTGGCTTCCACAGTCGGACCCGAGCATTTATAAACCAATTGGAAACCTGCGTATTGAACAAATATAGAGAAGAGGAATAAGGCGCACACACATTGCTTAAATAACACCAAAGCCCGAAACCCCTTCTTCAGGGCAGGCCTTTTTACCGGATAGCAACTCCTCCATGGTCTTCTCAAATGTTAACAGTGAAAGAAAAAATGAAAGCAAAACAACATTTGTACATTTCTTGATTCATCAGAAACTGCAAGTACCTGGCTCCTTGTCAATCCACTTTTTACTGCAAGCAAATGCTTCTCCGTGTCCTTAGGATACCTGAAAAGGGAAATCCATGAAAAATTCAAATTTGAAGATTACAAGTTATTAATCCTTCAAAATTTCGGTTTTGTTTTCCCAAAATGTTTAGACCTCTGGTCAATCAAAGTTCTGATACATGTTGAACAATGAATTTTCCTAAAAGCTTAAACGTGCTAGGATTGTGGTCCACAATGTACATCATGCTCTACCAGTCAAAAACACATCCTAAATGAAGATTGTCAAAACCTTTGAATGGTCTCCAAGGTACTTCTGATGAAAAGCTCATCGGTTTGACCAACAGTAGTATGTAGAAATTGGGATATAAGACCCACTCAAAGAACATGATTGGTGGAAGAAAGAAAAGAAGAAGAAGAAAAAGAAGTCCAGAAGCTAGCATTGAGGGCAAAAACGAAAAAACAAAAAAACTAAAATACTCAGGAGCTAGGTTTAGTGGAGAAAGCTATGCCACATCTACGAGGAAAAGATAATATTCCCAAGAACAGCATTAGGCATTGATGATTCTATCCACAAGTGTATGAAGACTGACATTCTAGTAAAGGAACTCACGGATGTAGAAAGTTCTGGAACATCCATGCCCGTAAAACTGAGACAGATCTTTCTGGCAAGCCTCTTTGCGGTCTCCATAGTTGATGATCTTTTCTTCTTAGCTGCTGGAGGTCCCATTGCTTTTGGATGAAAGAAGACTCAAAAGGTGGTCTCTCCTTTTCACTTGTGCATCCATTTGTGAAACGCGTTCCCATCGCAAGGATTTGGTTGCTAATTCTTTCTCTGAGGTTTTTATATAGCAAAGAGATCGTATGAAGGGCAAATCGAGCATGTATCTGAGGATCCAACTCTGTTGCAGCATGAAACGCAGATATCACTGTATGAATCTCGTCCAAGCATTGGTTATATTGGTCATCAACCTGAGTCCAAAAAGTATGAAGCGTTGTCATTTTAGTAACAAAAGACTAATTCTAAACCACCCACCTAAAATGAAAAGAGCACAAGCCAAATCAGTAACTCAAACCAGGAAAAGTCTTTCTGACCAAGTTTGTATTAGAACCGGGCAAAAACAAGGATGGCCCATCTTGCATGATTAAGTTTTCAGCCAATTGCAGCTTTGGTGTTGGATCAAGCCCTTAAATTCTTGATAAGTTCAAAGAAAATACTCATTCAATCAGTTTTAGCCTTCTTTAGAGACATGGACATCTAAACTAATTTCAGTTTTTCTCTATACAAAAGTTCCAAAATTTTTGAGGAAAAGAATTGACCATTTGATAATTCAAACTCATTGAAACTAACTTCAGTGTTTCTCCATAAAAATGTTCCAATATTTTTGAGGAAAAGAATTGACCATTTTGTAATTCAAACTCAAATTGCTGCCAAACATATAAAATTGAGTTCAATAATAGCAGTAATTAAACCAACATACCACTTGAAGTAGAGCCAGAAGTTGGGTTTTCTTAGCTTCAACTTCCCGCTTTTGCAACACTGGATCCATTGGAACTGCATATCTACCATCCTCATCAGGAAATTCATCAGAACCCATCACTAAAAGCCCTCTCTGAGCAGCATAACCTGAAGATAATTGCACATTTGCCTGACCCCCAGTCCTAGTGGTTGAATAATTCGAGTGGTCTAGATTTTCAAGCGAATAGTTCAAAATTTCAGCAAGTATTTCCTGAATCACATGAAGATATCTTGATCCAGATATTACTTGAGAGAATTGGGCAGGTCTATAAGAACCAAAACTCAGGGAAAGCTCCTTACTGTTGCAAGAACCTTGTTCTGAGCCCAATCCTACTTCATTTAAGCAAGGGTGAGTTACACCCGAACAGCTTCTCTCGGAGCACTGATTTGGAGCAGTTGCCCCGCACATAACAGAGGGCTGAGAAGTGGCAAGACTTAGAGACAACTCATTAGAGGAGCCATAAGGAGGAACTGTTCTCGTGTCTGCACTTGATGATATCCACCCATTTGGATCCATGTCTCCTATGATATGAAATGGTTGAAACCCGGTTCTTAAAGTGGTTTTCCCAGTAAGCTCTGGAGGAGGAAGAAACTTGTCAAAACCCCATTTACGAGTCATGTCACTTAGTACTCCATCATAGGGACAGTCCACTGAGGTTGCAAGTGAAGAATTTGAAGTATTGGAGCAGTCACTTGAGACAAAAGTCCTTAAATCTTCTGAAGGGAAAACTGAAGTCGCTGAAATGGCTAAATTATCTAGATTTTCGTGAAGTCCACTTTTTGTGGCCAAAAGGGTGGCGAGTGAAGAAGCAGAAATGGTTGTCACTTCATTGAATTGCTCCTGACCATTGGTGCTTCCAATGGGGCAGGCTTGTCCAAGTGATGAATTTCTAGAAACCAACTCATCAGAATCAACAATCGCTGGGCGACTAGTCATTTGAAAATCAGCATGGAGACCATTTATAGTTTCTCCTTGCAACATTGGAAGCACGGGAAGTCCAATCATGAACTGGTTTTGGCTGTTGAGGTGAAATAAATCAGACTGAATGAGTGAATTTGTGGACATGTGTGAAGAAACTCCATCCATGACCACATGATTCCGGCCAGCTATATCCATTGGCACATTGAACATATCATTCTCCATCATTTTACGAGTCACAAAAGAATCGAAACCCCTTACGCAAGAACAGCTGCTACATCATTATTATCAACCTCTGGGTCCAAACCATAAGTTACAGCAGTTTTATTCCAGAAGAAACATTCCAACTCTTTCAGGTAACCTTCCCAATGAAAATCAAAGCAAATCAGACAAATCAGTTCATATGTTTATCCAGAATAAGGAAGATTTGAAAATTTAAATCTGCCTATCATCTGTTGCTGTATAGCAAAATCAGCCTTGAAAAATTAGTTTCAGGAAGTATAAATATACACCCCATTACCACTCTCGGATGACAATACATTTTTCCGAAGACGAGAAAAAAACTTACAAGTCACATCCATTCCAACACCAAACAGTTAGCAGAACACAATTTGTCCACTAATTTTTTTTTCCTTCTCCCTTTTCCTGTACTTTGTCGTTTTCGAATCCACACAGAATGGCATACAATAATTTCTGAGAAGGCAACATTTAATCGGTTTTTTACTTTAACAGACTATTGAGGACAATCATACTGCAAAACACGCATGTGTGTGTGTAAAATGTGAGGACAAAAAAATCCATCAACTGTGCAATTTGAAACAGAAGCACAGTGACTTCTCACAAGCCGAGACAGCAGTCTGATTTAACAGCTAAAGTGGACAAAATGAACAAAAATTATGCAAAGAAATCGGCAACTTGAACAGCTTACAGATAAATGCGTATGAACAAGACAGTGAATACTATTGAATCACTGCAGTGCTGCCCATTGTTCTATTTTTCTTTTGAAGCCATTGTATTCCACATTTCACATCCGGATTGCCAGACAGACCAACGATTGAGGAACACCATGCACCTAACCTATAGGACCGGGGCGATTTGAGAAGGTCTGCGAGTAAGTCTGAGGTGTTTTAGAAAACATTTCTAACATAAAAAAAAACGTTTCTGAAAGAAGTAAAAAAGAAAATCGGCCGTTTGTCAAATTTTAGAGATCACTTTTGAAAAGATGAAAATGATCTGTAGTGTTTCCCAGAGAAACAATTGATAGAAATACATGATTCTCTCAAAAACAGTTCTAAAACAACACTTTCACGAAAAACATTTCGAAGAAAAACACACTGTCAAGCGCACTCTGATTTATATCAGCTTGTTTGTATATTCAGAAGGATGTGAACATGCCCACCTCACCAGTCAAAACTATTGTGGAACCCAGTATCATTAAAGTAGGAGAGGAATTATCTCAGCACCTTTTTGGCATACTAAAGAGTAAAGAAATGGGTGGAGTGGATGGCAAAAAGGCATGGCTAAGCTAGACCCACATTACAGTAATCCACAACACCAAATGGTACTGATCAAAAGCAAGAGAAAGAACAGAAAATTTGCAAAACCAAAGTAGAGACAGCATGCTCACATGCAAAAAAAATTGAGAGTTAACATCACCAAAAGTTCAAAATTTGAGTGCTTAGCATTCAGTCACGAGCAGAAGTGTTCAGCAGAAATGGTAAAATTATACAGAAAGGCAAGAGAAAAGGGTGTGGAAAGTAACCAACCTTCCAATTCCATCCATTTGGAGAGGAGGAATGACCCACTTGGAAAAAACCAGTGGACGAGTGTTCTCCAGAAAGCCCTGCGAGAAGGAAAATGGTGGGGTTAAGAAATTTTCTCATGCAGATTCTCTGTTCCCCTAATCAGACTCAGAAATCTTCACAACATTCAAAAGACAAAGAGGGATGTTTGTGGTCTGATTGAGACTATGTGTAGTTTTCCTCTGAGAACACAAAACAAGCTGTTGCAGTGCCAAAGTTCACAAGAAATCATTTGTTTCTCTTTCTTCCCAAACAGTTCAAATCAAAAGGCAGAGAACAGTGAAAGGACTTTGTTACTTCTTTAATGAAAAAGAACTAGGTGGAAAAGCTACCAAAGCCCAAGGAAGGCTCATGCATTAGCCCCACATTTCTCCAACCACAGAAGAAATAAATGATCATGAAAACCAATACAAAAAAGAGGGGTAAATTTCTTTGCATGAATAGAAAAGTGGGATTTTCTTCAAGAACCCAAAAACCAAGAACAAGAAACTGAAATTCAGAGTCTCAGACCCCATCAGGAATCATTACCTTTCTTTCTCACCACCCACCAAATTTAGAGCTCAAAATACAGAAATAGCCCTAAAAAACAAAGGCCTCCTCTCTCCACCTCACTGGCCACAGGATTTTAAAGATCAAAACACAGATGGGCCTTGGGGAGAAAGGACACCCATCACAGAGAACCCATTAAAAGGAAGAAAGAGAGCGTCAAAAACGCCAAAACAAGGCTTCTGCAGAGAGAGAGGGAGATAGGGATGAATGGAATGGACCCATTCATCACGATAGAAAGAGAAGGAAGACCCACACGATAGAGGGAAAGAGAGAGAAAACATTTACTCTTTGGTGGTGCAGTGCCACTCATTTCTATTGCAGGCTTTTGAGGGCCCATCCCCATCCCTCTGCTCATCTCCTCTCTCTGCGCTCTCTGTCTCGCTCTGAAGACTGATCTCCCTTGAGGGTCCTTCATTATCTGCTCTCTCTCTGCAATCATCACAACCAAAATATCTGGATTCTCTCTGTTCAAACTCCTGTTCATGGCAGATGTTCTCAGCAACATTTTTCAGAGAAAGGGCTCTACTTTTTATCTATTTTAGACAAGCAGCTAATGTGATGAGAAAGAAGAGTAAAGAGAGGAAGAAATTTATATACTTTTGGTCCAGACTCTGAAAGCTGAAGGCTTAAGGCAATGGTAGGTAGGACAGAGAGAGAGAGAGAGAGAGAGAGAGCATCCACTGTTGTATCAGTGTACTTTTAGATCAAGTATGATGATGCAAGCAACCCCCAACCCAAAGGGCTTGAGTTTCAAAATCTGGTGCCAAGATCTTTGACGAATTTATTGGGTGCAATTACAAGCCTACTACTTCTTCTTTTGCTTTGTACGGTTTACTCACTTTGCATTCAAACAACCCCAAAAAGTGAGTCGTGACAAACGAATGGAACAACCCTAATTGCCTTCCATGCTCAAACCAATGGAGCTTTGAGCAAAAATAATTTATTTTAAAAAATTACAAAATAAATTCATTCCCATAATAATTCTTAAATTTAAATCATTTAGATGGATGTGATTTTAAATATGAAAATTATCAATTAATTTTTAGATGAAATAAAAAAAATATCAACTAATTTTCAAATGAGATTATTAAAATTTAATAAAATAATATCATCTAAAATTGCAACTGACATTGCTTTATTTAAGCATGATTCTATTAGAAAAAGAAAAAAAGTTTAAAAACTCAAAAAAAAAAAAAAAAAAAGTGTGATGTGGAATGCCAGCAATGAAAATGTTGCTTCCTTAAAGATGAAATAAATATTTTATGGTTTGGAGTTATAGAAATGTTTAATAACATCAACTAATTTTCAAATGAAATAATTAAAGTTTGACCTAAAAGAAATATAAAATATCAATCACTATGAGAAAAGTCTGTCTTGACTTTACCAGCTTTCATTTGCTTATCCATTAATATTTCTCAAGGGTGGGGAACTAAAAGTCTAAATCTTTCCAATAGTGACATGTTAATGTAAGAGAAGAATGATGGAGACCCACCAATCCCCATCACATAAGACAACATGGGGTTGGTGGGTTTATTTATTTTTATTTTTTGGAATATAACTGACTATACCACCATATGATAATTCTATACATCATTGTCAATATTTTGTACACTGGCGTTCCTGATTTCATTTTCTTACAGAGCATTTCCTTCCTCATCTGTCATGTTCCATCTAGAAGTGGAGGGCCTTCTGGTTTTTGGCCTTTTTTTCTCAAAAAAGAAAACAACAATAATAATAACAGTAGGGCTTGCTTGAGAACTGTTGGACTTTTTTAGAATGAAATATAATTTTCTAACTAAAAAAATACAATTGATAAATAGTTTAATAAAAATAACATTTTTTTAGAATTTATTTTGAAAGCAATTTTTTTTTTTTTGGAATAAATTTGATGTATTTTTTTGTTTTCTTACGAATTATCTATGACAGTTGAAAATATAAAGAAAAAAAAGTTTAGAAAATTTTATATTATATATAGGTGTATAGTATATTTATGAATAATAAATTAAGAAAACTATTTTTCATATTTTAATTCCTAAACAAAAACTTGTTCTTAAAAATAATTTAAAATTATCCTCAAAAACTAATTTTGAAAATCATTTTAGAAGTAACTGTCAAATAAATCCATAGTCTACTTCGGAACATTTTAAAAAATTGTTCTAAAAATGATTTAAAAAAAAATTCGAACCCGTTTGGTAGATATTTTAGGAAGCGCTTATAATATTTTTAATACTTAAAATTTTTTATCTTTTAAAATGTTAAAAATGCTATAAATATTTTTTAAAATCACTGTCAAATACACTCTTCTTTAATATTATTGTTGAGGTATTAAGAATGTTTAAATATTAGGAAAGTTGAGATATTAGAATATTAGTTGTTATTTCCTTATATCATTCATTTCTTGTATCATTTACCATTCATCAATTTAAAGATGGTATCAGAGCCATGAAATTAAAATCCTGGATGTTTTGTTGGTAAGGCCAGCTATCGCCCCTCTTTCGCGATAAAAAAAAAAAAAAAAAGAGTGAAAAAATACTATTGTTTTTCAATCTGAAGGTACTTTTAATCCAGGAATTATTTTGACCGAATCAAACTATAACGTTTGGTCACAACTCGTGGAGATGCATATTGTTGAACGAGAAAAACTTTCCTACATTCGAGGTAAGACAAATCCACCAAAAGAGTCAGAAGATGAATATGAAAAATGGTATGCTGAGAATCAAAAGGTGAAGAGATGGTTGTTAATGTCCATGACTCCAACAATTATGAAGTGTTACTTATGCTTACCCACCGCTCAAGAAATTTGGAGTGCATTATCAAAGGCCTTATATGATTGGAGAGATGAATTACAAGTTTTCACTTTGAATCAAAAAGCCTTCACTGCCAAACAAAGCGGCATGTCTCTTTTTGAATATTATGGAGAGTTAAGTGAAATTTTTTGTGAATTGGATCATCGAGATAAGGTAGTCATGAAAGACCTTGAGGACATTGTAGCATACCGGAAATCCATTGAACGACAACGGGTGCACATCTTTCTTGTTGGATTGGATGGTGACTTTGAGCAAGTTCGAGGAGAGATTCTACGCAAAGATCCTCTTCCTGATTTGGAAGAATGCTATGCATTGATTCGACGAGAGGCAGTGCGTCATGCTAGTATGAAAGCAGAATCTGACAATCCTGACACCTCAGCTATGGTAGTTCGACACCGATCAACCCAAAATTGGTAGGACCAATCCAAAACTAACCATCCTAAGGCATACCATAATATTAATAAGTCAACCTTCAAATGCACTTACTGCAATAAGACTGGTCATACCAAGAGTCGTTGCTTTGAAATTGTGGGATATCCAGACTGGTGGGATCATAATCGTGATCAACGGAAGAATGATTTCATGAAAACCTCGACTACAACTGTTGCCGAAATAAAAACAGAGGTTAATGTTGTTGAGAAAGTCTCTGCATTGGTAGCCGTTACAGATTATGGTGGTAAGTTTTTAAATACTTCTACACCTATTATTAATAGTGCATGAATAATTGATTCTGGTGCTACAGATCATATGACTTTTGATTCTAGACAAGTCTCACCCCTTAGACCTTCCTCACAAAAAATTGTTTCCACAGCCAATGGTAACACAACCATAGTTATTGGGGAATGATACTTAACTCTTACTGATACTTTGAATTTGGATTTTGTTTTAGTTGTTCCATCTTTAGATTACAATCTTTTATCAGTTTCTCAAATCACTACGACCTTATCTTGTATTGTCATTTTTTGGTCTGAATTTTGTGTTTTTAAGGACATCCAAACAAGACAGATGATTGGTTGTGGTATTAAGCGGGGAAAACTCTATTACTTGGACTTGCAGTCAAAGGATTCAAATAAGTTACGACAAACCTTGATGACAGATAATCTGAGAGGGAGAAGAAAAAGTCTGAAATTTGGTTGTGGCATCGACGTCTGGGACATACTTCCTTTGGTTATTTAAAAAAATTGTTTCCTAGTTTGTTTGCAAAGAGTGATATTTCTAGTTACCGTTGTGATATTTGTAAATTGGCTAAAAGTCATCGTGCTTCATTTCCGTTAATTTTGAATAAAAATCTGTTTCCTTTTATGGTTATACATTCTAATGTTTGAGGCCCATCCAAAGTCCTAACTTTGAGTGGTTCGCGTTGATTTGTTACTTTTATTGATGATTGTACCAGAATGACATGGTTGTACTTGATGAAGACCAAAGATGAAGTGAACTTGTTGTTTCAAAAATTTCATAAAATGATTGAAACTCAGTACAATGCAAATGTTCGGATTATGCGTAGCGATAATGGTGGAGAATATCAGAGTTCTAATCTTCAAAAGTATTTGGAAGGACATGACATCATTCATCAGACTACTTGTTCCAATACACCCTAGCAAAATGGAGTCGCTGAATGGAAAAATCGGCACTTGTTAGAGGTTGTTCGTGCTTCCTTGATAGCAGCAAAAATACCGATATCTTATTGGGGAGAAGCAATCATATCTGTCGCATACTTGATCAATCGGGTACCTTCCAACCCAATTAACTTCCAAACACATTTCCAAGCTCTTACTAATGCCGTAGTTGCCCCAACGTCCCAAATCTACCTCCTCGTGTTTTTGGTTGTGTGGCATTTGTACATCTACACAAACACCAACACACCAAGTTAACTTCCCGTGCATTGCAATATGTGTTTGTTGGATATGCATTACACAAAAAGGGATATCGATGTTACCATCCTCCAACTCGACGAATGTTTATTACAATGGATGTGGTGTTTCATGAATATTTGATGTATTTTTCATTTAAGTCTGAACTTCAGGGGGAGTACCAGAAGAAAATTCAGACTCTCGATTATGATTATCATATCTCTGAGGAGAATGAATCTGAACAATATGAACTAGTGAACCAGGAAGCGGATAAGTTGGATATGAGTGGTACAACTTTGGAACCAAGTAGTAATGACCACCCAGAAACTGAAGAAGTGATAGAAGAAGGAAGAGACAGTATAATTGAACCATCACCACCACCTGAACAATTTGGGTCCGAAGACGTCTTCACTGAAATACCAAACCAATCATTGTCTGTTGAGAGTGTTCTTAATTTGGAACCTAATTCATTCATGAAACGGTTACCACACCGTCATAATAAAGGTATTCCTAAACCCACATATGAACTTGAATTGTCTACCAAAGTCAAATATCTCATGAGCAACTATGTGTCTAATCATCGTTTGTCTAAATCAAATAAATCATTTGTAAATCAATTATCTAATGTAGTTATTCCTAACAGTGTGCAGGAAGTCTTAGCTGATCCAAGGTGGAAAGCAGTCATGAATGAAGAGATGAAATAATTGCAAAAGAATAAAACATGGGAACTCGTAAAATGTCCACCAGGAAAGAAGCCAGTTGGATGTCGTTGGATCTATATTATGAAGTACAAGGCAGATGGTAGTATTGAACGATTTAAAGCAAGACTGGTAGCAAAAGGGTACACTCAGACTTATGAAATTGACTACATAGAGACATTTGCATCTGTAACTAAGATCAACACAATTCGAGTATTACTGTCTTTAGCTGCAAACTTGGATTGACCATTACAACAGTTCGATGTGAAAAATGCCTTTTTGCATGACGAGCTATCTGGAGAAGTATATATGGATCTTCCACCAGGATGTATGGTGTCAGAAGGTGTGCAAATTGAAGAAGTTATTATATGAGTTGAAGCAATCCCCGAGAGCATGGTTTGGAAGGTTCACAAGGTCAATGAGAGTTTTTGGCTATCATCAAAATAATTCAGATCACACTTTGTTCCTGAAAAAACAACATGGTAAGATTACAACACTCATCATATATGTGGATGACATGGTAGTTACAGGAAATGATCTTGAAGAAAGAAAAGCTCTGCAAAATTATCTATCTAGAGAATTCGAAATGAAAGATCTAGGTCATCTGAAATACTTTCTTAGGATTAAAGTTTCTTGATCAAGTGAAGGAATTTTTCTGTCTCAAAGAAAGTATGTCTTAGATCTTTTACAGGAGACTGAAATGTTGGGAAGTTAACCTATTGATACACCAATAGAAGAAGGTTTGAAATTGTGTGTTGAGCCTAATCAAGTATCAACCGATAAGGGAAGATACCAGAGACTTGTGGGGAGATTAATGTACTTAGCTCATACAAGACCAGATCTTGCTTATGCATTGAGTGTAGTAAGTCAATACATGCATAATCCTGGAGAGCAACATATGAATGCAGTCATGCGTATTTTGAGGTATTTGAAGAATGCTCCTGGGAAAGGAATTTTGTTCACTAAAAATGTTGATCATCAGAGTATAGAAGTATATATTGATGTTGATTAGGCCGGTGCAGTGGATGATAAGTGATCTACATCTGATTACTTTACCTTTGCAGGTGGTAATCTTGTGACATGGAAAAATAAAAAGTAGAATGTCGTCGCTCGTTCAAGTGCAGAAGCGGAATTTAGGGGTATGACTCTAGGTCTTTGTGAGGCATTATGGTTAAGACTCCTCTTATAAGATTTAGGTTACCTATCTAGGCAACCAATCCAATTGTTTTGTGACAATAAAGTCATATGTGATATTGCTCATAATCCAGTACAACATGATCGTACAAAGCATGTCGAGGTGGACATATTCTTCATTAAGGAAAAGTTGGATGATAAGATTGTAAAATTGCTTAAGATTCGATCAGAAGATCAATTAACCGATATCCTCACCAAAGTTGCAGTCTCAAGTCGAGTGTTCTCAAGAATTTTAGACAAGTTGGGCATGTGTGACATCTATGCACCAACTTGAGGGGGAGTGTTGAGATATTAGGAATGTTTAGATATTAGGAAAGTTGAGATATTAGGAATGTTGAGATATTATGATATTAGTTGTTTTTTCCTTATATCATTCATTTCTTGTATCATTCTTTCCCATTCTAAGAATGGTGATTACCCTCTATATTTACTTTGTACATGAATGAATGAAATAATTAATGAAAAACTACCATTCATCAATTTGAAGAATTATTTAGAACAAAAATTTGTTTTAAAACTTGGGGTATGGCCAGCTTGCTTTTCTATATTTTTAATTTTTTATATCCAGTGTTTTATTTTTAAATATTTTCGTATTTATATTAAATAAATAAATAATTACAAAATCATAAAAAAGTCATAAAAATCATTTTAATTTTTTTTATTTTGCATTATATAATTACAAAATATGTTTTTTTTTTTCTCTTAAAAGCAAAAGGCAAAGCTATAACTATCAAACATGTTTAATATTTACAATCAATAAATAATAATAATAAAATAAAATATTTATATTTAAAATAAAAATAAAAATGGGAGTTTATTCAATCAGTACCTTAATTACCAAGGTACCTTTAGACATATTTCTAATTTTATTAGCTTTTAAAAAAATAGAAACTACATGTTATTTTTCATTCATGCTTTTAGTTTTTTAAAATATTAAGCATGCTTAATAATTATAATTTCATTTTTTATTTTTAAATGAAAGTAAAAACATTTTTATAGCTATATAATAATAAAAGAAAAAATGGACCATTTTCATAATTTTCCACAAATTTTCAATTTTCACGTTGGGAAGCGTTAAATCATTAGTTTGATGAAAAAGAATAAATGTGGATGAGTGTGTTTTAAAAATTATTTTAAAAATAATTTACAAATAATTTTTTTATATCTTTTAATTTCTACTATAAAAAAGATAAAATTTGAGAAAAATAGTATAACTCAATTTATCCTTCTTTAAGCCTAGGAGTTGACATTTTAGGGTTGATAAAATAGAAGACAAAGATAGTATTTGGTAAAATTTAATAACTTGAAGTGATTTGATAACTTAAATTAAGTAGATTAAGTATGTTTGGTAAAACAATTTAATATTATAATTTAAATTTAAAAATGACTTTAAGTATTAAGTCAAAGTAGTTAATTTATTATTGGAAACTTAATATTATAATTTAAAGTTAAAAATGAATTAAAGTATTAAGTCAAAATAGTTAACTTATTCTTAATCCTATATTATTTTTTTTTTGTGTTATATGATAATTTCTAATGAAAAAATATTCAACAATCATAACTCCAAATTCATTACTCAATTTTTTTAGTAAATATTTTAAAGTTATTTTTATAAATCTACAATACTTTAATAAGTATGAATGTTTAATAAACAAATTTATTACTTAAAATTAAATAAATGTTAGTTAAATTTTTAATAATAAATATTAATTACAATCAATGGGTAACCTTAATACTTAAAGTAAAAAAATAAGTAATAAATTTTAAGTTAACAATTTAAAAATAATATAACTTAAAGTCAACTTAAGTCATTAAGTAATAAGTATTAAGATTTACCCAACACCCACAAATTATTCGGATAAATTATATAATATTTTACTAAATTAAAATTATAATATACAAAATACAAAAATCCAGTAGTAGCCTGTTGGGCTTGCTGAAGTTTGGGCCGAATTGGGCCAGGTGTATGTGGGTCAGGGATTGGGGCTAGTATGGGTCCAGCTAAACCAGCTGAAGGTCCAAGTCCTGCCCAGTATGATGGGTTCTGAGGATTGGGACTTTTGCTAGACATGCTGCATTTGAGGCCCAAGAAAGGCTCAATTAATAACATGATTTCAGTTGGGTCCAATTTATGGAGCCGGCTGGCCCATTAAAAACCCGTAGAAACAAATCTACTTGATTAGCTGGCCCAAACCAGTTAGGTAATATGGGTCACAGGGATAGAGTTCAGGCCACTTAGCCCTACTCTGTTTTTTCTTAACAGAAAAAAAAAAAAAACTCAAATTTCCCTTCACTTTGGCCAAATTTTCCAAAAAAAGAAAAAAGAAAAAAAAGAGAGAAATAAACCCCAAAACTCTAAACAAATTAAACAATACTAATTGGAAATAAAATATTTTAAATATATTAATTTAGATAAAGCACTGAAATAATTTTATAGAAAATATTTTATTAAGAATTTAAGAGATTTGACCCAAAAGGTAGAAATAATGGAAGAAAAGACAAAAAATAGGGAAGTGGGCTATTGAATGCATGGTAGGGAAGAACCGTAAAAGGATGGACATGGTGAATGGTTATGAGATGTCAAAATCACATTTCCACCATTAGGCAGAGAGTCAAAACTCAAAAGCCCTGACAGCTTCAAGGGTAACCGACACTTGTGATTCATTTATGGTCACCAATCACTATACATATCTTTGTCCTATTAAAACTTAAATATTGTAAAATTAATAAATACACAAATAAAAAGAAAATATTAGAAAAAAAAAAAAAACTAAATGTCACATGCCCCTCAGGGTTGTTCACAAGGCAGGGCCCCAACCACAAGATTCATCTCTGCCATTGATTTTATTTATTTATTTATTGGGTTGACATTGAGCCCACACGAAAAGGTTGTAGGCCCAATTATTGCTTACCTACCATCAGTCCTTTTAAATCCATCTCTTTCTCTCTTTTCTAACTTTTTTTTTTTTTTTTTTCTCTGTTGAGTACACGAAAACTTATGAGAAATATGTACAAATATGTAAACAAATTTGGCAAAGCAAGAAACACCCACCATCCAATATGGGCTTTCTCTAGTGGCATTAGAAGAGCTTAAAAACTCAAAGTGGGAGATTAATTTGAATGGAGATTTGATCATTTATTGAAGAGGAAACACAAGATTTTCAACACTATTTGAATGCATGCACCCAAACAAAACTTAAGAAAAGAACACATATACAAACCAATCCCCAAACCCCAATTCCCAAACTAACAAAACCCATACCACCCCACTGTTTGAATTCCACAGAATTCCTAAAAAAGAAAAAGAAAAAGAAAAAAAAAAAGACTTACACTTGATGGGATGTTATCACTCATTTTCATGCAGAGAAGTGATGGCCACAACTGCAAGCTTCTGAAGATTGAGCTTCACAACAGTGTCCACAAACATCTTGGTGTCTTCTCCTGTGTTCCCTTCTGGTATGTCCACAATATAAGACTCCAAAACGATGGTGTAATCCTTCCCTTCTTTGGAAAAATCGTTTACTGAAGTCACTGATCGATAATTATTCAGTCTGTGCTCCCCTCCAACAACTCTGAAGCTTAGGATATGCTTCTCATCATCCAGAATCTCAAGCCTCTCTGTGCTGGTGGAGGCTGGAAGCCCAGAAACCACAGTGACTTCTCTTATACTCCCAACCCCACCATCACCCCTCATGGTGCAATCCTTGATGAAGTGCTTGTACTTCTGGGGGTTCTCAAAGCTTCTCACAAAGGGCCAGACCACTTGGGCTGGGGCATCAATCTTCTGTGTTATGAGAGAAGTGCAGGTGTTTGGAGATGGCTCAAAGGTGTGGTAGTTTTGGATGATGGGCTCAAGGGCTCTGAATTCTTCTTCTGCGAGGCCATGGTGATGGTGGGGGTCCATGGAGGGACCGAGGTTGTGTGTTACACTATTGAGTTTGAGCGTTGTTCAAGAAGAAGAAGAAGAAGAAGAAGAAGAATGGAACATGGATATGAATGTGATTATTTTTTGAGGGGAGGTTTGTGGATTTATATTGTGGGCCTTGTGGGGTTGTTTCTAGGACATGTTTGCCCTTAGGCTTTCCATTTTGTAGCCAACTTGTGGGGGCCAATGTTTGTTTGTTTCCCTAGAAATGGAAACAACTACTAAATCAAGGGTTTCTTGGGACAACTAGATTAAGGTTTGTATTTTATTGGGTTGGCCTTACCCTTTTAGTACATGTCAAAAGGGTATCCCTTTCTATTTTATTAGTTTTTTTTGAAAGCCATGAAATTCACGGTGGTGTATTACAATCCATGGGAAAAATTTTCTTATTTATTTATTTTTGTTTTATGCAGTCAATATTGATGACATGACTTTGAAAAAATTGAGGTAGTAGTTAAATTTAAATGCAACAGACAAGATGTCTTGATCAATCCTCAATCCTCTTCTTATTAGGTTGTGAGTTGATTGATTTGTTTATAAACAAGGGAGATAACAAAAATCATTTTTTCTAAAAAAGATTTTTAAATGTTTTAATATTATTTATTTATTTATTAAAAATAAATTTTTCATCAACTTAAAATATTAAACTTATAAAAAAAATCTAATTATCCAAACATTATCGTTAATATTACTATAATCTTTTAGCATATTTTCTCGTACTAACATCATCTTTACCCTACAAAAAACCCTAATTACAACATCACGAACAACAATTTGATCAAACTTTAATACTTGAATCTTATTATATGTGCATTTTAGATTGAATTTCATCATCTTATTTGAAAATTAATTTGTCCCGTTATTGATGAAATTTTGTTGGGAAAAAAAGAGATGGGATGGAGGAGGAAAAAGGGGACAAGAAAGGGAGAAAGGGGGAAAGGGACAAGTGCCCTAAAAGAAGGGTATAGTCTCAATCGTTGAAAAGGGCAAGGTGTAGACTGGTGGATCATGTGACAACTCCAACAAACTACCCGCGTGATCCCTAACTCCACTTGCAGGATTCCCCAAACACACACCTGGCCAGTGGCCGCCCCCACCACCCTCCATCCCTTTTTTTTTTGTTTATTTATTTATTTATTTTTATGCCACATGTAGATATTATATTCCTATATTTATTATGTGAAAAAATGTATGGGAATTAATTAATTAATTAATTATATTCCTATACAATTGTGTCCAATTCAGAGCTGGTGTGTATTGGGAGGGACAAAAACACAATGGATGGCCAAAGTGCTGTGGCCATTTTCCAGTCTGACAAACACACCCCAGAAAAAAGGCTTATTGGACTTTACTATATCTTTTATCTTCTTCTGCTTCGCCTAATTTCCTTACCAAAGCACCATTGAGAAATTTTGGGTCTTGGGTTTCTCTCCCTTTACTTCTACCTATTTTAATGCCTCCATGGATATACATCATTTCTCTGCATTTCTGGCCTTTCCTCTCTTCATGTAACTGAATTATTTCTCTGACAGATATACCATGAAAATTTTAAGTTCATTTAAAAAGTGAATAATTTTAAACAATTTTTTTTAATATATTTATACTAAAATTTAAACAATATTTCCAAATAATAATAATAAAAATATAAAAATATTCATTTTTCCACGTAAAAAAAATTAATAATGTGATGTTTATTTCCTTAATTTTTTTTTATAAATTTTATAAATATTATATCACGTTCCAGTTAGGCTCGGGTGGCTCAAACCTTAACCCGAACTCAATCAAATTGAATTTAGATATATATATATATATATATAAACCTAAACCTATGGTTGGCTTTTGTTGGGTTGGACCAAAGTTGCACTCCTAGTGGCCCAATAAAAAGCCCAATGCCAGTGAGGCTTTGCTCTGTCAATGTACTATGACCACATGCATATCCTGGTCTCAGCCCAACCCTGGTGGCCCAACTCTCCAAGAAAATTGAATTTTCTTGGGTCCTTAACAGAAAATCCAATCCAGCATAAGCCCAATAAAATTTCATTGATTGTGTTACCTAGCTCAATGATCATGCCCTTTAAAGATGAACCACTGTTAGATGCTTATGTACTAATCATGATTTAAAATGTAAAGTCCACATTTTTGCATTAATAAATGTGATAAAATACAAATATTGATTTGTTCCCACTTTCCCATTGACTAAAACTAAAAATACTTAGGTTATGTTCGGTCGGTAAGAAACATGATGAGTAATTTATCATAATCTCCGTAACTTATTTGAAGATCTAATATATATATATATATTTTTTTTTTCAATTTTATATTAGTCACTTTAAATATAAGTTATATGAATTATTAGAGACATAAATTGTTTTAAAAAATTTGAAGTATTAAGAAATCTTTATTACCTCAAATCTATATATTTTGCACAAGATGCTTTATTTTTACATAAAAGTTTGTAATTTTAAGAAACAAAAAATAGTAAGTATATCGAAATGAAAACCAAGGGCTTATTAGTTAACTATTTTTTAAAACAGTTTTTTGTTTTTTAGAACAAAAAAATTAGAAAACATATTCGACAATCAAAAAATTGTTTTTCGTTTTCTATTCTCAAGAACAAAAAATGGGATGTTTTTGGATAACATTTTTTTTAATTGTTTTCACTTGTTTTTTAAGAGTAGTTTAAAAAAAATAATAATTATATAAACATGTATAATGATTAAAAATAAAACTCTAAACAAAAAAAATTATTTTTAAAACATATTTAAATATGTTAAAATCATTTTAGGTATCCAAATAGATTTTTGTTATACAAAACATTAGAGAACGTCTTTCAAAAATTGTTTTGAAAAATTATTTTAAATAATAGTTACCAAATAGGGCCTAAAGTTTTAGTTCAACAAAATAAATAAATAAATAAATAAATAAATAAATAAATGCATAATACAACTTAAAATAATTTTAATATATAGTATCATTTAATATAATATTTAATAGATATAGAATGTATTTATATACATGTTTGAAATAAAAATTACCTACAAATTTTAAATTATAGAATAAGTTTTAAATAATATTAAAAATATGGGGTATTTCATATTTTTAATAACAACTATTGTGATGCAATCTATTTTTTATTTAAAAAAATCAAACATTGAAATAGAATATTTTCCACTCCATTTTTAATGTATAATATATTTTATTAAATATAATATCTAAAAATATCATATTTTGTTGAAAATAATATCATAGAATATGGTTATCTTATCATAGTTTTAAAATTTGTAATACTATACCAACTAAATTATTACAGAATTGACTCAAAACCCTTAAGTTATGATTTTTTCTTGTGAGATACAACTCAAAAATTTATGGGATATACAATTGGGTGTTATTTAATTTTATGGGCTAGGGGCTAGGGGTTAGGGGCTAAGGGATGGAACAAAACAGAATATGTCTCAAGGGAATCATGCAACAAAGAAGATGTTTATCTCTTAAAGATGCATGCATCTTCAAAGCATCAAACATGTATTCACATCTCCACATGTTTTTAAAGAAAATTGAGGTGCAAAATGGGCTGTTTTAGCTGTCAATGAATAGAGAAGAATGTCACGTGTCGACTTGACATGATCATCGGGCAGCAGAAGACTTGGACTGTAATTACTTTGGTTTGTATTTTCAACAAATAAATTGACCTTTTTCCCTCATAAAAAACATGGGGATACTGCTTGGGCAGCCAAAAGGGTGTCACATGCCATGATTGCAACCCTTCAAAAAATTCATATTATTATGCCCTTAATGGTCCCATATTCCTACTAGTATCTCCTTTAAGGGACTAGGGATGGGCTCCCATGACCATAATTTTCCCTCCTTCCTGTTGGTTTCAAATATGGGGGCTTGGAAATGGATCTAAAATGTTTTGACTTATATAATAAAATTTGAAATGTAAAAAACGATAAATTTATTAATTATTCTATTTTTTTATTTATAAAATTAACGATATTTATATATGATATTAACTTGAAAAAAACATATCAAACAAAAAAATATTAAAAAACTTAAAATTATTAGTAGTCGACGTATTCATTTCAAAATTTAACCTTGTAATACGGTTCAATGAATTGATAAATAAAACAAATGAAACTTTAAAATATAGGAAAAATGAGCTCTTTAGCTTCTTTAGTAGAAGAAAGGGATTGATCCATGATCCATAATCCATTATCTATTATCCATTAGTCATTCAGGATAATTTAAGAAAAAGATAAAATATGCTCATGCTATAAGTACACCAAAAAAAAGAAAAAAAAGATAAGAAAAGAAAACCATAACTCTAGAAGGGGAAAATGTTTTGTGGTGTGATATTTTTTTTTGTGGATTTTGGATGACTCTTAGTGGGATTGTAGTGCATTGTCACCATACCATGAAAACTTTATAATAAAAAGAATATAGCATAATAATTTATAATCATATGCAACTGAGGTGACAGGGACATGCATGCATCCTATATACATTAGTTGTGGTCATATCCCAAATTGGATTGTGACCTCATGTGGTCCCTTTTGACAATTCTACAATCCTCCATTATGAAACTTGGGAATGAAAATTTTGCTGCATAAATGCCCTAATTTTCAATCATTTTCAGGTATTTTCCCATTGATTTCTCTCCTAGGAAAATGATATTTCACTATGAACTCCAAGGAATGGATAAAGAAACGATAGGTTAATCTGTTGGTAATTCTTATTAGTGGTTAGGATGAAGTGATGGTTCAATCCATTGGTCTACAAAGAGGCAATCTATCAACTATGATCCACTGCCATACTAAGAGGAAAAAGATGAAGAAAATAATAAATATTACTGTAAATGGACAATGCTTGTTGGGTTTTGTTTGGAGTGAGGGAATGTGGGAGAAAGACAATGATTCACTTAAAAATAGTCAAGTTTCATTGTTTGGTATCAATGACATATGTGAATGAAATGATTAAGGGGTCTGTTTGGAATGAGGGAATTTGGGAGAAAAGAAATAGTTTATTTGAAAAATAGTTGAGTTCCACAATGAAATTAATTCATGAAATGATTAAGGGTTTGTTTGGCAGTAAGGAATTTGGGAGAAAGAAATGATCTATGTTGAAATAGTTGACTTCCACTGTTTGTCATCAGTGAAATTTGTAATTGAAATGATTAGGAAGAGAACATACATCTTTGAATTCTATGAAAAATAATGAAAAAAAAAAAGTAAGGAAAAGAAAAAGGTGAGATTCAATTCATTTTTTCATGAGAGCGAAAGGGAAAAATGAGGAGCAAGAGAAGGTAAGACCCCGTCTAGAGGTGTGATGTGAATTTGACTGCCTACCTGCATTCATAACCTATTGATTGAAGTGAGAGATGTCAAATGTTTCTAAAGTTTTAGCTTTTATATTTGGACTTTACCTACCTTGCATAGCTGATATTAGATAGGAGCTTCTTATCATCCATTGGAAAAAAACTTCAATAATTTGAATAGTTTGAAATAAATTTATATATATATATATATATATATTGTAAGTCAAATAAGAGGCTTGGATTCGACAAAATGTTAATTTCAACTATATGATATCACAATTAATATTTAACTCTGAATAAGAATGAAGTTTAAAATATATTCCACATTTTAAATAATTAGATTAATTAAAATAACATATCTCAATCTCACATCAACAAGATAGATTTGAAACACTAACCAATTAATTTAGTTGACTCTCCTCTCTTGCTACCTATATTCAATTGTAAAATTACACAACGGTTAAGATAATATAAATTATAGGGGAAAATAATGAGAATTAGACTTATATCATGCACTTTTTTTTTTTAATTTATTTTTTATAGAAAGAGATTGCAAGGTAAGAATCTACACATTTTATTAAATCACACTAATATTCAAACTCAAACTTTATAATATCTTTTTTTTAAAAAAATAGACCTTCAAATTATAGAATTTAGAACACAAATATCTTTCTTAACTAACTAATATATTCTTCTATTTATTTCTCAATAAATATTATGATATTTTAAATATCTAACACTTAAATTAACTTCTAAATATTTTTCATCAATAAACTAATAAAATTAGAAATGTACATTTTTTTTAGCCACATTTAATCTCCATATTTAAGAATCTATTATTCTAAACACTTGCCATGTCGGCTCTTAAAGTCTTATATTTTTATAGAAATTATTAATGCATTACCTAAATGTCTATTTGTTACCATTTTTATAATTTGATTAGAGTCTCTTATCACCCATCTTAAGCGCTTTTATTGTCTACCTTTTATTCATCAAAATTTAGATTAAATTTTTTATTGATTTCCATTGATTGTGTTAACTTGGTAACTAAGTGCAAATAACTTCCTTTAAGGTACGTAAAAGTGACCAAAGACACAAGGGATTCTTTTTTTTTTTTTAAATAAATTATTAAGAATAGTTATTTAAAAATAAATATAAAAATTCATTACTTGTCATTACTTGTTTTATTTTGACATTGAACTCAACTTCTTTTATAATAAACTTATATTTTGAAAAGACAAGTTCACTTTTTACACTTAAAATTCCACTTTTTACCTTCAAAGCTTTTATATTGAACTTATATTTTTAAATGAGTTTACTTTTTTTACATTGAATTTGTCTTTTGAAAAGATGTATTTATTTATATATTGAACAATTTTTTTTTTTAAAAGACGAGTTCTATTTGACACTCAAAAGAGCCGCAATTTTAGAATTATTTTTTGTGACATGTTTCTTTTTAAAAATTATTCTACTTGTGTAGCCCAAACAAGAAAGGGATATATGGATTTCATTAGTCAAAGTGTTCATTTACTTCAAAAATGTGAAAAGTAGGATCCTATTGTACTTGAGATTCAATCTTCTCCCAACTTGCATCGTGGGTGATACAAAGACACTTCTAGGTTCATTGCCTTTTCCTAAAGTTGTAGTCTCTTTGGCACTCCACAACCAAACACATAAGTTTTATAGAAATGAAAATTCCTACTTAAATTTTACTCAAAATACTATGAAGATCAATTAAATAATTTTTTAATTGATATAAAGAGGATTACGTGATTAGGAAGATAATGTAGTTTACCTAATCATAATTAGAATTCAAGTAGCACACGCAATTGAATAAACTATTTTCTCACAAAGGTTGATCTTTTTCAAGATTTTTCGCCGTCACATTAGCACACATGTGATTAATATAATTAAGTCCAAAGATTATCATAATCTAGAAAAGAAATCTCAACTTGAGTTCATTTTTTTAGTGAATCCAAAAGCACTTTAGACATGATTTTGACCCTTATTATAATCAATGGTCCCAAGCCAATAGAAGCTTACCAAAAATTTATTATACTTCCCATTAGAAAAAAGATACCTCTCTCATGATAATGCCAATAGGGTGTGATTGCATTAGCCTTATTGCATTGTTTTTCAACTCTAAATAGGTGAGAAAGCAATTAAAAAAAGGGTTATTAGATTAAAAGAGCCTCTCAAAATTCAATTTTTGAAATTTAACCTTTCACCCTTTTTTAGCATCAGTTGGACAAAAATATTATTATTATTTTTTTATAAAAATAACCCTTTATTTTAAAACTTACGTGTAAATACTTAAAATAGAAAATGATATTTATATAAAAAATGGATTACTTTTTCAAAAAAAAAATATAAGAAGGGTTAGATTTATGATTTTGGGGATTATTTCATCCCTTTTAACCAAATATTTTTTTAAAAAATACCTCAACTTGGTACTCATATACATGAAAACTATGGATTAAGAAAACCATTAACTAAAAGCACTCAATGAGACAAGTAGCTAATAAAAAAATAAGTATAATTGGGGTTTAGCTTCAATAAAAAAATAAATTTATTTACTTTACTTCAATGGGAAAGAATATGATATCCTTCGGTTTCCTTTATTCTATGACATGTTTTACACAACCTTGGGCAGGTGGCCAAAGTCATTGGATGACATGGAGACAAAAACAAAAAGATATCATATGCCAAACCCCTTTGAAAAAAAGCTCTTTCTTTCTTTCTTTTTGTTTCATTTTTCAATTTCCTTAATAGGAAGATAAAATGTTTACCTCACTATGTAGACTTTATATGCTAACCACACAAAATTTATAAAACCCATTTTCTATTGCATTCTAGAGTGTTATGCATTGATGTGACATGATTTTTTTTTTGCTCACAAATCAACCATTTCAATAATATATTCCCTATCATTTCATATGGAAAAGAGAAGGGTTGATTCCCCATTGGTGGAGTAATGACTTTTGTCACTCAGAATATGGTTTTTCTAATACATTACACAAGACCCTTGTTCAGTCCATGTCATTGGCCCAGAGAATTGAATGGTTTGGTTTTATATTATATGTGGTAAGGTGGCCTTTCCATATAAGAGTAGATCACTTGGTCCTTCATGTAGTTTCCTTAAGAAATTGGACAAGAAACCAATGAATGCTAAGGGCCTGTTGAGTTCTTAAAAATAGTAAATAATTTTCTAGTTTGAAAAACATGTTTGCCTAATTATAGATATAAAACAAGTATTTTCAAAATAATTTTAAAAACAAATTGTTTTTTTAGTAACAATAAAATGCATGCATTATATATAATTACATGCGGAGAATAAGTCAAGAAAATTATTTATCATATTTGATTTTTCAAATAAAATTTCATTTCTAAAATAATTAAGAATTAATCTCAATAATCGTTGTCAAACAAATCCTAAATTTTCTAATTTGCGAGCGTGTTCTTATAGTTTAGACCTTACAAACAATGGTTTACTTCTAACTAAGTTTCCAAACTTAAAAAAATGGTGTTGGCTCATCAACATCATCTTTCCATTCCCAATCTTCCCCCGTCTCTAAGACATTTCAGCTACCCACTTGGTGGATTTTGCCTTGTCTTAACCACCATTCCTCTCTCATTTTTCTTTGTATGCACTCCCCATAAACTAAACGTGCCCATATGTTTAGGGCATCACTCCAAGACAATGAGTTATATATTTCAGATATGGGGGCACCCTTGTAAGTGAAGCATACATCCCCATTATTAAACCCTTTTTCTACATCAGATACAGTAATAAAAGGAATTTCAACTTTTAAATGGAAATGACAAGCTAATTATCAAAACCAGAAGCCAAAAAATCACTTACTTTAAGGGTCATTGAGGCCTTAGAGAAGGCCATGAGCACTGGTTGGATAATAAGGTCATGTACAAAAATTTTTAAAAAGTTAAGAGTAAATTTGAAAATATTTTCACTTAAAAGTGGTTTTAGTAAATGCATTTTTTTCTAGAATTATATTTCGAAGAATCATTTATTTAAGTATTTATGTAAAAAATATTAAAATTCTTAGAGTTTATTTGACAATGCTTTTAAAAGCTACTTTTAGGCTAAATATTATTTTCGAAGGAAAATCACGTGTTTTGGGAATATTTAGAAATTTTTTTTAAAAACTTGAAAAATTATTTATTGGTGATTTTCCCAAAAAATACTTCTAAGAAAAACTAAAAGTATTTCGAATAGAAATAGGCACAAACTTCCCAAGCCAAATGCCTCAATACATAGTTGTGTAGAATGCAGTAATGTTACTGCATATGCATGAATAGGAAACAAATTATAGGAGGTCCCCACATTCTCCATTTTGTACCCAGAAAAATATTCCATCCATATGATAAGATAAGTTTCTTCTTTTTTCATTAAAGAGATGGAAAAGAAAAACAATCCTTAATATTCACACAGGGCCCTTGACTTAACTTTTTGACACAAACACTTGGGTGGAAAATATCCTCATCAATCATTATATATAACAACACCAAATGTATTGCTCATTAGAGCCTTCTGAGATTCATCTCTGAGTCTGTTTTCTTTTGTGGGTGTTGGTGGTTGGCCTGTGAAGTAAGAGATTTGTCCGAGAATGGGTAGGAAATGCTCACACTGTGGGAACATTGGTCATAATTCAAGGACTTGCACCACTCTCAGAGGGAGTAGTGGTGTTAGTAGTAGTAGTCTTACTGGTGGGGTGAAGCTCTTTGGGGTGCAGCTTGAGATGCCTTCTACAACTCCTCTTCCAATGAAGAAAAGCTTCAGCTTGGATTCCTTACCATCTTCATCATCCACACCCTCCTCGTCAACATCTTCTCGAGTTTCGGCCGACGAAAATTCTGATAAATTCTCCCGTGGTTACCTCTCTGATGGCCTAATTGCCAGAACCCAAGAGAGAAAGAAAGGTTAGTTCTTATATCCATTTTGTTGTGGTTGTTCTGCTAAAAGGGTTTTGGTAAAGGAAAATTTTCCTACTTGTAAATACTCCAGTATTCTTTCTTCTTCATTGATCTTTAATGTACTTTCAACAACCTATTTTCTACCATTTCTTCTCTTCCCAAAAAGGGGGAAATCTCTATGATTTGGCCAGTTACATGTATGGTAGTTTGGCCTATTATATTGGCTCTTTTTCTGCAAATTCCGGTTCCATCACTAGGTTACTGTCTTCTTTCGAACTTTCACTGTATTTTTCTTCTTCAATCATACTTTGCTTCAGATGGGGAACCAAATTTTCCTTTTCTGCCAAATGGTCAGGTGTTCCATGGACTGAGGAGGAGCACAGGACTTTCCTCCTGGGGCTTGAAAAGCTTGGAAGGGGTGATTGGAGGGGCATCTCCAGGAACTTTGTGACTACTAGAACTCCAACCCAAGTAGCCAGTCATGCCCAGAAGTATTTTCTTAGACAGAGCAGCCTCAACAAGAAGAAGCGCAGACCCAGCCTCTTTGATTTGGTAAGAGCTAGTTTGGCGGTGATTTTAAGGAGCGTTTTCTCTGTTCTAGCACTTGAAAACAATTTTTTTTAAGTACTAGAAAGGTTAAAATCACTCCTTAAAACTCTCACTTTCCCTGGATCCAATTTACTGTTTGATTGTCATTCTTCAATACAAAACCCTTAACCATCTTTTCCTTCTCCATCATCCTACTCTGGCAGGTGGAAAGCAGCAAATTCTCATTTCATCTGGTCAATCCCAGCATTCCTCAACCCAATCAGCCCTCCATTCCATGTGGGTTTTCATTGAAGACCACAAATTCTACTCTGTTAGATCTCAATTTCTGATCAAGATTCCAAGTGGGGGCAACAGAAAAAACTGGCCATTGCCCTTCAGGCTTATATCTTCGAATTCAATAAAAGCCTCTCTGTGTTCAAGGAGCAGCAGTCCCCTGGAAAAAAAGCAAACATCAGTTGAAAATCAGTCTTGGAACCTCATCCTCACACTGATAAGAATGATGTTATCTTGGGAATCTACACACGTTTATGCAGCAAAAAAAACAAGCTTATTATCCACAGTAGATTAACCGTTTTTGTTTTGTTAATGAAAGTAGTCATTGGATTGATTTGTTCATCAGCCTAAACATAACTAATCAAGCTTTTTTCACAAGCTATGGAGATTGACCAAGACTCGTTCTCTGCCCTCTCATTGATTATTAGACCCACGGCTCTGTTAGGAGCCCTGCTGTTGGGACACAAACCACTGCTGAATTTCATCAATCAAAAGCACATGGGCCTGGTTTAATTGTTGGTTCTGATGTTTTCATTGTATCAGTAATGATTCTTGATCATGCAGCATTCAGTTTTAGAGGACTGTCCTCTCTGGCTACAGCTTGAATCTGATTTGAATTCATGAATTCTCACAGCTTTTTGTATTTTCCAAAATCCTCCAATAAAGTTCACCATTTTTCCTAGTCTTCCATTATAACCCCTTTGTAATTAACTCAAGCAATGAAATTTAAGGGTTTTTTTTTTTAAAAAAAAAAAAAAGACAAAGAAAAAGAAAATTACTTCCAATTGTGGGGAAAGCGAGAAATAAAGAAAAGAAAAGAGTCCCAACTTTAATATGTAGACAATGAGGAAGCCATATGGGAGGTGGGCATCCATCACTTTTTGAGTATCAGGTGGGGCAAGTATTCAACTTTGAGGCAATTTAATACGGCTTATACGATGTAACTCCTCTATAAGATTGGTCAGCTTATGGAAGAATCTTGGGCTAAATGTGCTCATGAAACTATGAACATCTATCATTTAACCACAACCTCAAACGTCATACTCTTAAGTTGTCACATGTTCGACACTCAAAATTGATATCCGTCAAATACGACCATGTCAATCCCCTAGAAATATGTGGAAGGGTTTATTCTAGATACTTCGTAATAAACTCAAAGATGATCATTTCAACCATAAAATAGTCAATAATCTCATCAGACACACAATCGACCAACTACATTGATTTATTCAACAAATATATAGTCTTCACCGACGGATTCGGATAATCTTTGAAATTTCATCGTGATAGGGATAGATAATTACAATCGTTTGTCTTTAATGAAGAATTCCTAATAACAAAAATATTTTTAAAAATAATTCTCAAAAACCAGTTTTAAGAGTAGTCTTAAAAACAATTCTCAAAATTTTATTCGAGAACTCAAATATGAAATACAAACTTTTTCGCAGTTACAATATAAAAGTTTTTAAACTATTCTTAGAACATTTCATAAAAAAATTTGAGAACTTAGTAAAGTCCGTCAAAAGTTTGACAATCTGCTGTAAAAATTGAATGAAGACGATGTTGGGTGGAGCATAAACATGGAAATGAAGATTTAAATTGAAGGAACTGATCAAAAGTAGTTGTTGATGATTAAGAGAAGTCAAGCCTAACCAGATTTTCAGAAATCTAAGCCATCTCCATGGTACTGTTTATTTTCTCTGATCTCTGAAATAGAATTGAAGAGATTTGTCGTCTTCGATGGGCGCTTTGAAGAAATAGTGACGTGTGAACTACCTAGCATGGCTTCTTTACTCCCTGTAACAATCAATATGGTCTCTCTCAACGATAAATTCTATCCTGAAACCCTCCACGTGACCATTTTCACACCCACAGAATAATTATTAGAAAGACTTCCTCATCTCAACTATTTTTAAAGGACAATTTTACTATTCAATATATAAATTTGAGATTGTAAATAATATGAACCCCATACATGATGATAAGTACAAATAATCAATAGTATATTTATCATACCCAAAAAAATTGTTGTTCATTTTTTGAATAATCAAATGACTGTTTAAAAATTTGTTTTTTTTTTTTCAAAAAAATTGAGATTTTTTAAAGAATCTTATAAAAAAAAATTATTTTCAATATCTCTTAAATAAAAACCATATCCTAAGTTATTATATCGTTTTATATATGAAACATACAATTAAAAACTTTGTTACCATAATATTATGAATAATTATTTTTTACGAGCACTCATCAATTGAATAATATATAAATATTCAATTGATTAACACATAACTATTAAATGAAATAACTCACAATTATTCATTGAGTAATATAGCATGTGAAAAAATTAAATAAAAATAAAATAAATTATGTTGTAATATATTGTAATGATAGTGTATTTATATCATACCTATATTTCATTATAGAAGTAATAATTCTAAAAATGTTTATTCATACCCTATTGGTATTAATATACCGTATCAATATATTTATTAAAAAAAACTACGAGTTTCGTGAACTCAAATTAGTATTTCATTTAGTTTCAGAAATTATTTATGATATAAGTATGTTGTGAAATATGGTATGATCATACAAAATTATCATTTTTATAAAAAAAAATTCAAAATTTTCCTAATTAGATTTGATTGTAATGTAAGTATATTTTTATTGTAATTATAACATATATTTTTTGTACCTGTATTTTATAATTAAAGTAATAATATTGAAGATCACTTTTTATACCCCATTAATATTCAACATATCAAATGTATTAACATCATCCACTCAATACATTGAGAAAAAAAAATTATATATGAAAATTAAGAATAAAAACACTATGCAAAAGAAAAAAAAATAAAAAATGATTAAACATTCTCCATCTTTTTTCTTATTCTTTTTAGATAATCTTACTGAAAAATTAAAAATTTTATCTCCCTTGAATTTAATACAAAAACATAATTTAACAATTTAAAATTTATATATATATATATATATATATATATATATATATATAGAGATATATATGAATGAAAAAATCATCATTTTTATTATATAATTATAAAACTTATTTTTTTCTTAATAAAACAAAAAAAATTAAATAAAAAACGTCAAAAAAAAGAACAAAAAAATGATATTTTGAAAATATTTTTTAGAAGCATTTTTGTTTTAAATAGTAAATTTAAATAACAAATTATACTATCATTATATATAATAATTGTAAGGGTTAAAACCCAAAATAAAATTTGAATGTCAATAATTACAATAAATGTGGGGCCCACACACCATAAATGTCTTGAAAAATCAAGTGAACTGCTTTAAATGTTTTTGAATTTTAAAAGTTTCCGTTGAAGGACAGTTTTAATATTTAAATCTATTAAAGTCCTCCCCAAAATTGTTAGAAAAGACCACCTAATTATTCCAGTCCAACCAACCCTATTAGATAATTCTTCCTTTTTTATTTCCCATAATAACAAAATAGAAAAAAAAAAAGAAAAAAAGATCAGTTTGGTTTGGTTTGGTTTTTAAAAGCATAGTATTTTATGTATGAGTGCTTTTCTAGTATATCATTATAATAATAAAAATGTAAAAAAATAATAATTTGAATTGTATTGTACATTAACTAGGAATAATTATTTTCATAATTAAGTTTTCAAACAAAATTTTGTTTCTAAAAAATGGTTTTTAAAATTTATTTTTGAGAATTATTCCATGAAAACAGTTTTTCATTCTAAAGAGCCTAAAATAGTTTTCTAACTTAGAAAATAAGTTCAATAAACTTTTTAGAGGATTTTTTTTTTAATTTGTTTTAACAAAAAGTTATTTTTTAAAAGAAAAAACTAATTTTTACTATGCAAAGAAGTTTTGTTTTTTAAAAACAACTAATGTCCATTTTTTAAAATTACTTTAAAAAAATGTTCTAGAAAACCTTTGACAAAAAGTAGCTAAATTACTTCAACATTTTCAATGCAACTCATATGATGTTTTTCATGTCCAAGTCCCGCATGGGCGCCGAATCTATTCAACCAATGACTCAGTCGTGTGTGAAAATTCAATTCATTAACTCTAAAATCATAATATTCCTTGGCAAGTTTCGATTTTCAGCGTTTTGAGCTTGACCCTACTTGCCAATTTGCAGGCTTTTAATACCTTTCTTGACATATAATGAATGCCTAATCTTATTTTTTGTGTAAACTAATTGAAGGTTTTTCTTTAAGGCTCTGAATCTCGACTCTCGATTCCAAGCCACATCCATTCATTTGACATTTCATTAATACGTGATTAACCTAATTCAAAAAAATGATTACTTATTCTACTATAAAGTAGCATTTTTTCTATTTTTTCAAATTTATTTCTTTATACTTATCCTAGATCAATGAATAACTCCTTCCTTGATGATTATTTTTTAAAATAATTTTTTGTTTTAGAAGACAAAAAAAGAAAAAGAAAAAAAAAACATTTGACAATAGAAAAAAATAAAAATAAAAATTATTTGTTAAAAAAAAGAAGATATTTTTAAGCAATAGAATGTTTTTAGATAACATATTTTAATTAATTTTAATTGTTTTCACTTATTTTCTAAATATTATTTTTAAAAAATAATCATTCAAATATGAATATTAATGTATAAAAATTATTTTTAAAACATAAAAAATAAACTAAAAACATTTCAAGTTTCCAAAATAGAAATATTTTAAAAATCACTTCCCTAGGCTTAAGATTTTATCATCCACTTCAACAATCCATTTTTTGTTTTTATACCAAAAAGTGTTTCTTGATCCCAAATTATTATGGATCCAAAAGGGTCTATTGCTTTGTAGTCAAGTTCAAATTTTTCTATCTCCGTCTCTTCTTTTTGTGAGCCATCATTGAACAGTCAAGATTTTATCATACACTGTCACGGGTCAAATTATGAGTCGGTATGGTACAATTGCAAGTGAATCCAAAATATTCCTTCAGAGAAGGAAGAAGATCAATCATTTTCAAGTTTGGCATCACCCATGAATAAGGACATCAAGGATTACATGAATGGACATCAAGCAAGATGCTTTCTCCACAATGAATGGATTTCTCTTTTCCTTCCTATTTTCTATCACAACCAAACAACAATAGTACTTTTTTCTCATTCAAATGTTAGGACAGATTCATCACATTTTAAAACAATCCCCAACCTATAAAGAATCCATCAAGCATGAATCTAACAATTATCAAAATAATCAATAGAGTCAAGTAAGAGAATGATTGGTATTCCACACATGGGATGGGGTTCTAACAAGCCAAACAGATCCGCCTTGTGAAGAGATGGACAAGCTGAATATATTTCACAAGGACATCACCAGTGGCCATGTCTTTCTACACACATACATGGAACTTCGATTTCTTCCGTTTACCTTCATTTTCTTGGCAACCAAACAATGTTGCATGCAAATTACGAGTGATATTCTTGACTTCCCCCTCTGAGTTTACATAGTTTAGATGATGATCACAAACAGTGAGGCAACATCGGTTTCCAGTACAGTGGTTTTGCTGTAAATATTTAGGGTTTTGTTGTAATCCTTGAGAGATGGAGACAGGGGATCACTTCATTTAAGTTTCAAGGTATAAATTCAGAACAGAAGCTTGATATGAGACTCAGAGAGGATTGTAAAACATATGATATGAATTCTCACTCCTCACCAGAACAGCATAAACACAAGTGGTAAGAATTAATATCACAATGTTGCTAACCTGATTTAATGTCACAGACCCATGAACCATTACCTCATAATTACATGCCAAACACAACTGCTCTGAATATACATTCTCCTCAATATTTCTTATAGGGTTTGTCATACAAATAGTTACAGTATTACGTATGATGATGATCGACTAATACACGCTCGTTTTGAACATATGTACAGAAAACCAAGAAACTGTGCCCCAACCTTGCAATAACTGGTAAGTAAACATTTTCATGAAAGCTGTTGTAAAGAAGTAACATGGAACTTTGTAGAATAACTACTACATATTATTAGTATTACTTTTAACCCGGGAATGAGAACTCCCAGTGTCTATCAAGCATTTCCTCGACAGGTTTACTATTGAATCTGCTATTACTTTGGCACTGGATTTCATATAACCACCTGAATCATGGAACAGTCAGGTTAGATTATGAGCGTGCAAATACTCAAATCAGGTGGAAAAGACAGCCTGATGAACCATTTTTCCTAATGGTTTGCACAGGATTGCTATGTGAATCATAGCATGAGTAACCTGAGAATGATTCTATTCCCATACTGGCATTAGAAAGCTGTTTAACAAACAGGACATAACAATATAAAGCTCCTCTTCCTGCTGCACAAGGGATATATAGGTTCCTCCATTGGAGGATTAGCCCTAAGAAAAATCAAAGCAAGAGGCTAATAATTTGGTGAAAATGCTTTCAACCATTGTAGGTGTCATGTTGGAATAGATGCACAGTGCTCTAGAATGCAAGTGCTATGCCTCTGCAAGGTGACTTCAGACTTCTAATCTATCTAAAGAGGAAAGACATTTTCCTAGACCAAAAAATTTAGGATTATTTGTAATTTTCTTTTCAGTTCATGTTTGCCACCTACGTGGGAGAAGTGGAAAGTTAAAAGAATCATGAACTTTGGGACCCCGGGGGTGGTTTAGAGGTGAGGATTTTTGTACTCAAAAGGCCTCAGATACAAAACCCAGCATGAGAACCGGATGGGTCCTCATTGAATGTTAGTTATCCCCTGGTTCATTTTTGCAAAACAGAGAACTAATATGATAAGTTTGGAGTTCACTGAACCTGATGTGAGCATGATGAGAGGAATTTTCTTCTCACGAGCAAATCTGAAAACCTTCTCATCTCTACTAGTTACCCCTTCAGGACTGATCTGCACAAGCAAGGATGAACCTTTTAAATACTCGTTAAGGTGATGCTATCTTGAACAGAACATCAAGCTATGAACAAAGAAACAAAAAGGTGCAAAGAGCCTATTTTTACTTGCACGAAGAGCAAACATAGCCATGCCAAGAAAAAAGTGTGACAGTAGGAAAAGTGAGGCTACATTTGGTTCAAGGAAGGTGCAAAGAAAAATCGTTTCCTTATGTTTGGATACCATGAAAAATGAAAATGAAAAAAAAAGTAAGAAGGAAAAGAGGGATAATGCTAAAAGATTTTTCTCCTCATTTTTCTATGAAAAGTGAGGAAAGCTTTGAGGAAGTGCATTCCTCAATTATTTAAGTTTCTTTCCCTCAAGCAAACCAACAAAAAGGGAAATAAAATTGGAAATAAAGTTCAGACACAAAAACAAAATGAAAATAAAAAGGAAACAACTTGAAATGCACTATGCAGTCATCACATCTCAACTTAGACATTAGGATTATGAATAGAGGAGAGAGGAAATAATATATCCTGGCAAATGAAATTAAGAGAGGAAATTACCTTCAACCTTCCCAGTGGATCTCCATCTAGGATATCAGTGCCAGCATTATACACCACCAACTCAGGATCAAACATGCGTCCAGCAACCTAATTTCAAATTAAAAAATTCTGAATGTTACATGACAATACTTTCAATAGTTATTTATTATAACTTATAGATAAACTCTACATGCCCAGACACCAAACTTCATGAGACATTTTCAGTCTCATAAGAATAAGTTGACAAAGATAATTGTGACTGCAAAATGAAGATATAATTTATCACAAACGAGCAATCACAAAAAAAAAGGCAAATTTCCTTTACCTTCTACAATGATAAGTTTCTTCAGTCCTTAAGATTCATGCCTCTGCATATGTCATTCTTTGCTCAAAACTTGGGAAATTTTGAGTGAGAGGATCTCTTTCTAGAACTTTTCTATACTGAGTTCCACAGTTAGATGCCTTTAGATCATTTTTCTAAATTAAGATGTACTCGAAGATGAATATGTTCAAGCTTCTCAACTATCCAAACTCACTTGTGGCTATTTTGATGCTCCATCACAAGAGAATCACGAGTCTTATGAACTTTTGAGCAAGAACAGGAGGAGGAGGATTTCCTAATATAGACAAGTCAGGCAACTATAGTCCAACCCTACATCATGATCCTACGTTCACATGTATAAGACACATTGTACAAATGCTAAAAACAGCTTATACAAGAATATAGCTGTTCTTGAGTTATTCCCAAAAGTATAAAATATGGCAATGATGTGGCCTTACATTAAGCTACAGACAACGTAAAAGAACATTAACCACAAACCTTCTTGTAAAAGAAAATTTCCAGAATGTCATTAACAAGAAGTGACAGATAATGTGGACAATGAACTTGTATAAAGATGATGTTTGAATCTTTGGAGATACAAAGTAGAATATTTATTCCTGTCATACCACTCTTAGGTAGAATGAGAAACAGTGGCCTAAGGTGTTCCATGAATAAAGATAAAATGTATTCCATCCAGGCATAATGTGCATCGCTATCTAAGATGGTGAAAAAACTGACAGCAAACTTAAAATCCCAGAGGCTTACAAAATGTGAAGGGATAAATGATTGGAAAAAAGACAGCAGCTCAAAACATGTAAGTATTGATGATTGGCCAATAAGCCCTCATGAAGGCGCATTCAAATTTTTTACTTTCCAATTGACTTGAATAGATGCAGCAGGATCTGGGGAGCTTGAGAAAGGTAAAGACAAAAGCAGAAATGGTCATAAACAACAGCAATATGGTAATAAATACATACCTTGAGTGCTTCATCTAATTTTGTCAGGTACTCATTAGTTGTGGTCCCACTCTGTTGATGCGAAGGAAAAGGAATAGGTAGCAAACAAAGAAAAAATGAAGAAAAAAACAGTTGCGAATCTTGTGATATAATTTTACCAGCCAAATATTCTTGGCTTACCACTACTTCAACCTTCTGATCAATATATCTCCTTGCCTCAAAATCCTGAAGAAGGAAACAAAACAATGCAAGAGTAAAATTATATGATCATGACACTTCTCTTGCATTAACAATAAAAACTAGTGGGAATCACATCTCATAATACCAAAGCGCAAGATACGACCAAAAAAACGTGAATATTTACTCAAAGGAATAAGAAGAAAATTCTGCACCCAGAGAATGCGATGCAATTTCCATAAAAGGTGACTTACAGATGGATATATCCCAGGGTTGTACATATCCAGAATATAAACTCGTCCTGTTAGCACAGAAAATATAAGTGAAATTTCTAAAAAAGCAACACACCATGAGGAGAGATAAGAAATCATACCGTCATTGGAAAAATCCATTTCATGGCCATTTCCTTGATGTGCATCAAGATCAATTATCATCACCCTGTACAATTTTGCAGATAATGAGAATGAGATCCCATGCTTGAAGGTAACAATTTAAAACTGACATTCTGACAGAATAAACGATAAATGCAAGGGCTGCATCTATTACATATGAGCTTCAACAGTCCATACCTAGAAATATTCAACCGGATAAAGGCATAGTGTATGCAAAGAGAAATATCTGCATAAGCACAGAATCCACCACCTTTTCCTGCAGAACAGTGATGGAACCCTCCACCGACATTGATGGCCCATCCTCGCTCTTTTGCAAGCTTTGCAGCCAAAATGGTTCCCCCAACCTTCAGAACACATTTAAATTATTTTAGACCCTATATGGAAAGAAAACACAATCCAAGACAAATAATGATCTCACCTGCTTGCGAAATGGATAAAGAACTTTCCGCTGCACAAGACAATTGGGCAGTAATGCAACAGGGGGGACCTATATATCATAGCAATTCAAATTAGACAGGAATGTTAATGAAGCTGAAACTTTCTGGCATATTACAAGCACATATTTGATTGGGGGTATATGGATGTCCCATGGAACCAAAAGCCATGATATTGACCTTAAAGTAACATCAGCTAAATTTTTAAATTTTTTAACTTTTTATTTTATCACCCTTAAAAACAAAAGCATCTCAAATAATGGACATTCAACAATCAATCAGGTCCATGTGTACAGTTGCAAAGCAGCTCACTTAGAAAAAAACAGATGATATCAGACACAAGCTAGATAAAATCTCCAGAAAGTAATTATCAATCAAATATTAGACACCAGGAAAAATACTTCAAGTACCTCAATTATAACAGCAACATTGAGACTGCTTTTCAGACTATTCAAGTATGATTCTGAATGAACCTGTATCAAGATTATTAAAAGATATTAGTTGAGTTTATGGATGCTAGTCCTCATGCAAGCAAAAAGCATTTTGTCTCGATGTCATGATATAACACATGAAATCTCTTACATTAATTCATTCCATGTTGGTTCTTAACATGAAGGGGAAGGGCAATGGACACATAAAAGAAGAGAATAAGAGTGAAGTCTTGGAGGAATTTGAATGCCTACCACTAGGAGATCATCCTTTGAAGCTTCCAGAGGCTCAACAATATGGTTTTTCTCCAAAGCACCATCCAAGATAAGGAACCGGCATATGCGGCCCCATTTAGAAGAATCAAATGGGTGCCTACATCAATTGCATTTATAACTCGTAAATATTAAAATTACAATTTCAAATTCAAGGTGCGTCCTAGGACCAAATCTCAACAGAGATTCCAGTTTTTAATTGGTGACCAACAGAGCTCATCAAAATTCATTCATTCCCCATCATTACCCAAAGATAAAATATACCACTCAGCTTCTTCATAAGACAAACAGTAAAAGAAATACCATCCATCCATCTTATTGGATGTCTACAGCTATGGCCACAAAGATGGAAAAGACAGTTTGTTACAGAATGGTACATGTTCAAGTATCACTTGGTTCAAAGAATGTCTGCTTTTCCAAATTCCTGGGAGCTTAAAAATTGATCTCTCTCTGTGATGGTCAAAGCCCATTCAATGAATAGCCATCACACCCTCATTGACAAAAGGCTACAGAACCAAACTAAGGAAATTTCTGAGGAAGTTACCAACATTTCCTAACCTGGCGGCTGTAAGTTATGAAGGGTATTTACCAGGGTGTTTCATGGCCAGCTTGATTTTGGAGGAAAGTGGTCCCTCAATACCATTATAGTTAGACGAATGGTATCAGAATAATCACCCCTGATTATCTTCCGGGGAGTAGACCTTGGTGCCTCTTAATTTTCACTCCTTGAGCTCACGTGGTGTCAATTTTTCCAAATGCATTCACAGGATTAGTAATTACACTCGGTACAGCAGTTAATTGACGTGTTCTATGAAGTTCCAGCTAGGCTTCAATAATTATGGAAATCAAACCCCCCCCCCCCCCCCCCCCCCCCCCCTTTTTTCTTAATTTTTGACTCATTCTCGTATTCATCCAAACCTCAGGTACTAAAAAAATACAGTGAAAACATCAACTGCTCGAAAACATAGAAGCAATAGACGCAGCAATGGAGTTTCACATGTTCTTACAGTTTTTCCATGCCAAGAAACGCAATGTCGTACGATGACGAGTAAATAATTGGAACCTAAAAAACCAAAATCTAGTTAAAATATTATTCAAATTCAAGCAGAAATGAATTGAATTACAGGCAAGAAAACAAATTTGAACAAGGGAGGGTACCTTAGTGAGAGGCACATCGAAGTAGAGCTTGCTTGAGAGGATACGGCCTCGCCGGAGAGTCTCCGCGTCGCTTGCAGAAGTTGAGGAAGAAACGGAAGCGGGATTCACAGGCGCGGTGGACATCCTTACACAGAATTGAAGGATTGGAGAATATGTGGCGACAAAGAGATTGGGATGTTTTAATTGCGGAATATATGAACAAAGAAGACGAACAATCCTTATAGAAAATTTGTTTTCTTTTTATTCCTTTTGGTTTTCTCGCGACGCACCCAGAATATTAGGGTTTTGGAATTTCAGAGATTCTGTGGCAGTCTGCCAGGCAGTTCCCCTGCTTCGAGCCACGTCATCAAGATTCTTTTTCGGTTTTTCCCTAGATAAAGCGAAATATAAAATAAAAGATAAAAATATCTGCCAATTTTAAGTTTTTTTTTCTCTTTTTAAGAAACCTTAATGAAAATGATATTGTGCATCTGATTTTTTCTCGTAAGTTCTCGGTTGAACGGTTGTACTTGTTATTTATTTTAATTTTTTAAAAGATAAAATAAAATAAAAAATAAATTTTGTGTGACTCCTTATTTAAACAAAAATTGAGTTTAAATTCAGAACTCGGGTTACTTGTAGAGAAGTTATAGTGATAAGTCGTCACCCCTCTAAATTTGTATATCATCGGCCTCTACTAAATGAATAGAAAGAATGGTAATAATTAATTAAAGAATGGATACTGAAAAAAATCACCTCTCTAAGTTTGTATATTATCGTCTCTATTAAATGAATAAAAAAAACTATAACATCAAATTATAAGAATAGACAAAATAAATAATAGGAAAGACATAAATCAATTTATTAAATTAATTTTAAAAATATTTTATTATTAAAAAAAAAATTAGGTTAATTATTTCAATTTATTTATTTTAAAAAATATTTAAATTTGTTTTTAATAAATGATTTGATTTGATTCAATTTTTAAGGAAGTCATTTATGCTTATTATTATTAAAAAAATTATTAATTGCAAGTTTATTAAAAGAGAGAAAAAAGGATTTGATTTTATTTATAAGAGAATGATTCGAAGATAATGAATTTTTATAATTTTATGTATGAAAGTATTTTAAATTGAATTTTTTTTAAAGTGATCTTTACAAATTATCTAGAAAAAAATATTAGTGGAAATGAATTTTAAATAATAAAATATTTTTTTTCTACAAAACATATTTCAACCCCTTTTTATTTACCAAAAAATGTTTTGAAATATATATATATAAGAAATGTTTTTTATTAATATATATAAGAAATATATATATAATGATTGAATACAAGTATAATATATAAATAAGTGAAAGGAAAACTATTTTTTATAAACAAAACTGGATTGAATGTGAAGTGTTAGGGTGAATTCACAATATTCTAACAAATACCATAATTTTTCTATTATTTCTTTGTGCAAAATTATATAAGGAATAACAACTGGTAGCGATAAATAAATAAACAAACTCATGCAATAAAAAAATAAATCAGACAACATAATTTTTATGTGGAAAACCCCCAAATTCGAAAAGAAAAAACACGAGACTTATTCCAGTTCAAACTTTTACTATCAATAATAATGGGTTACACTTGTCTTTTCTATAATAATCTCTAAAGGTTGTCAAATACATCAAAAGCACATATAACATTGAATTATACAATCTCTCTTGACAAGAAAAAAAAAAAAAAAAAAAACAATGAAAATTGGAGAAAGTATACCATAAAAAGTTGTTACTGTTCATGGGCAGTAACACTAGTTCTCGAGCTCGAAATTTGATCTCTATCGTTCAAATTATAGTTATTCGAGTTTCAAACCTCTTCTTCAACTTTCAACTCGATCGGACCACAAATGAAGTACAATCAACTTGTTGATGAAATCTAAGTAGATACGTTTTTCCTCTCTCTCCTCTTCTCTAATCGACTTGGTCCCCAAGCATATGGAGCACTCCCTCACATACGACGGAGCCCAACATGAAGGAGGGTCAACAATACTAATGGGCGGTGGCCGGTAGCGGTGGGCGTGGGCCTCGAGTGGTGTGCGACGTTGCACTGTAGGAAAATCTATTTCAACTAACCATAGGAAGGACAAATTCTAGCCTATCCAACATGTTACACGGACCATCAAAAGTGTAGAGTAAAATTTAGACGATTTGACGACGACACAAAGATATGTTATTAAAATAGGGCACTCTAAAAGGAAAGATTTTTAGAAGACGTATGATAAATTAATTAATATAATAATATAATAATTTAATTTAAATCATTTAATAGATTAAATATATTTAATAAAATAATTTAATACCATCATATAAAATTAAAAATAACACTTACATATGAAATTAAAATAATAAACTTATTTTGAATCTTAAATCACTTATGTCTTATTACTCACATATGTGGTAACAACCTATATAGTATACCTAGACTCATTTTCTTTAACGTAAATATTTTGTAATTATTTTATATATTTAGGATACAAGGAATAAATTTATTACTAAAAGGTAAATATTACTTAAAATTAATAAAATAAATATGTAAATTTGATAATTTCAAAAAATAATTCAATTTAACCACACAAACTTGATATTAAAGTAAAAAATAATAAAATGATTTGATATTAAAAATAAATAAATTATTTTAATTTAATACTTAAAGTTATTTTTTAATTTAAGTTATAATATTAAATTATTTTACCAAACATATCTAATTTATTTAATAACTTAAATTAAGTTATTAAATCAACTAAAGTCATTAAATTGATTTATCAAGCACTCTTATAATATGCATAAAATATAACATACAATATATAATATATGCTACTATATGTTATTATACCATATTTATTCATTGTTTTATTTTATTGTTGTTTTATTATGTTTTTATTTTAAAATAATATAAAAATTATTTAAATATATTTTTATAATTAATTCTAAGGATAATTTTTCTATTTTTAAGTTGATTGAAAACCATTGTCAAAAGAAAATTTTAAAAACATCAAATTAGTATTTTAATTTTTATCCTTTTCTGAACTCAATTTTTCAAAAAAATAATAATAATAATATCTAAACATGTTTCACACAAAGCAAGGATTTTTTTTTTAAAAAAATTATATTCATTTTTTATATCTAAATAAATAAATAAATGAGAAGCTTTCATCACCAGTTGGGTTATTAAAGTAATTAAGCCATTTGAGACCATGTATGACCCATAGGAGACAAAATATGATAATAAAGAAAAGGAAATGAGATTTTGTTAAAATTCATTTTCAGAATTTTAAATTTGAAATAATAAAATTTTTTAATATCTCACTTTTTAAAAATTATAATATTTTTTAAACTCAATTTGTAAGAATTCTTATATTTGATATAGAAGTTATTATAATTTTTTATTCTTCAAAAATAGAAACCATAAAGTAAACATTTAAAGGGTCAAACTTTTCAAATCACAAAGAGAAAAAAAAAAAAATTCTAAAATGATGGGAAATAAATCAAAATGGTAATGGACTAATATAAATAAATAATAGAAAAATTATTATTTAATATTTATTTTCATATACGATTAGATGTTTTTTCATAAAATAAAAAAAAAACAAAAAGGGTAAAAAGGTAAAAGTTGATTATGCTTCTTACTATAGAATTATGGAAAGAAACTTATTAAATTTCCAGGAATATAATTCTGATTTATAAAATTTCTTTAGTAAAACTATTAGAAAAATAATTGTAAAAATTTGAAAATAAGACTCATATTATGAAAATATTAGAAAATGTTATAATTTAATCACAAAGATAATGAGAGTATGAATAAGTTTAGGAAAAGAGATTTTATAAAAAAAGTTTATTTTGAAGCATCGTACATAGATTCAATAAATCAATATTTATTTTTATTTAAATTTTAAACAATTTCATGCTAAAAAACCATAATGCTTGCTAAATCTAATCTTGTAACCTAGTATTTTGTTCTTAGAAAATTTGAGTGGAAATGGAAGAAAAAAAAGTTTAAAAAAATTAAGAAATATATATATATTTTTGTGGACCCCGCATTTTGGCTCATGCCCTTTCATTCGATGGCAAACTCGATTTTTGCTTGAAAATGATTTTATTTATTAAAAAAAATGACTTGGAGTCGTCACTTATTTTTGTTTTATTTTTAAAAGGGTAAACAAAATAAGAAAGAAAATCCTAAATGTGACTCTTTATTTTGGAAAATGTGGTCTGTGAAAAATCGGATCGGGCTCAGGGGTCAGGTTACTTGTCGGGAAGGTACGGTAAATACCGTAGCACCCTCCAAGTCCCTAAAATCAAGTCTCTACTAATAAAATGAAACTGACATGACAATTAATAAGAAAATCAATGGATACTCAAATCGATGATGCACATATGAGAATCAAAACATGCATGGAGAATGACCAAAATGGGAATGGGTGTGTGTACCTAGGCCACAAACGAGTAATGCGCTATCATAAAAGATGGGGTCAGTGTACAATAAAGAGCACGCATCACCAAACAGAAATTAAAACAGTTCGAGGGAAAACTGAATTTTTGAAATTATTTGAATATCGGATTTTTAGAAATTAAATATAAGAATGAGAATTTTAGAAATTAAATTTGAAAGAAATTGAAATTTTGAAAATTATTTGAGAGTTCGGGATTTAAAAAAAAATTAAATTACGAAAATTGAGACCTTGGAAATTAAATTTTGAAAGAAATCAGAATTGAAAATTATTTGAGAAGCAAAAACTATGGAAATTGAATTATAAAAATTGGAAATCTTGGAAATCATTCGAAGGCATAATTTTTAAAAATAAATGAATAAAATGATAATAATAATAAGTAACGGAATAAATGCGAATTGGAATATTGGAAATTGAAAATTAAGTTCGAAAATTGGAAAATTGGAATTTCAGAGAACTAAATTTGGAAATAAGAATTAAATGAATGAATGAAATAATAATAATAACGAAATAATAATGATTGAATAAATAATTGCGAAAGTTAGAATTTTGGAAATTGGCAATCGAACTTAAGGATTGGAAATTTAAAGAATTATTTAGGGATGAAATTTTAAATAAACAAACAAATGAATAAATAAATGAATAGAATAACGAAAATAATAACGATTGGATAAATAATTGTGAAAGTTGAAATTTTAAAAATTGGAAATTGAATTTAGAGATTGGAAATTCAAATGATTATTTAGAGATGTGATTTTAAACAAACGAACAAATAAATAAATAAATAAATAGAATAACGAAAATAATGACAATTGGATGAATAATTGCGAAAGTTAGAATTTTAGAAATTGGAAATTGAATTTAGAGATTGGAAATTAGATTTGGAAGTTAGATTTTTGAAAAGTGAACTTTAATAATTGGAATTTTTAAAAGAGATAAATAAATAAATATGGAATAATAATAACAATTAACAAAAATAATATTTAAACGAACGAAAAGTGAATAGTGGGCTTTTTGAGATCGAAAATTAAATTTGGAAATCAGATTTTTGAAGAATGAAACTTTAATAATTAGAATTTTTTAAAATAAATAAATAAATAAATATGAAATAATAATAATAATAACAAAAGTAATATTTAAACGAATGAAAGTGAATAACAGAATTTTTGAGATTGAAAATTAAAATTAGGAAATTAGATTTTTGAAAAATTGAACTTTAATGATTGGAGTTTTTTAAAGAGATAAATAAATAAATATAGAATAATAATAATAATTAAAAATAATAATATTTAAACGAATGAACATGAATAGTGAAATTTTTGAAATTGAAAATTAAATTTGAAAGTCAGATTTTTGAAAGAATTGAACTTTAATGAGAATTTTTAAAAGAGATAAATAAATAAATATGAAATAATAATAACAATTAACAAAAATAATATTTAAACGAATAAATGTGAAATTTTTTAGAACTTTAATGATTGGAATTTTTTTAAAAAGAAATGAATGAATAAATAAATGGAATAATAATAATAATAACCTAAATAATATTTAAGCGAACGAAAGTGAATAGTGGAATTTTTGAAGCTCGGAACTTAACATCGAAAATCAAAATTTTGAAAAATTATTTAGCAATGGAATTTTAGAAATAAATAAATAAATAGATAAATAATAATAATGACGAAGATGATGATAGTTGAATAAATAAATGTTAAAATTATAATTTTGGAAATTGGAAATTAAGTTGGAGATAAGAATTTCGAAAAATTATTTAAAAATAGAATTTTAAAATGAATAAATAAAAGGAATAATGATAGCGAAAACAAATGATTAAAGAAATGAATGTGAACATTGGAAATTCTGAAATGGAAAATTAAATTCGAGAGTTGGGATTTTAATAAATTATCTAAAGATGAAATTTTAAAATAAATAAATGAATAAATGAATATAATAATAATAACGAAAATAAATAATTAAAGAAATGGATGCGAACATGAGAATTTTTTAAATGAGAAATTAAATTCGGAAGTCGGAGTTTTGAAAATTGAATTTAAAAGTTTGAATATTGGAAAATCAAATTTAAAATTATGATTTTAGAAAATAATTTCGAGAATTGAATCTTGAATAATTGATTTTTGTTTTTTTTGTTTTTTTTTTTTTTTTTTAAATAGAGTTTTGCAAAGACGAATTTTTGGTAGTCATTCGAAAATTGGACTTGACGTGAAATTATCTAAAAAACCGGGACTTCAAGGATCGGTTTAAAAAAAGAATTTATAGAAATCAAACTTCACGTGTTTATGCCACTTATGGTGATTCCCATAACACCTTAGAATTGCCACCCTTCATTTTTATTTTTTATTTTTTATTTTTTATTTTTAATCTTTTACGTGTCACAAGAGGGCTGCCACTTCTGGAAGAATAAAAGTGGAGCCCCGCCTCTCATCCTCCTCGTCGGGCCTCCCTCCCAAGGAGCTCTTCTCACCGACAGCTCGCTATTGGCGTTGCTGTTATTGTGCCCACCCGAGTCGCGGTCTGAATCCGCCATGAATTTCGATCTTCACCTATTTCGTTTATCAAGAAATCATGACTTAAGTATAGGAGGAAACCAGGGATTAACATGGGTTTTGTAGGGATTGGCCGGAAAAAGGTCGCTCCGGTGAAGAGAAGCGTGGTTGCGGAGGAGGAATGTTGGAGCTCGTATCGTAGCAGCTGTCATTTTTTCTTTCATTATTTTTCTTTTTGCTGTCTGGTTTGAGAGAGAGACGGGTTTGGAAACATGATTAAATGGGTATGCATATATGAGGGAGGATTAGTTGGATGGGTGTTTGGATATGGGCAGTGAGCATGATGACAGTGGGTAGGGAGGGTGAGTTTAGGGTTCAGAAAAAGTGGTCACTGGCTCCTTCCGTCTTCATGTGAGCATCTCATCTAGATGGTCATTTGATATTATTTTCACAAATCCAACCTTATTAGACCATCATTTTTTTCACCCGAGTTCTCCCGAAAGTATTCCGATCACCACGACCAGCCCAATCATGATGCCACACGCTCCAAAAAAAATAAAATAAAATTCCAGAAACAGGGAAGAAGATGAAGAAAATAAATAATAATAATAATAACAAATTAGAACAGCTTCGGAATTTCATAAATATGCATAACACCAAACATAAACCTTCAAACACCAAGTTGAATCCAAAAAAAACAGCAGGAACATGGAGTAGAATAATCCGAAATGAGATACATGAAGCATGTGGAAGTCATACCTGGACCCAAGATGACAAACTCTTCCTCTGTTTTGCTTTCAGATGACTCTTCCTCCCTTTCTTTTTTTCTCCAACAGCTCCGAGAAAAAAAAAACCCCTTGCTGCTGCCCATCTTTTCTCATTTTTGTTCACCTGTCTCCCGTCCCCTCTAGCCGCAAAAACCTGCCCATCTCGTCCTCTCTGGCCGCCCCAAAAAGGCTCATCCATATTGTCCCATGGCCGCCCTGTTTTGGCTGCCACCCCTAGCTCCTTCTCGGTTCTGAAGAAGAGAGAAAAAGAAAAAAGGAAAAGCAAAAGAAAAATGAATAAAATAATAATCTAAAAAAAGAAAGCGCCCTGCTGCTGCTGAGGGGGTCTACACTATTATTTTTTTATTTTATTTTTTTGCCGCTCCTCAAATTAAGCTTCATGCCTCAAAGATGAAAGGGACCACCAATCACGCATGATCTCACGGTCAATGGTTAGATTGGTTGATCACAAAACACCGAGTTCATTGGTGGTGGACTCGTGGCTCCTTCGTAATTAATCCCAACACACAGGTCACTTTGTAAAATTCAGTAAAATAAATTCTGACAGCCCACCAGATTTTGAAATTGAACCGTTGGGTTCCATCTCTTTCCCGGCCATCTTCCTCCCTCCCCAGTGTCCTCACAGAGAAGCCGGTGACGAACTCAACGTCACAACAATGCCTAAACCACCCTTTTTATTAGCCAAAATTCCATTCCCCGCTCTGTTTCTCCTCCTAGTCCTCTCTTTACCCTTTCAAGTAATTTCCCAAAATCTGGACGATGAACGACCAATCCTACTAGACGTTAAACAACAACTAGCAATCCCCCCTCACTCCAATCGTCGAATTCCTCATCCTCGCCCTGTGATTGGCCGGAAATTACATGCATCGACAATACCGTCACTGCAATTTCACTCCGCAACAATACCATCACCAAGAAAATTCGGGCCAGAATTTGTGACCTCAAGAACCTTGTCGTACTTGACGTCTCCAACAATTACATTCCAGGCGAGTTCCTGGATATTCTCAATTGTTTTAAGCTCGAATATCTCCTCTTGTTGCAAAACTCCTTCGTGGTTCCAATTCCAGCTGATATTGATCGACTTTCACGTCTCCGGTACCTAGACCTCACCGCAAACAACTTCTCTGGAGATATTCCCTCAGCAATTGGGTCTTTGCTTGGAGTGGTTGTTTCCTACAACAATCTCAGCGGGGAAGTGCCAAGTCCCTCGGGAATTGCACAAGTTTGCTCACAATTCAGCTTTCCAACAATCGCTTTTCAGGCGAGATTCCTTCCGGCATCTGGACATCCCTGGACATGGTATGGGTGACGTTAGCTGGAAATTCATTCTCGGGGGCACTTCCAAGTAGATTGGCAAGGAATTTGTCCAGAGTGGATATCAGTAACAACAAGTTTTCTGGTCCAATTCCTGCTAAAATCTCTTCTTGGATGAACATAGCCGTGCTCAATGCCAACAACATGTTGTCAGGAAAAATTGGTTTGATATTTTTCCCAGTCCGGTCCAATGGCTGTTTCCCAGTATTCTCAGCCCTATGTTGCCCCTTCTCCACCGCCTGTCCATGTACCTGTGCCACCGGTCAAGATTTCAACCATTGCTCCTGTATACCCAGCTTCGGCTCCTGTTGCTGGTGTCTACTCACTCCCTCAATATCAGCAGGTGAGAATTTTCTTTTTCTTTTTTATTTTTTTGTTTGTGGTTTCAATGCTTGAACTTGGGGTTGTGGGTCCATGGGACTCAAAAAGTGTTGCTTTCTATTGCAGAGTTGCTTTCTATTGTGAGATCAATAATAGGTGGAAAAACTTTTCGAAATAACAATGAAATGAGCAGATTTGGGAAGGAAATGCTACATTGAAAATGCTAAACATGGGACTGTTTCAGAAAGAAGTTAATGTTTTTCCTTTAAGGGCATAATTTTTTCTTTCCAGAGATTAGTTGTGTAATGCTTGGGTATGGTACCATTCATGTTTGTAATTTTGTGGCATATGTAAACAGGCTCATCAGTTATTCCAAAGGGATGCACAGACAATCACACCTGAAGCTCTCGAGAGTGTAAAAGCTGCTCTTGCTAGAGCACAAAGCTGAGACAAAGAAGAGAGCAATTCCTCGTAAAGTTGCTGGCCAAACTTGGGAGGATCCAACACTTGCGGATTGGCCAGAAAGTATGATTCATTTTCCCTCTTATCTTGCCCTTTCTTTTTGCATGATTGCACATATTTGGTGAAAATTACTCCTAACTTCTAGAAATTGATATCTTTATAGAAGAACGTAGTGCTTCAGATAAACTGGAATCTGTGTAAGATGTTGTAGAGATCAAGTCTTAAGATTTTTAGTCCAAGGTCAAAAAACTAGAAAAGCTCTCAAAAACATTAAATTGTCATTCTAATTGGATATTAATTTTTAAAATGTCATCAGAAGTAGAATGAGAAAAGCAATGAGGTATTAACACAAAAGGTGTGATGTTATAATATTTGTGATGTGCTCACTGTAAATCTCCTTACCAAGGATATGTTTTTAAATTTTCCTATTGTTACAAGTTAGATGCAAAAACTGTGGTAAATGAGGAAACTTAGAGATCTTGATGGTATGTGTTGAAGGAGAGTGTAAAATGTTGGGACAGAACACACAGGCAAGCTTTATTTCATTCAGATTTCCCTTGAAATCATGTTTTCTTAGGATATTTTTTTCTCAATGGATTGTTCATTTGATCCTTGACCATATCTATAGTTATGTACATCATATCACTCACTCACACAACAGTCACATAACTTCACTGTACTCTTGTAAATTTTGGATATCAAAAGATAGACATTCCAAAAGCTATTTGAGGATGAGAATATAAGGTTTTCCAAGCTTCATGGAGAAATATCTACGAGGTAATCGATACCTTTGAACAACAGTGGGCTAAATATCATATTATTTTCCATTTTTAAAGGGACTAAAAGTTAGTTTTTGACCTTAAGTAACTTTCTCTAGGTTGTTTATACATCTCTCTCTCTCTCTCTCTCTCTACGTGTATATATATATATATAATCAAAGTGTATGGGCAGAAAAAGCAATTTGTAGCACTAAAATTGCTTGAAAAAATTCTCCAACAAAAAAAGTAGTTGCTGATGTGGACTACTGGAAGTGTGGGCATAAGAATTGATTTAGGTTTTACTTACAATCAAATTTTGGTCTTCTCTAGATCTGCTTCGGCTTTCCTTAGAAGGATCAGGTTCAACTTTCTTTCCTTTGCATTATGGATGAGTTGATTTGGGCCATGTTGAGGGTATTGGTTCAATCTATGCACTTAACCTTTATCCATCCAAAGCCATTGTTTACCCCTAATAAAAATATCATAACTGCCTGTTTGGTCTAGTGAAAGGCTTTTGTAGCCATACGACATGTCATACAGGGCCAAAACATCCTATCTATTGTTATAACTTGGTTTGATACTCTGTCACTGTCATCTTTTTTTAGGAGTATGACTCAAAACATCCTATGTTCATCCAAGAAGAGATTTCAGCAGGAATTGGACCAGAAAACTTGTTGTTACTGATATCCACTCTGGACAAATTCCTTGCCAATCTACTTGGAAGTGCCCCCGAGAATGAATTTCCAGCTAACATCACCCATACCATGTCCAGGGATGTCCAGATGCAGGAAGGAATCTCGCCTGAAAAGCGATTGTTGGAAAGCTGAATTGTGAGCAAACTTGTGCAATTCCCGAGGGACTTGGGCACTTCCCCGCTGAGATTGTTGTAGGAAACAACCACTCCAGAGAAGTTGTTTGCGGTGAGGTCTAGGTACCGGAGACGTGAAAGTCGATCAATATCAGCTGGAATTGGAACCACGAAGGAGTTTTGCAACAAGAGGAGATATTCGAGCTTAAAACAATTGAGAATATCCGGGAACTCGCCTGGAATGTAATTGTTGGAGACGTCAAGTACGACAAGGTTCTTGAGGTCACAAATTCTGGCCCGAATTTTCTTGGTGATGGTATTGTTGCGGAGTGAAATTGCAGTGACGGTATTGTCGATATATGTAATTTCCGGCCAATCACAGGGCGAGGATGAGGAGTTCGACGATTGGAGTGAGGGGGGATTGCTAGTTGTTGTTTAACGTCTAGTAGGATTGGTCGTTCATCGTCCATATTTTGGGAAATTACTTGAAAGGGTAAGGAGAGGACTAGGAGGAGAAACAGAGCGGGGAATGGAATTTTGGCTAATAAAAAGGGTGGTTTAGGCATTGTTGCGACGTTGAGTTCGTCACCGGCTTCTCTGTGAGGACACTGGGGAGGGAGGAAGATGGCCGGGAAAGAGATGGAAACCAACGGTTCAATTTCAAAATCTGGTGGGCTGTCAGAATTTATTTTACTGAATTTTACAAACTGACCTGTGCATTGGGATTAAATTCCGAATGAGCCACGACCAATGAAACTCGGTGTTTTGTGCTACTTACAGTCGAGACCATACAACTTGGAAGCTTACTCAATTCCAAAAACTGGATTTCGATGAACACAACACATTGTCCAATTTGACATAAAATAATTTGATCGGACGTGGTGGGTCAGGGACAGTATACCGAATTACTAATAACCGCTCTGGTGAACTCCTAGCGGTTAAAAGGATTTGTAATAATTATAGGAGATTGGATCACAACGTTCAGAAACAATTCATAGCAGAAGTCGAGATATTGGGCACCATACGCCACTCCGATATAGTGAAGTTGTTGTGCTGCATATCGAATGAAAGCTCAAGCCTTCTTGTTTGAGTACATGGAGAAGCAGAGTTTGGATAGATGGCTTCATGGGAAGAAGCAGAGGACATCGTCCATAACTTTGTCTTGAATTGGCCTACAAGGTTGCAGATTGCCATCGGAGCTGCAAAAGGCCTACGCCACATGCATGAATACTGTTCTGCCCTGATCATACATCGAGATGTAAAGGCCAGCAACATCTTGCTAGACGCGAATTCAACGCGAAAATTGAGGATTTTGGATTGGCCAAGATGTTGGTCAGGCAAGGGGAGCCCAACACCATGTCAGAAGTTGCAGGCACTCACGGATATCTTGCCCCTGGTAAGGCCATCAAGGCCCTCCTTTCCACATATTTTCATTTCCATAATGTATGGATGATTTTTATAATACAATTCTTGTATACTTGGATGACAGAGTATGCTTATGCAACAAAGGTGAACGAGAAGATCGATGTATATGGCTTTGCAGTAGTCCTGCCTGAGCTGGTGACGGGGAGAGAACGCAACGGCGAGCACATGTGCCTTGTAGAATGGGCATGGGATCAATTCAGAGAAGGGAAAACCATTGAGGAAGTGGTGAATGAGGAGATCAAGGAACAATGTAACAGAGCACAAGTGACCACTCTCTTCAACCTAGGCCTCAGGTGCACTCAGACATCACCATCCGATAGGCCCACAATGAAGAAGGTTTTGGAAATTCTTCAACCCCAGCAGGGCCCTCGAAGAAAGAAAAAGGACCATGAAGTTGCACCCCTGCTTCGAAATGGCACTTAACCCACCACTCAAAAGCATAGCAACAAGGGATCAGACAACGGAGATGACGATATCTTGGTTTGAAATTTACAGTTTGTACATTAATCTCATAAGAAAGCTAGTAAATTAAGCCAATGGCTGGCTTCCCTAGCAAAATGCATGGTACAAATGCGTTGTTTCTTCACTGGAGTCTCACGCAATTTTGTTTCCTCGATGGTTGAAGGCCACTGTGCTGTCTACCAAAGAATGTCTTGTTTACTGTAAAAAAATAATCAAAGAAAATTAAATATGCATGTTGAAATTATTTATTCTTTATGTAGATAGAAAATAAATGAATAAAATAAATTTAAAGAAATATATAAAATAATTTAATAATATTAACTATGTTTTCTATTTTTTTATTTTCTTTTTCTTGTATTTTCTTTTAAATTTTTAAGCACCAAATATTAAAATTACATTCTTAAAAAATACTAAAAAAGAAAAATATTAAGTAAAATAATTCTTTTCATATATGGTTTAATATAAAAACACACCAAAAAAATCAAATATAATTAATAACTAGTAAAAAAACTTATATATTTTAAAAATTATTTATTCTTTATTTTAAAAATAAAATATATAAAATCAATTTATTAGTATCAAATCTCTTTTTGGTTTCTGTTTTCTTTAGAAATTCTAGAATTGAAACTCAATATCAATATTTGAAATGTATGATTGAATAATTGTTGGTTTCATAATTGAAGAGTAGAGAAGAAAGAATGTATTAATCAAGTGGCTTGGACTCCACGGACAATTGATTATGACAAAATTTTACCATTTTTTGTGGTGCAAAATTTGTAGCATTGTTGCCACCAATAATTGGGAGAGGTCGCCCAATTTTCTACCCACCAACTATAATAGAAGAATAGATAATCGTTAATATAAATTCAAGCAAAAAAAAAAAATATATATATATATATATAAAATAAATAAATAAAAGATGAAAGTGAAGATTTTATTATAGTTAAATGAAAATTAAGGCTTTGTTGGAATAAAATTATTATTATTATTATTATTAAAGAATGAGGGTATCAAGATTTTGTTATAATTGAATGAAAATTAAGGTTTTGTTTGGATAAAATTACTATTATTTTCTGTTTTTCTTTAGAAATTCTAGAATTGAAAGTCACTATCAATATTTGAGATGTATGATTAAATTGTTGGTTTCATAATTGAAGAGTAGAGAAGAAAGAATGTGATAAACAAGTGACTTAGACCCTACGGACAATTGATTATGACAAAATTTTACCCTTTTTTGTGGTGTAAAATATGTAGCATTGTTGCCACCATATTTGGGAGAGGTTGCCAATTTTCTACCCACCAACTATAATAGAAGAATAGATAACCGTTAATACAAATTCAAACAATATATATATATATATATATATAAATAAAAGATGAAAGTGAAGATTTTCTTATAGTTGAATGAAAATTAAGGCTTTGTTTGGATAAAATTATTATTATTATTATTATTAAAGATTAAGGGTATCAAGATTTATTATAGTTGAATGAAAATTAAGGTTTTGTTTGGATAAAATTACTATTATTTTCTATTTTTCTTTAGAAATAAGTCAATATCAATATTTGAGATGTATGATTGAATTGCTGATTTCATAATTGAAGAGTAGAGAAGAAAGAATGTGATAAACAAGTGGCTTTAACCCTACGGACAATTGATTATGACAAAATTTTACCCTTTTTTGTGATGCAAAATTTGTAGCACAATAATTGGGAGAGGTCGCCAATTTTCTACCCACCAACAATAATAGAAGAATAGATAAGCATTAATACAAATTAAAGTAAAAATAAATAAAAAAATAAAAGATGAAAGTGAAGATTTTATTATAGTTGAATGAAAATTAAGACTTTGTTTGGATAAAATTATTATTATTAAAGAATAAGGGTATCAAGATTTTATTATAGTTGAATAAAAATTAAAGTTTTGTTTGGATAAGATTACTACTATTATTATTATTATTAAAGAATAAAGATATCTTCGGGATTTCTTTTTACACTAGTTGTTAAAAAGTAATTTTTTTACTACCATTTTTTAAAATATATTTGATAAATATTTTTTTATGAAAATAGTTTTTAGAGATTTTTTTTTTGTTTTTTAAAACAACTTTGATATGTTTTAAAATATTCTTTTTATAAAGTATTCCCAAAATAATTAAAAATATGAAAAATATTTTTAAAACTTTTATATTAAATATATTATATGCAGCTATTTTTCATATTTAACTTTTTAGAAAACTAAGTGTTTCTTTATTTTTCCCTTTGAGAACATTAAAAATTATTTTTATATGTTTCTTGAAACTCATTTAACTTATTTTTCTTTATTATATAAAAATTAAATAATTTTAAAATGTATAAATTTTTATTATTTTAATTATATTTGGTTTTATTTCATACTTTTCATAGTGAAAATAAACATAAGGAAATTATTTTTTTTAATATTTTTTTCTTTTTGTAATAATTTTTGGGAACCAAACATAGCCTATAAGTGGAAAGGTATCTCTTCAACAACTTATTAGTTTTGCTAACAACGAGTTTCCAAATTATGTCTTTCAATTAAAAAAAAAGAGTTTATTTATGATTTAAAGCAAGCTCTAAGAACTTGGTATTTATGGCTAGATTCAGATTAATTTAGGTTATGTTTGGTTTTAGAAAATTTGAAGAAAAATGGGAGAGAAATGAATTAGAGAAGAAAAGTGAAAGGAAAAAATAAATAAATTAAAATCAATAAATTATTTGTAAATATTTTTTCAAACTCATTTCATTTATTTTTCTCAATTATATAAAGATCAAATGCTTTTAAATTATATAAATTTCTAATTAATTTTAATTATATATATATATATATATATATATATATATATATATATATATATTATAGTAAAATTAAACAAAAAGCCATTTTCTTTTAACATTTTAAAGTATTTTCCGGGTGGGTGGGTGGGTTGGTTAGATGTCTCAATTTACATGGCTTGACCCAAATCTTTAATAGGCCCACTGGGCCAGGCCCATTCAGAATGGTTTGGACTCCATGATTGGTAGTCATTATCAATCACATAATGCTTCATCATCTACAATTTACACTTCTAGATTCTTCATTATATAATCATCATTCCTTTTGTTTTCCCTATTTTTTTTTAATTTTAATATTTACTATTCAAGGATTTTTTTTCACCACTTCTAGATTCTTCGTTTCACTATTTTTTATTTTTTATTTTAGCATTTTTCTACCGAAGGAATTTTACACCACTTCTAGACTCTTTCCCGTATTATCATCAATTCATCATTTCTCTTGATTTTAGTATTGTATTATTAAAAGATGTTTTTTTAATAAATTTTCATTAAATTTTAAAAAAATGGCGGCTGAGTAACTAAGAGTCCATTTGTAATCATACGAAGCATTTTTAGTATAAAAAGTATTTTTTTAAAAAAAAAAATTAAAAATGTGTTTGATTGTGATTATAGGAAGTATTCGGTAAAATTTACAAAATATTTTTAAATTTTGAAAAATTATTCATAGTATTAGAAAACCACTTATAAAGTGCATTTAATAGTGATTCTTATAAGTGTATTTAGTCTTTTTTTAACACTTTAAATTTTTTATCTGTTAAATATTATAAATGTAAGAAACACTTCCTAAAATCACTATCAAACATGTTCAAAGTATTTTTTTAGAAAAATACTTAGAGTGCGTTTGACAATAATTCTGAAAAGTGTTTATAATCTTTTTAACACTTTAAAATTTTTATTTTTCAAGTGTTAAAAAAACTAAAAAGACTTCTCAAAATCACTGTCAAACGCACTCTTAATATATGATTCTCCTAAAAATATTTAGGCTTATTTGACAACTCTTTTGAAGAACGGATTTATATCATTCAAAACAAAAAATTCGTTTGATAATAAAAAACTGTTTTTTATTTTTATTATTTTAGAGAACATCTTTTAATTATTTTATATTATTTTATAAGGGTTTTTTTTATAATATATATATATATATATATATATATATATATATATATATATATATATATATATATATACAACCATATAGAATGATTAAAAATAAAATACTAGACTTAAAAATTATTTTTAAAATATATTTAAAAATATTAAAGATGGGTTAAAAACATTTTAGGTTTCAAATGGGCTTTTGTTTTCAAAAATTATTTTCAAAAACTATTTTCTAAAATTATTTTTGAAAATAATTACCAAATAAGCCCTTAGTACTCATATATGAATTTAAAAAAAAAAAACAAAATGAAAATGATTTTTCAAATAAGCATTCATTGAGTGATTATCCAAAAATTATTTTAAGCTATTCTCCAAAATTTTTAAAATTTATTAAATAATTCACTTTTATTGAAAATAAAAAATTAAACTTCTAGACATTAAAACTATGTTTGATTCTCATAATGTTTGAAGGAAAATACAAATTATATATATAGAATGAAAGAAAAAGTAAAAGAAAATAAAAATTAGATTTAAAATTAATAAATTATTTTTATATATTACTTCAAACTTTTTTAAATTATCTTTTCAATAGATAAAAACTAAAATATAAGATAAGACGTGGATTTAAAATTTATGATCCAAATAAAATATCGAAAAAGTATCAATAATCAAATTTCATATATATATTTTCAAATATCATTATTTACATTATAATTTCATTAAATCTTATTATTTATGCCCTAATTCCATTTGCCTATGCCATTTTACTTTAGTCTCATTTGTTCATATGCTCATCCAACAACCTAAATTTCATTATATATATTTAGTAATTTAGATTTTTTTGTTTTTTATGTAATACTACACCTTAATATTTTCTCAAATTTGTATATATATATATATATATATATATATATATAAGTGAAGTTTGCTTCATTTATTCCTCCAAATAAAATACCTATCTTCGAGAGTCAAGACCACTTGAACCTGGCCACCATCTCTTGTCCCTTAATATGAGACATATTATTAGTGTTTTTTTTTTTTTTTTTATTCTCTGATCCCACTTTAAACAAAAGATAAGATAAGCTTATTAATAGGTCATGTACATATTTTGTTTGTTGTAATTGTTTTTTTATTATTTTGTTATCCTGCTACCGAGTTCTTCATATAGCTTTTATCTCTATATTTTTTTATTTAATTTTTTTTTTTCAACAGGAAAAAGGTTCTTTTCTTCTTTCATTTCCTTACTTTCAACTTAATACTTATTACAATATTATGAAAAGACTCACTTATCTTTATTGATGATATTTTTCTTAAAATAATTCAACTTTATTAAAGCTTACATTCTTCCAAAGTTAGATATAAATTCAGATTATTCCAAATATACTAGTGAGTAACACTCATGATTAAATTTTTTTTTTTTTTAAAAAAAAAAAACTTCTTCTTATTTATTTTTTTTAACATTCGATTGTTAGAACTTCAAAAAAAAACAAACTAAACAGACAAATGAGTACCAGTTAAAATAGAGAATAAGGAAACATTTTATATGACATGCTTAATATAAAAAAAATGAAAATATTTTTTTTTAAAAAAATAATCCTCGTTATGTGTTAAACAAAAGTACTAATATTTTTACATTATCTTATGTTGTCCATAAAATAACACAATAATTTCAATGGTTTGAATGCTCTCCAATTTTTAAAATTCATTCTCACACTTCCAAACAATACATACTAAAGTTATTTGTTCAATCCTAAAAACAAGAGAATATGTAAGTTAATGGATGAAAATTTGCTTTTTAACATAAGGATCTCGTTTAAAACTCATACATGTACAAAAAGCGAGACCAATCATGTCGCATCACATAAACATTTTAAGTTTTATCACTTTATACGTAAATTTAATTTTATTATTTTATATATTGATCTTAATTGTTTATATTTGATCTTATTTATTTATAATTTAATTTCATATATTTGTATTTTTATTCAATAACTTAAATCTTATGATATATTCTTTATCAACAAAAATAGATATCCATTTGATACCTAAGCTTTTTCTGATATTAATAAATATGATTTGACAAATTTCGCATTTTTTATTGATCACTTTTTTTTTTACATTCCATGGTTTGATAGCATGAATATGATTTTGCCACCAATCATATACTAAGTTGTGAATCTTGTGATACCCATTTTTCTACACCAACTCAAAAACTCCACTTTGCTCATTTTAAGCCCATATAAAAAAAGTCACCTACCACTCACTCATGTTAATCAATTTTAATAATTTTTATTTGTATAAAAATTTCATAAGCTCCAACGTGGCCAACATTTCATCGTGCGTGTAGACATGGCATGGGAATAAGGACAAGTCTCCTTTTTTACTATTCCTTGTTTGGACTATATGAACACTTGTGAAAGCAAGCTGCTGCTACTTCCACGTCCTTCAACAGAGCGTGCAAACACACTCAGTGACGCACACTCTTTTTTTTTTTTTTTTTTTTGTTATTTGTTTATTCTGTTTTCTGTTTTTATTTTTAAAGAAAATAGAAATCAAGTTTAAAAATATTATTTTTTATTTTTTATTATTTGAAAATTTGAGTTCAAAAAAGGTAAAAAAAAATGAAAATATTAATTTGGTGTTTTTAAAATTTTCTTACAGGAATGGTTTTCAATCAACTTAAAAATAGAAAAATTGTCTTTAGAATTAATTATAAAAGTATATTAAAATATTTTTTATATTATTTTGAAATAAAAACATAATAAAATGCAAAACAATAACATTAACACAGTGAACAAATACGATAACATATAGTAGTATATAATATATAATATCAATAAATAACAACTAATAAAATTGTTATATATGTTATATTGTATGCGTATTATGAGAGTTTTTGATAAATCAATTTACTATTTTAAAGTGTCTTAATAATTTGATTTAAATTATTAAATAAATTAAAACTTTGATAAAATAAATTAATATCAGAATTCAAAATTAAAATAATTTAAAGTATTAAATTAAAATAGTTAATTAACTTATTCTTCATTTTAAATTATTTTTATTAGATTTTTTATTTTAGTATCTAGTTTGTTTGGTAAAATTGAGTTAATATTTTGAAATTATTAAATTTACATGTTTATTTTTATTAATTTTAAGTAATAAATTTATTTGTTACATATTTGTATTAAATGTATTCCAAATATATAAAATAATTACAAAAAATTTAGCTTAAAGAAAATGAGTCATGGATATCATGCATATTATATAAATTACTATTACATATGTGGGTAAATAAGGTGGGGTGATTTAAGATTCAAAATAAATTTATTATTTTAATTTGATATTTAAAAATTATTTATATTTTTAAATTATGAAATTTAAATTGTTTTATTAAATATATTTAATTTATTTAATAACTTAAATCAAGTTATTAAGACATTATATTAATTAATTTATAAATCTTTATTTTCAGAGTGCCCAAAAATAAAATCAATAAATTTAGTTGCAATAGATTTTCCTGCACTGCAACGTTGGACACGACAGTTGAAGGAGCGTGGACTAAAAAGCAAAAGTGATGTGGAAAATGAGAGAAAAGATATGAAAAGAATATGCTGAGGTCACATGCCATTAGTAAATCGGAATCATTATCGTGGAAATGAATTTTCTAGTGGATCAAGACCAACTAGCAGCCACGACCCATTGGTCTAAATCCTTACCCTTTAACACTTTTTCAAAATTCTTAATTACTATATATTTATTTTAATAAAAAAATATTTCTTATACTTATATGTCATTTTAATACCAGATTTTTCTATAAAATAAGAAAAATTATTAAAAATGTTTTTTTTTTTAATATAATGATATAAGAATAAAAAGTTATAAGATAAAAGTAAGGAAATACAAAATATTTCAAAATCATTCATTATTTTTTCACACAAGAAATCATATTAACATCTTGGGAGTATGATTTTAATTTTATTTTCTTATAACTAGTATGTTTATATTAAAGTTAATATTTATTTTTCAAAGGTCAAAAATAATTTTAAAAATTTGCATTAATTAATATAAATTTCTTATGCAGAACTATTAGAAAAATAATTTTAAAAATTTGAAAATAAGACTCATATTATGAAAATATTTAAAAAAATATTATAATTTAATCACAAAGATAATAAGGAGTATGGTTAGGAAAAGAGATTTTATTTTGAAGTATCTTACATAGATCCAATAGATCAATATTTTAGCTTTGATTTATATTGATTTTTATTCAAATTTTAAACAAATTCATGCTAAAAAACCATGCTTGCTAAATCTAATCTTGTAATCTAGTGTTTTGTTTTTAGAAAATTTGAGTGAAATGTAGTTGAAAAAAATTAAGAAGAAAAATAAAAATAGATTTAAAATTAATAAATTATTTTTATATATTTTAAAAAATATTTATTTTTCCTTATCTATATAAAACTTAAATAACTAAAAATAAAAATCTAAGGTAACAAATCCACACCAACCAAAATTTAGGTCATTTGAAGCGTACGGTAAAACATGAGTAATAGAAAAAAATGAAATTAAGATAAAAATAAATAAATAAAATAAGATATAAAATAATAGAATTAAGATATCAAAGTATGCTTAATGTGTCGGAGATGAAAAGGACCACCAATCAAGCATGGAATCACGATCAATGGTTAGACCAAAATTATTTGATCCGTGTGAATAACACAAAACACCGATTCCATTGGCCGTGGACTCTGGCTCCTTCGTAATTAATCTCAACACACGGGTCAGTTTGTAAAATTCAGTAAAATAAATTCTGACATCCCCTAGATTTTGAAATTGAACCGTTGGTTTCCATCTCTTTCCCGGCCATCTTCCTCCCTCATTGAGAAGCCGGTTACGAACTCAACGCCACAAAAATGCCGAAACTAACCTTTTTATTTGCCAAAATTCCACTCCCCGCTCTGTTTCTCCTCCTCGTCCTCTCCTTACCCTTTCAAGTAATTTCCCAAAATCTGGACGATGAACGATCAATCCTACTAGACGTTAAACAACAACTCGGCAATCCACCGTCACTCCAATCGTGGAATTCCTCATCCTCGCCCTGTGATTGGCCGGAAATTAAATGCACCGACAATACCGTCTCTGCAATTTCACTCCACAATAAGGCCATCAGCGAGAAAATTCCAGCCACGATTTGTGACCTCAAGAACCTCATCGTACTTGACCTCTCCAACAATGACATTCCCGGCGAGTTCCCGGATATTCTCAATTGTTCCAAGCTTGAATATCTGCTCTTGTTGCAAAACTTCTTCGCGGGTCCAATTCCAGCTGATATTGATCGACTTTCACGTCTCCGGTACCTGGACCTCACCGCAAACTTCTTCTCTGGAGATATTCCCGCAGCAATTGGGCGGCTACGGGAGCTGTTCTACTTGTTTCTGGTCGAAAATGAGTTCAACGGCACCTGGCCAACAGAGATTGGTAATTTGGCGAATCTTGAACATTTGGCCATGGCCTATAATGACAAATTCATGCCCTCAGCCCTTCCAAAAGAGTTTGGCGCATTGAAGAAGCTGAAGTATCTGTGGATGACGGACGCGAATTTGATCCGCGAAATACCGGAGAGCTTCAACAATCTGTCGAGTCTGGAACACTTGGATCTCTCACTCAACAAATTGGAAGGTACGATCCCGGGAGGCATGCTTACGTTGAAGAATTTGACCAATTTGTATTTATTCAATAATAGATTGTCCGGCCGCATTCCTTTATCCATAGAAGCTCTCAACTTGAAAGAAATTGATCTTTCAAAGAACTATTTGACGGGGCCGATACCAGCGGGTTTCGGGAAGCTACAAAATTTGACGGGTTTGAATCTTTTCTGGAATCAGTTGTCAGGAGAGATACCAACAAATATAAGCCTCATTCCTACACTGGAAACCTTCAAAGTTTTTAGCAATCAATTGAGTGGAGTTTTGCCTCCAGCATTTGGCCTTCATTCGGAGCTCAAAAGCTTTGAGGTTTGCGAGAATAAACTAAGCGGGGAATTACCTCAACATTTATGCGCTAGGGGGGCTTTGCTTGGAGTGGTTGCTTCCAACAACAATCTCAGCGGGGAAGTGCCCAAGTCCCTCGGGAATTGCAGAAGTTTGCTCACCATTCAGCTTTCCAACAATCGCTTTTCAGGTGAGATTCCTTCCGGCATCTGGACATCCCCGGACATGATATGGGTGATGTTAGCTGGAAATTCATTCTCGGGGACACTTCCAAGTAAATTGGCAAGGAATTTGTCCAGAGTGGAGATCAGTAACAACAAGTTTTCTGGTCCAATTCCTGCTGAAATCTCTTCTTGGATGAACATAGCTGTGCTCAATGCCAGCAACAATATGTTGTCAGGAAAAATTCCAGTGGAATTGACCAGTCTTCGGAACATCTCTGTTCTGTTGCTTGATGGGAATCAATTCTCGGGTGAGCTTCCCTCCGAGATCATCTCATGGAAGTCGCTCAATAATTTGAATCTCTCAAGAAACAAACTTTCTGGCCCAATTCCCAAGGCATTAGGTTCTTTACCTAACCTTAATTACCTCGACCTGTCAGAAAACCAGTTCTCAGGTCAAATTCCTCCTGAACTTGGTCATTTGACGCTTAATATCCTCGATCTATCGTTCAACCAACTCTCTGGGATGGTCCCCATTGAGTTTCAATATGGAGGATATGAACACAGTTTCTTGAACGATCCCAAGCTGTGTGTCAATGTTGGCACTCTGAAACTCCCTAGATGTGATGCCAAAGCTGTTGACTCCGACAAATTGTCAACTAAATATCTCGTTATGATCCTAATTTTCGTTGTATCTGGTTTCCTAGCTGTTGTTTTGTTCACCCTGCTCATGGTTCGAGATGATAATAGGAAGAATCACAGTCGAGACCATACAGCTTGGGAGGTTACCCAATTCCAAACACTAGATTTCAATGAACAGTACATATTGACCAGTTTGACGGAAAATAATTTGATCGGACGCGGTGGGTCAGGGGAAGTATACCGAATTGCTAATAACCGTTCTGGTGAACTCCTAGCGGTTAAAAGGATTTGTAATAAAAGGAAATTGGATCACAAGCTTCAGAAACAATTCATAGCAGAAGTCAGGATATTGGGCGCCATACGCCATTCCAATATAGTGAAGTTGTTGGGTTGCATATCAAATGAAAGTTCATGCCTTCTTGTTTATGAGTACATGGAGAAGCAGAGTTTGGATAGATGGCTTCATGGGAAAAAGCAGAGAACATCGTCCATGACAAGTTCAGTCCATAACTTTGTCTTGGATTGGCCAACAAGGTTGCAGATTGCCATCGGAGCTGCAGAAGGCCTACGCCACATGCATGAATACTATTCTGCCCCGATCATACACCGAGATGTGAAGTCCAGCAACATCTTGCTAGATGCTGAGTTCAACGCGAAAATTGCGGATTTTGGATTGGCCAAGATGTTGGTCAAGCGAGGAGAGCCCAACACCATGTCAGGAATTGCAGGCTCTTATGGATATATTGCCCCTGGTTAGACCATCAAGGCCCTCCTTTCCACATGTTTTCATTTCCATAATTTATCGATAATTTTTATCATACAATTCTTGTATACTTGGATGACAGAGTTTGCTTATACAAGAAAGGTGAACGAGAAGATCGATGTATACAGCTTTGGAGTAGTCTTGCTTGAGCTGGTGAGTGGGAGAGAACCCAACAGCGTGAACGAGCACAAGTGCCTCGTAGAATGGGCATGGGATCAGTTCAGAGAAGAGAAAAGCATTGAGGAAGTGGTGGATGAGGAGATCAAGGAACGATGTGACAGAGCACAAGTGACCACTCTCTTCAACCTAGGCGTCAGGTGCACTCAGACATCACCATCAGATAGGCCCACAATGAAGAAGGTTCTGGAAATTCTTCAACGGTGCAGTCAGCACTCAGCAGGGCCATTGAAGAAGAAAAAGGACCATGAAGTTGCACCCCTGCTTCGAAATGGCACTTAACCCACCACTCACAAGCATAGCAACAAGGGATCAGACAACGGAGATGACGATATCTTGGTTTGAAATTTACAGTCTGTACCTGAATCTCATAAGAAAGCTTGTAAATAAAGCCAATGGCTGGCTTCCCTAGCAAAATCCATGGTACAAATGCGTTGTTTCTTCAATGGAGTCTCATGCAATTTTGTTTCTTCCCTGGTTGAAGGCCACTGTGCTGTCTACCAAAGAATGTTTTGTTTACTGTAAAAAAAATAATAAAAGAAAATTAAATATGCATGTTGAAATTATTTATTCTTTATGTAGATAGAAAATAAATTTAAAGAAATATATAAATAATTTATTAATACTAAATATATATATATTTTTGTTCTTGTATTTTCATTCAAATTTTTAAGTACCAAACATTAAAATTACATTCTTAAAAAGTACTAAAAAATATATTAAGTAAAATAATTCTTTTCATATCTGGTTTAATATAAAAACACACGAAAAAAAATCAAATATAATTAATAACTAGTAAAAAAACTTATATATTTTTAAAATTATATATTCTTTATTTTAAAAATAAAACATATAAAAACAATTTATTAGTATCAAATCTTTTTTTGGTTTTTGTTTTTCTTTAGAAAATCTAGAATTGAAAGTTAATATCAATATTTGAGATGTATAATTGAATTGTTGATTTCATAATTCAAGAATAGAGAAGAAAGAGAGAATGTGAGAAACAAGTGGTTTGGACTCTACGGACAATTGATTATGAGGCAGCCAAAAGCAAAAAAAAAAAAAAAAAAAAGGGGGGGAAGATTTTATTATATTGTTTGGATAAAATTATTATTATTATTAAAGAACAAGGGTATCAAGATTTTATTATAGTTGAATGAAATTAAGGTTTTGTTTGGATAAAATTACTAGGAAAATTCTATGGTGCTGGTACCATACCTTATATTACTATTATTATTATTATTCTTAAAGAATAAAGATAGCTTCATAACTTTTTTGTAGACTAGTCGTTGAAAAGTAAATTTTTTACAACCATTTTTTAAAATATATTTGATAAATATTTTTTATGAAAATAGTTTTTAGAGATTTTTTTTTTGTTTTCTAAAACAACTTTGATATGTTTTTAAAAGTTCCTTTTATAAAGTATTCCCAAAATATGAAAAATATTATATACAACTATTTCTCATATTTAACTTTTTAGAAAACTAAGTGTTTCCTTATTTTTTTCCTTTGAGAACATTAAAAATATTTTTTATATGTTTATTGAAACTCATTTAACTTATTTTTATTTATTATATAAAATTAAATAAATTTAAAACGTATAAATTTTTATAATTTTAACTATATTTGGTTTTATTTTAGATTTTTCATAGTGAAAATAAACATAAGGAAATTATTTTTTTAATATTTTTTATTCGCGTAATATTTTTGGGAACCAAAAATGCAAAAGTGTCTTTTCAACAACCTATTAGTTTTGCTAACAAGTCTCCAAATTATGTCTTTAAATTAAAAAAAAAAAAAAAGTTATTTATGATTTAAAGCAAGCTCTAAGAGCTTGGTATTTATGGCTAGATTTAGATTAATTTATGTTATGTTTGGTTCCAAAAAGTTTGAAGAAAAATGTGAGAAAAAAGAATTAGAGAAGAAAAGTGAAAAGAAAAAAAAAAGTAAAATAAATAAAATAAATAAATTTAAAGTCAATAAATTATTTGTAGATATTTTTTTAAACTCATTTCATTTATTTTCCTCAATTATATAAAGATTAAATATTTTTAAAATGTATAAATTTATAATTAATTTTAATTTTTATATATATATATATATATATATATATATTATAGTAAAATTAAACATGAAAAAAAACCATTTTCTTTTAACATTTTTTTTAAAGTACTTTCCGGGTGGGTTGGTTAGATGTCTCAATTTACACGACTTGACCCAAATCTTTAATAGGCCCACTGGGCCAGGCCCATTCAGAATGGTTTGGACTCCATGATCGGTTGTCATTATCGATCACATAAAGCTTCATCATCTACAATTTACACTTCTAGATTCTTCATTACACAATCATCATTCCTTTTGTTTTCACTATTTTATTTACTTTTAATATTTTACCATTCAAGGATTTTTTTCACCACTTCTAGATTCTTCATTACACAATCATCATTCCTTTTTTTTTTTTCACTATTTTCTTTTTTTAGCATTTTACACCACTTCTAGACTTTTCATCGCATGATCATCAGTTCTTTTTTTTTTTTTCACTATTTTTTTTAAAAAATTTAGTATTTTACTATTGAAGGAATTTAACACCACTTCTAGACTCTTCCTCACATTATCATCGATTCATCTTTCCTCTTGATTTTAGTATTGTATTATTAAAAGATGTTTTTTTTTTGGATAAATTTTTATCAGAATTAAAAAAAAAAAAAATCATCACTAAGTAACTAAATGTCCGTTTGATAGTAATTATATGAAACATTTTTAGTATATAAAAAAAGTATATTTAATAGTGATTATAGAAAGTGTTCGACAAAATTTAGAAAATATTTTTAAATTTTTAAAAAATTATTCATAGGGTTAGAAAACCACTTATAGAGTGCATTTAATAGTGATTCTTATAAGTGTTTCTAACATTTCTAATACTTTAAAATTTTTACCTTTTAAGTATTAAAAATGCGAGAAACACTTAATAAAATCACTATCAAACGTCCTCGTAGTATTTGAGAAAATAAAGGCTAATAAGAAAAACACCCAAGAGTTGAGTGAATTAGGTTTTTCATAAACTTTTTCAATACAACTAATTTAAGCATAATATAAACAACTATAATGAGATAGAGTTAGAGAACTCAAACTCAGATTTTATAGTGGTTCGACACTTCCTTACCTACGTTCACTCTTCTCAAACTCCTAACTGAGTGAAAGTTCCACTAACTTGAAATTTCAACCAAGCTTCTAATCTTCTTTACACTTGAATTCCGGCTCCAATGAGTTCTTACACAATCTCTTCAAGATTCTACACACTTGAAGGCTCTTAACACTCAATTTACAAGAATGATCTTCTCTCAACCTAACTCAATAATGGTTCAAATACAAATCAAAACTAGGATGACTCACAAGGGTGCATTAAAAGAGATGCAAGTAAAGATTTAATGCACCAAGAAAGAAATGAGAACTTTTAAGGCAAGAACAAGTAGTTAGACAATTGATTGCAAGTGTTCTATATATCATAAATGAAGTGGAGCTATCAATTTATAGGTTTTTAAGCTTAGAAGCCAAGAAAAGCAAAAAACAATTTCAATTGATTGAGTTGGGGGTCGACCGGTTCAGTTGGGGGTCGACCGGTTCACTAGCCGTTGGAGCATTTAATGCTTTGGCAGGTTACCATTACCTCAATCGGACCTCGACCAGACAAGGGCAACCGGTCGACCAATTCCCTGGCCGGTTGACCCAGTTGACTTGTGTTTCGACCGGTTCAGCCTTTTGGCCCCAAAAACCTATATTTTCAGTTCTTTTTCTTTCTAACACTTAGACAAGGTCTTTAGGTAAATTAATATACCAATTTTGAAATGTTTTTCCTAAGGTACATTTGATAAAACTCGGGTTTTAATGAAATTATAACTTTAAAGAATAAACTGAGTTTTCAAAATATGTATAAAAAGATATGTAAAGCCTAAGTGCACCCATGCATTCATCTTACATTTGTTTCCTATAATTAAAAGTCTTTCAAATGTCTTGATCTTGTATCCATTTGGTCATTTGATGAATTTCCAAATTTATACATGAGATTCTTTACAATTTAAACCAATTAGTCACTTAACCATGGTTTGTTATTGAGAAAATAAAGGTTATGTTTAATTAAGAAAAACACCCAAAGGGGAGGGGAGGGGGGGGGGGGGGGGGGGGGGGAGGGGTGAATTGGGTTTTTTAAATTATTTTCAAATACAACAAGTTCAAGCACAATATAAACAAAATAAAGAAATAGAGTTAGAGAATTCAAACTCAGGTTTTATAGTGGTTCAACATTTCCTTGCCTACATCCATTCTTCTCAATCTCCTAACCGAGTGAGGGTTCCACTAACTTGAAACTTCAACCAAGCTTCTAATCTTCTTACACTTGGATTCCGACTCCAATGGACTCTTACACAATCTTTTCAAGATTCAAACCTCTTGAAGGTTTTAACACTCAGCTTTTACAAGAATGAATCCCTCAACCTAGCTTAATGATAGCTCAAAATACAAGGCAAAGCTAGGATGACACACAAGAGTGCACTAAAGGATATGCAAGTGATGATTTAATGCATTAAGAAAGAAATGAGAGCTTTTTGGTCAAGAACAGATAGATAGACAATTGATTGCAAGTGTTCTCTTATCAATAAATGAAGTGGAGCTCTCAATTTATAGGTTTCTAAACTCGGGAGCCAAAAACAACAAAAGGTAACCTCGACCGGTCGAGTTAGGGGTCGATGGGTTCATTAGCCGTTGGAGTATTTAATGCTTGACAAGTTACCGTTGCCTCAACCGGACATCGACCGGGAAGAGATGAACCTTGATCGGGAAGAGGAGGCGAGAGAGAAGATTTTGGGCATCCCTCGATTGGACCTCGACCAGTTGAGCCTTTTGGCCCCGAAAACCTATCTTTTTCAATTCCTTTCTTTTCTAACACTTAGACAGGGTCTTTAGGTGAATTATTATGCCAATTTTAAAACATTTTTCCTAAGGTACATTTGTTAAAACTCGGGTTTTAATGAAATCGAAGTTTTAAATGATAAACTGAGTTTTCTAAGTTGCATGAAACGGTATGAAAATTCTAAGTGCACCCATGCATTCATCTTACATTCGTTTCCTATTATCACAAGTCTTCCAAAAGTCTCGATCTTATATTCATTTGGTCATTTGATGAATTTTCGAGTTTATGTCTGAGATTTTTAACCATTAAACCAATTAGTCACTTAATCATGGTTTGTTATCATCAAAACCTGATTATAAGAACACTTGGACTAACAGTTATCATCAAAACCTGATTAGGAGAACCCTTGGGCTAACAATCTCCCCCTTTAGAAAAATACTTAATATGTGATTCTCCTAAAAATACTTACACAAAAAATACTTTCATTAAAAATATTTCGAATAGAAAAACTGTTAAATCTTGTTATAGTATTTTTTTTTTTTTTTAGTTTATATCTGAATACTAAATGATTTTTCTTAAAGACATTTACAATAAAAATTCTATTAATAAAAACATAATAGTTAGTAGTATTTTCTATTAGAAATCCTTTTAAGAAAAAACGCTTAGGTCTATTTGACAACTCTTTTCAAGAACATATTTCTATCCTTCAAAAAAAAAAAAAAAAAAAAAATCAAGAAAATATGTTTGAGAATCAAAAACTATTTTCATTGTTTCTATTCTTTTAAAGAACATTTTTTAGTCATTTTATATTATTTTCTAGTGGTTGTTTTAAAAAAATCATTATACAACCATATAGAATGATTAAAAATAAAACATTATGCATAAAAATTATTTTTAAAAATATTAAAAACATGTTAAAAACTTTTTAGGTTTCAAATGAGCTTTTGTTTTCAAAAATTATTTTCAAAAACTATTTTCCAAAATTATTTTCGAAAATAATTACCAAACATGCCCTTAGTACTCATATATGAATTTAAAAAAAAATGAAAATATTTTTTCAAAGAATCATTTATTGAGTGATTATCCAAAAATTATTTTAAGCTATTCTCCAAAATTTTTAAAATTTATTAAATAATTCATTTTTATTAAAAATAAAAAATAAAACTTCCAAACATTAAAGTTATGTTTGATTCCTAAAATGTTTGAAAGAATATATATATATATATATATATATATATATATATATATATATATATATATATATATATATATAAACAAAAAAAAAGTAAAAGAAAATAGAAATTAGATTTAAAGTTAATAAATTATTTTTATATGTTACTTTAATTTTTTTTTCATTTACTTAATGATTAAATAATCTAAAAATATACAAATTTATTAATAATTTTAATTATATGTTACTTTCTTTTGTATTTTTCGTAACAAAGCTAACATGGAAAAATAATTTTTTTAAATATTTTTTCTTTTTTTAGAACTTTTCGCGAACTAAACATAGCCTAAGAAAATTCCTTTTAATGATATCAAAATCACTTAAAACAGCTCTTAAAATGCGTTTGGTGGTGATTTTAGAAAACGTTGCTAACCTTTTTCACACTTGAACCATAAAAAAATTTAAATGTTAAAAACACTTCTTAAAATCACCCTCAAACCAATTCTTACTTTCTCCTTATATCAATTGCAATTGCAGAAGAGCAATACAAAGAGAGTAGGTGGAATGAGATACAACTTCTCTTGACAATATGAAAAGATTGAGGAAAAAATGTGATGTGATGTGCAATGCAATTGATACGTGGGTCCAAAAGGATTTGAGGATGCTAATGTCATAAAGAAAATTGGTAGAAAAAGAATCCAATAGCGCCTTGCACACTCAAGGATATGTTTGGTAACCGAGGAATCTAAACAAACATGTTATACAATTAAAAAACAAAAAATGATTTTATCTTCTTAGAAATAGAAAACAGCTTTTCATTATTTTCAATTATTTTTTAAGAATAGCTTTAAAAAATAAATATATAAATATAAAAAATGATTAAAAAGAAAATATTACATTCAAAAATTGTTTTTAGAACGTATTTAAAACCATGAAAACCAAGTTAAAATCATTTTAAGTTTTTAAAGAGATTTTTATTTTACAAAACATCATAAAATAATTTTTAAAAACTATTTCCAAAAATTGTTTTTAAAAATATTTCTCAAATAAAGCCTTATCATTCGATTTCTCAAATTGAAAGCCTCTACTTTTCTTTTACGTCAAGTTTTGTATATATATAATAGGAATTAAAATAAAATAAAAATGAAAAAACAAGTTATAACACCATATAAGAGAAATCAATCAAAATTATAGTTAAAGTAAAATTTGATTTCTATAATAATGAATTTTTTAGTTATATTCTCATTTAAAAAACAACCAAAATGCATAAATGAATAAAATATATAATTGATTTTATATATTTTTGTTCTATTCCAAGTTCCAACATTCCAAACATGGCCACATGTTATAGCTTCGAAATATCTCATACAACGCTTTCATTTTGCTTTCAAAATTACATTATTGGCTTTTGGCTTCTTGTGAGTATTGACATAAGAAATATTAGGGGACAAGAACCCTGTAATAATCGAAACATCGTTTCAATACCATGATGTCATCATCAATTCATCAATTTAATTATTTCATCCTATTTAGGATTCTTAATGTCATGATTATCGATTTAATCCATTCAAATCAAATTTTTGTTCAACACCACTTGCATTTATAATGTTTTTGAAAATAATTTGTAAATATTTTATTTTTTTCAATCATTGTTTAGTAAACTTAACAAACAAGAAATCATAACATATTGAATTTAGTCTCAAAAATATTTTCAGAACAAATTCTAAGAAAACTAGTTTCTATCAAACTCGGCTTTTATATTAGAAAATATCTTTTATTCTAGATAACAAAAAATTATTTTAAGAATATTTACAAAAAAATTAAGGTTATGTTTGGTTCCCAAAAAATATTAAGGAAAGAAAAAAAATGCAAAGAAAAATGATTTTTTCATATTTGGTGTCTTATGAAAAATATCAAAGAAAATCAAATATAATTAAAACTAATTAAAAATTTATGTATTTTAAAATTATTTAATCTTCATATTGTGAGTTAAAATAAATAAAATGAGTTTGAAATAATAATAAAAATAATTTATCAACTTTTAATATATATATATATTTTTATTTTTATTTTCACTTTTTCTTTTCTTCTACTTTTCATTTGTATTTTCTTTTCCTTCAAATTTTCTGGCAACCAAACATAGCCAAAAGAAAATAATCAATAGGATGCACAAAATAAAAATAATGAAAGAAATATATAGAATGGAAATAATAAAGGAAATACCCAAATCCAGGACTTAATGAAAAAGAATTATTAATAATTCCACAATCATAAGCAATTAAATATTAATAATATTTTATTATCTTAATTTTAAAAAATTTCTTATATAACTCAACATCCGTTCTTATCTCAAACTTTGAAAAATAAGTAATAAAATGAAACATTTTTATTACCAAAATATTCAATAACCATCAAGTCAAATTAAAATTTAATTTTTATAATAATAAATTTTTTATTTACATTTCCATTTTCTATCCCAACATTCCAAACATGCCCTCGTATCACAATTTCAATAACTCTTTCATAGTAAAACTTGACTCACACAACTTCATCCATTGTTGCTTTCAAAGTAGCATTATTGGAATGAACCCCTCTTCAATTATTTGGATTAGCTTTTGACTTCTTATGAGTACTGACGTAAGAACTATTAGGGCAATAATCAAACATCATTTCAATAATACCATCATATAATCAATTTGTCATTTTGATTATTTCATCCGATGTGGGATTCTTAACGTCATGATATTTGATTTAATCCATTCAAATCAATTTTTTGTTCAACACCAATTACATTTATAATGTTTTCGAAATGAGAAAAGCAAATATTCTATCTCAAACAATGCCAATTATGATTCAACTTTGATAATATTTTTAATAAAAACATTTTTTTTTAAAAGAATCAACTAATGTCTATATATAAATCAAAAAGTATTTTTGAATTATTTTCTATAATGGGATATATAACAAAAAAAAATACTATTTTTGGAAGAAATATTTATTAATACCCAATCTAAAAATCACTTCAAGTAGTTTTTTAGAATTTTAAAGTTAATTATTTAAATTTAACTATGTACCTACTTTTTTTACAAGAAAAATTGTAAACCCAATCGAATATTTTGGCCCTTTTGTCGTCTTTTTCAAAAATACTTGTAATGAAAAAAGTTTCATATGCCACGTGATATATAATAATGATAATGATGATAACCATACTTGGACCTAAGTTTTATCATTTACAATTCATTAGCCAAGCTGAAAATTTTCTTTACTTGAATCATTATGCTTTTAAACCAAAAAAAAAAAATTATTATACCCGCCTACAAGCAAACAAAACCATAATCATAATGGGATATAACAAAATGGAATAAGGGAATAGGAAATAATACTTCTAAATCTTTTTTATTCATAATTATATTATTTCTAAATTACATTGAGAAAATAATTTTTTATCAAGCTTGCTTTTTTCAAAAACTAGAAATCCTACTTAGTAATTAGTATGTAAATTTCATGATTTTATCAACGTGGACAAAAGGAAAATACAATATAGTTGAAGAATAATTTGGTTCCTAAGGGCTAAATGGGAATTATAAATAAAATCAATTACATATTTTGACACATCAAGTTTATTATTTGGCCATGTCATGTAACGAATGGGGCCATGATGCTTCCACATTAATGCTTCCAAACATTTTTCTAACTAGAAAATAAAAATTATTTGAGTTTTGAATGATTGATTTAGGTACAATGATTTCATCAATATCATAAATTCAAAGCAATTAAGCCAAAAAAAAAAAAAAAGAACATTTATAAGAACCTTTTTTTTTCTTGTTGTTGTCTAAAACTATCAGTCTGGAATGTTATGGACACAAAATTGATGGGGTATTATTATGAGATTGATAGTAAAAAGCGTAATGATTGATTTCAAAAATTATTGATTACTTGTATTGATCAAATACGTAATCTAAAACCCCAATAATAATAATAATAATAATAATAATAATAATTATTATTATTATTAAATGTGTTTAAAATATTTTTATAAGATATTTCGTATAATAATTAAAGATGCGGAAACCTTCAAATGTAATAAATCTATAAAATTATTTTTTATATTTAAGTTTTTAAGTAAAATTTTATTTATGAAAATAGTTAAAAATTATTATTTTTTAAATATTAATTAAACGAAACGAAATTCATAAAAATAAATCAAATGCTGATGTAATCATCATGTGTAAGCCATAGTTGTGGGTGATGTAATATTCTACGTGTCACAATGTAAGTCATGGACTCATGGCCAAATTGGACAGCTTGGAAGTTAAAAAAATAAAAAAAGACCCACTGCCATACCTAGTTGCCTTATTTAAAATTAATAATTGAATTGTTTTCTAATAATATTTACACTAGTGATCCTCACTCCTCACTTTATTTAAAAAATAATAACCCTGTCTTTTTAGTCATAACTCATTGATATTCCCGATAATCATCGGATGAAATTAATATTTTATATCTTGTCCGAGGTATACCTCGGTGACCATATGGGACATGGAACTTCCCTGCCCTCACATTTTAAATGACATGGTAGATGGCTAAAACTTAAACATTTTCTTATAAATTATTCTTAAAAATTCAAACAATCGATTCATAAATAACCATTTTATTGGTGATTTTTTTCATAAATTATTATATGATATAGTACTACACTTTTTAATTATCTTATTTAAATAAGATATTGTTATCTTTGTCACATTTTTATATTGACTTTTTTTTTCTACATGAAATCTAAATTATGGTGCTATAATAACCTATTTGACACGTTCATCTCTTATATAATGTTTTTGTCGTGTCTAATTGAATTATGAATTATTAAACAATTGTTTCTTTAATATGAGACGTATAATCTTATATCAAGATTGAAGATCGGTTTGGATAACATAAAAGATAACTCATTTTCTTTCATATAAATATTGTTTATTTATTTATTGGATATCGTTATGATTTTAAGATATGTGTATATAATTAAGAAAAAATATTATTTTTTAAAAGTCTAATGGTTGCTCGTGACTTTAGACTTTAAATGCTTTTACCCGATCACATGTATAGGGTTAAATTTTTTTCACGTACGCTAACTCTTGCAATGATGAAAGGGAAATGACAAATGAATTATGGAAGATAAATATTTTTCTTAAGTATTTAGTGGGAAAAAAAAAATGATTTGAATAACGTGTAGCTAAGTTGTATCACAATGACGGAAAAGGACATGACTTAAATCCAATCTCGTACACGTGTCACTTTCCTATTTGTCACAGTAACAGACACGTTACGTGAATAAAAAACGGCATTATTTTCTTATAAATGGAAATCTCCCTTAAAGACGGCAGCGGGACAACCGTGTCATCTCCCTCCGATAATCCAAGAGAGGAAATTCTGGAGAGAGAAAGGAGCAGGGATGAGTTCTTGGCAGGGAACGGCGAACTCTACATACAATTATTTGGTATACAAAAAACCCATTATCATCAGTTTATTGAATTCTTCCATTCCAGAGAGTTTGGTTTAAATTTTTGGTGAATCTATAGTTGGGATCTGCTGTTTTTTTGACAGAGATCGAGCTCTCTCACAATAGGAGAGAAGTTATGTGCTGCTTTTATACCGTTTATAGGCATAATCGAAGCTCTGGTATTCGCTGTGGCCGGTTGCTGCGACTTCCACAAAAACAAGCATCACAAGAAACTGAGATACGGGTTCAGAGAGCTCTCGCAACTCGCCCGTGAATCGCAATGTAATGTTCTCTATTTTTATTTCTTTTGGGTTACAAAAAAAATGAGGGGGAAATGTTGTTTGGTTATGGGAAAATGAGGAAAAAGGGAGAAAGCCTTTAGGGTGGTGAATTAGCAATGCAATATTTCGTTATTCGTTGATTTTTATTTTTTATTTATTTATTTCGTTGTTGTTTTGGATTTGAGTTGGGATTTGAAAATTGATGGGAAATGTTGTTTGTTTGGTGGGAAAAATGTGGCAAGAAAAAGGAAATTGAGTTGGCTCGGTGGATTAATGGATCTTTGATTTTTGATTTTATGTCTTATTGCTTCAGTTTTGGATTAAATTAAGGTGTTGTTGGTAATGGTGCAGTTACTGTCAATGAAGTGGAGGCCCTGTATGAGTTGTTTAAGAAGTTAAGTAGCTCAATTATTGATGATGGCTTGATTCACAAGGTAAATTCAAAAGGGTTATGATTTGATTTGGGTAATTTCTCTAGGTTTGAATTTGTTATTTATTAGTTGGGATAATGATTATTGATCAGTGAAGAACATATGGAAACCATCAGAAGAGCCAATTGAGTTCTGTATGGGTTTGGAAGGTGGTCATTGTGTTTCATTAATTTGATTTTGTCAACATTTTTTTTGAAGTTCGGGCATATATATCTTGGTTGGATTCTGATGTCTTGTTTCATTGAATTGGGTTTATTTGGTGGAGGGTTGGAGCATTCTGCCATGGGTACCAAGTCATATAGCATCTATACAAGAAAAAGAGAAATCTATAATTGGAAATAAAAGGATGTTCCATTTCGAATGGAGTTTCTAGCATAAATTAAGGCTATGCTTGGTTCTTGGAAAATTTGAGAGAAGATGTAAGGGAAAGAAAATAGAGATGAAAAGCAGAAGGAAAAAATAAGTTCAGGAAAATATAAAGTAGATTTAAAGTATACTACTTCAAATTTATTTCACTTATTTTAACTCCTCTGTATAAAGATTAAATAATTTAAAAATGTTTAAGTTTTTAACTAATTTTAATTATATTTGATTTTCTTTCATATTTTCATAGTAAAATCAAATATGAGAAACTCATTTTTTCTAATATTTTTTTTTCTTTCTTTAGTACTTTCAAGGAACCAAAAATATCATAAAAGTATTCTGCAGAATCTTGATGATCAATCCGTGAATAGTTAAGTGGTTCTGAGGCCAGTGGTTTTGCAATTTCTTATTTAGAAGTTTATCCATAGACAAGCTAGGCAAGACTGAAAAGCTATTAATGACACTTGCTCTCAGTTAGCCGGTTACAGACTTCTAACTCATATTGCAATTCTCAATTGTCTGGCCAGCTAGATTGATATTCTCTTTATTATATTCAAGGGTGTGTGCTTATCTTTTTGTTGATATTTATCATGTTGTAGGAAGAGCTTCAATTGGCGTTGTTCAAGTCTCCGCATAGTGAGAATCTTTTCCTAGACAGGGTAAAGGAACTTTAACAACTTTTCATATTCTATTGCAAGGTTTCTGGACATTTCTTTGAATTTGTTTAGCACAACAACACTTGGATTAGAGTTTGGAGAAATGAAGTTTCATATCAAAAACCACTTGGAAGATTGAGTAGAAATACTTCCAATTTTGTCTTCTTGTAGGAAGAGCTTCAGTTTGCACCATTCAAGCATCCATATGGAGAGATTTTTTTATCTAAACAGGGTAAATGGATTGTGACAGTTTTTTATTTTTTATTTTTTGTCTGGCACAACCACACTTGGATCAGAGTTTGGAGAAATGTAGTTTCATGGAAAATCTCACTTGGAAGAAAAAATTAGATCACTACGGAAAAAAAATTCTATTCGTTATTGAAAAATGATTTAGAGTCATGTGTTTTTTTTCTCATCATCTAGTTGGAGTTCCATGTAAACTATTTACAACTTCGGTGTTTCTTTTGTATAGCTGGGAAGGCCAAAGGATGCAGTAGTTTCTTTACCCTAGAATGGAAAACCCTCTTTAATACTAATCCAAAGAGTCAATTTGTTGGTAATATTTGATCAAAATTTTTTTACCATAAGCAAGCCTCTTTGCCTATGGATGGAAAAATATCATGAGTTCATGTATACTTGTAGTTACTATTCTAGAATGACTAGTTGTGACAGGTTAAATGTTTACTATGTGCTTAATCACATACATAATGACGGGTAAGGTGGCACCAGAATAAGTTTCAGTATGGGATCCTTTCCTTTTTATTTTTTGGCATATCAATTTGTAGGACTTTGTTTTTTTAACCATGTTTTAGTCTTCCTTTAGAGCTAGATGAGCCCTCTGCTTGATAACTACTGCCATTTAGGAAATAGGAATAGGAATTGCTTTCACCCAACTGACCGCACTGACCAAGAACAAACTAGGTGTGAACAACAATTCTGTGTCAGTAATTTGTGTGCTTGGGCTGTTTATCTAATCTAAAATCTGGACACATTTATGAAATTCGATGGATCCATGTTCCTATGGCTACAATCATATTTTTATTACTTTATTTTTCTTGCTAGTTGCTGAAGTTAAATTCAATCAATTGGCTAATAAGTACAGAAAATCATTCTTCTCTTTTAGAGTTTAAAGTATGAGAGTTTTTATTTTTTTATTTTTTCTGATTCATAAGACTATTTTGCAAGCAACTTTTCTTTGGTTTTTAATTAATATTATGTATTCAATGATTTGCCTTTCTTATCTAGGTTTTTTATCTTTTTGATGAAAAGAAAAATGGTGTGATTGAATTTGACGAATTTGTCCATGCACTCAATGTCTTCCATCCCTATGCTCCTACAGAAGACAAAATAGATTGTAAGAGTTCAAATGACAATTTTTCTTTTTTTTTTTTGGGTACAGATAATGAAAATATATCACGTGCTTATAACAAATCTGGGTTTCCTTTTTTTCTTGCAGTTGCATTTAGGTTGTATGATTTGAGACAAACTGGATTTATCGAGCGCGAGGAAGTGAGTAGAAATTTTTTTTTCGTATCGGTTGTTGCCAAAAACTAGTAAGAGTATACATTCTGAAAATTATTGGTAAATTGTTCTAATAATATTCCATTTTTGGGGCTTTTTGCTAATTGAGGCCTCTACTTGTGTTGGCTTTTAGCTTTTGCACTATTTGTTTTCATTTAGAGTTAGGATGTTGGTTTTGTCTTTTTATGGGTTTAGGATCTTGGTTTTGTTACAAATACATCTGTTTGATAAAAATTACATATAGACTCTTCCAAAATGGGGGTTGGATTGACCATCTCATTTGAAAATCAATTGAGACATCACACCTCACGTGGGTGACACATTAAGAGCAGTACATTGTTTCACCCAAACAATCCCTCCCCCAACATGACTCTCCTATGGCTCGAAGTCATGACCCTTTGCTCTGATATCAATTCTTGGTTCAAACTTGGATCATATTATTTGAAAACCAATTGGTATCCAGTGAGGGTAGTTCAAACCTTTTATGACATGCGACATTACATTTCATGTGCTTGTTCTAAGAGCTATCATTTGGGTGAACCCATTCCCAGGCTTAAGAGCGATATTGTTACACCCCAACAAGTAGATCTTTAACACCATCAATACAATAGTTTTATCTGGTGGCTGCTCGAACTTGTCCAGATATTGTAGGCCTCTGAACTTAAGTTATGCAAGATGCTTTATCGCATACTCTAGCTTTTAGTTGCTGATACTTTTTACCTTTGAAATTTTCTCATTTTCATGAATATGTAAATTATAAGTTGGATTTATTCCCTTTGGATATACAACATATCTATGTGGGTTGCTATGGTTTTATTTAGGCAGTCAAGCACTTGGTCATTAGTATTTTCATGGTTTGAACATTTTAATACCATACTATTTCTTCAACTAAATCATCACAGAATATTCATGATAATCTAAAATTTCTGTTGATTTCAGGTTAAGCAAATGGTTATTGCCATTTTGTTGGAATCTGATATGAATCTATCAGATGATCTTCTTGAGGCTATCATTGACAAGGTGTTGTTTAAATTATAATTTACTTAACTCATAATCTCTCTTATATAGCTTAATATGCTTATGTGATCTTCATTCTATTTAGACATTTGCTGATGCTGATGCTGACAATGATGGTAAAATCAACAAAGAAGAATGGAAAGCTTTTGTACTTCGACACCCGAACCTCTTGAAGAACATGACTCTTCCTTATTTGAAGTAAGCAACCAGTTTATATGTCCCCTAATATCCTCTTTTTCCTCTTCTATATAATACTTCTTTCAATGTTTGAGGTCCATTATCTTCTTCTTAAACGATTAAAATCCACTGTTAAGCATCTTGCAAAAAACATCTTAACAGGATATTTAGAATCCCATCGACTTCTTTTTGGGTTATGTTTGGTTTCTAGAAAGTATTAAGGAAGGAAATAAAATGTTAAGGATTTTCTTATGTTTGGTTATACTATCAAAAATGCCAAAGAAAATCAAATATAATTAAAACTAATTAGAAATTTATGCATTTTGAAACTATTTAATCTTTATATCGAAGAGTTAAAATAGGTGAAATTGGTTTTGAAGTAGTAAATAAAAATAATTTATTGACTTTAAATCTATATTTTATTTTGTTTTACTTTTTCTTTCCTTCTACTTTTCCTCTCTATTTTCTTTCCCTTGTATTTTCTTTCAAATTTTTCAGGAACCAAACATGGCCTTAATGTAATTCCATCTTACTTCAGGGACATCACCACAGTATTTCCAAGCTTTGTTTTCAATACTGAGGTTGAAGAATGAGAATCCAAAACTTTTTTTGGGCAAGGAATGCAGTCACTTTTGTAGATGCTTGAAGGGGGTGATCCAGAGCTTCAATTCTGTACAGAGCTGCTCTGTGTTGTCAATTCTACTCAATCTTTCTGCCCAGAAGGTTTTGATCTATGTCAAAAAATTGTTGCATCACTGCTGGAGATGGTGATGGTGCAGTGCCTTTGATCTATGAAAGCAAGGCCAGAACAGGCAGGTCAGTCAGATTCCTTCTCATTACCAGCTTCACCATTCATCTCCTACAGCATAACTCAAGCCCAGGGTTGTAGAGTAACAAACAGAACTGGTTTTTGTAATGTATGTATGTATTGATGTCTTTGGTTACCATTGTATATGTTCTTTTTCCTGGTAATCAAATGTTGGTTGATTGTGTTGAGCATTGTCTAAATTTTGAATCATCTGTCAAATTAGGATTAGGATTATATTTAGGTTATGTTTGGTTTTCGGGAAAATAAGGAGAAAAGAAATACATAAAAAATAAAAGAAAATAAAAAATAAATTTTAAGTAAATAAATAATTCATATGTTACTTCAAAATTTCAGGTTTTGGATATTAAAATTAAATAATTTGAAAATGCATAAATTTTTAATTAATTTTATTTATATTTGATTTTTTTTTACAATTTTTTTATAGTATATCCGAACATCAAAAAACCATTTTTTTTTCTTTTCTTAGTATTTTTTGTGGCCTAATAACTTTGAAGATTAACCTATATTTAGTAACTATTTTCAAAAACAGTTCTTTGTTATCTAAAATACAATAAACTGGAAAATATGTTTAAGCAATTAGAATTATAAAAAATAATTATACAAATATAAAAAATTATTAAATATACAATACTATATTGAAAATTTATTTTTAAAACATATTTTAAAAAACATAAAAAATGTATTAAAGACATTTCAAATTCTAAACAAATTTTTGTTCCATAAAACTATTATCGGAAATGATTTTACATTTTTTAGAATAAAAAATATTTCTAACTCCAAAAATAGTTTGTTCTAACTTTTAATTGAAACGAGATAATTTTTTAAAATAAATTAGAGGTATTTTTAATTGTTTTTTATAAGGTGTTCCAAGTAACAACTAAGAGAATAAAAAATACTTTAAAAACTTGTGTGATGTCGATAAATATACAATACTTTATAAATAATAAGTCTGAGAAATTTGTTTATCATATTTGAGTTGTTAAATAAATTTCTTTTTTTTTTAAAAAAACATTAAGAGTTATTCTTTAGAACTATTTTTTAAAATTATTCTAGAAAACATTCGTGACAGCTTCTTTGACAACTATTTTGTAATTTAGAAAATATTTTAGAACTTATTTCGAAAATAGTTCATGGTTTGTTTTTCAAGGTTAAGGAAAAAAAGCAAAAAATGCAAATTAGTGGGGTATGTGGAGGTACCTTGTATGATAGCACATGCCTTTTTTTTTCTTAAAATTAGGGTTTATGAGTTGTGTGGACCATTCTTCATATGATAAGATCATCTTTGCATTATCATATTTCCATTTTTGGAGGGACAAACAGAGTGGATGAGAAGAGAAAAGGAGTCCTATCTTATTAATTTTCTCAAATAAACCAAGCATCTTGAATCAGTCATATCAAAAAGAAGATTAAGATTGGGCTTTAGCTTATCTGTTTGATCTAAAATAATTAATTATTTGATACCCCATCAATAATTTATTCTAACACCCATCTTATCCAACCCTGTTTGATATACCTACCAAATACCATTTTAAGAAATAATCTAAAAAAAAAATAAACAATCTTCAATAAAATGTTAATTTTAGCCACCTGGGTTTGTTTGACAACGATTTGAAAAATAGTTTTTGAAAGGAAAATTTGAGAATAGTTTTATAAATATCTAAAAATAGTGATAAAATTGTACATTTTCTTCATGAAAAATAAATAAAAAAAGAAATTATTTTTCATATTTGTATATATTTTTAAAATAAATTTGAGGTGTTTTTTATAAAAATGTTATGACCAATAATTAAACATACAAGAATAATTTGAAAATTTTTGTATTATATGTAAACATACCATATCTTTATGAAAAACTATCACTATTTTCAAAAATTAATTTTTAATAATTATTTAATGCCGAAATATTTGTTAAAGGCTTTTAAATAAACATTAACATGATAATTAGATAGAAAATATTTTTATCAACTCAAAATTTAATTAAAAGATAAAGTCAAAAAAGGAAAAGAAAAATTATTTAGGCATGAGTGTATTTTACATTTTAAATATTAATAAAATTTTAATAATTCTAATGAACAAAAAATTATTTCAAACCGATTAAATATAAAACCTTTTTTTTTAATTAGATTTTGATAGTCATAATGTTCATCATTTTAACGTTAAGAAAAAGTTTTCAAATATGCAAATTTAATATAAAAATATTACAAGAAGAAATTCCAGACAAAACAAGTCGTACGGATGGTTCAATAATGAGAGGCCACGTGGGTTTTCCCGTTTCGTCTTTACACGTGTCACTTTTCTTTTGGTCACCAGTCATAACAGCTTGACATAAATAAAAATGGCATCATCCCAATAAATGGCAATATCTATCCATCTGGGCCGCCATTTTCGTCTCTTTCTGATAATTATAGAGAGAGAAAGTAGTTGCTATGATTTTTTTTGCAGTCGACAATGAACTCTACGGAGAGTTCTTGGGTAAGCAAACAAGCCCACCATCATTAATTTCTTCAGTTTCTTCGATCTCAGAAGTTTAGTTCATATTTTTGTGTTCATTTATGGTTGGGATATGTTGTTTTCGACAGAGATCGAGCCCTGTAACAATGGGTGGGAGGTTTTGTGCTTCTTTCATACCATTCTTCTCCATAATTGAAGGTCTGGTGTTCGCTGTAGCCAATTTCTGCAGTATTCACCGCACCCACCACCACAGGAAATTACGGTACGGGCTCAGAGAGCTGACGCAGCTCGCCGGTGAAACGCAATGTAATGTTTTCTGTTTTGTTGATCTTTTGTTCTCGTTTGGTTGTAGATACTCTTGAAAAAAAAAGGGGGAACTGTTGTTTGGTTGGCGGGAAAACGTGGGAAGAGAAAGAGTGATTTTACGTGGTTTAACGGCAATATCATGTTCCGTTATTTGTTTATCCTAGTTTTTGTTCGTTGTTTTTTATTTGGGTTTGAATTGAAATTTAGATTAATGATAATAATGATAATAATAATGGGAAAATGTTGTTTGGTTGGTGCGAAAAGAGAAGTGAACTCTTAAGTTGGCGTGTCGCAGATGTTGATTTTAGTTTTAATTTGTTGGGGTTGATGTTGTGTTTGTGGCAGGGGTAGGGGTGGGTTTTGGTTGGTGGGAATTTACATGAATGAATTGCAATGTAAGTTTTGTTGTTTGTTAAATTTAGTTTCAGCTTGTGCTTGTTGCTTTGAGTTTGAAATGAAATTTGAAAAAAGAAAAAGGATGGAAAATATTATTTAGTTTCTGGGAAAATGAGGGAAAAGAAACGAAAACATTTACATGGTTGAATAGTAGATTTCTGTTGTGAAAAACTAAGATAAGTAACAATGACACGGAGCAAAGAATCACAGAACACATTAATACTCAATGATTCAAGTGATCTGGCCTAAAGACTACATCCAGGAGTGAATGCAAAAGCTCTTTGAACTCTTTCCTATAGAATTCCATGCCATTGTCATTTTCAAGTGCTTGATCTGTTTCTTATTTGCTTCTCGATCAAAACTAATTCCTTAATAATTAAAGATATCTAGGATATTTATTTTATGATAAGAAGAAAGTCTCTTACAAGAATAGATCCTAATAGGAAAATATCAAGGACTTACAAATTGACGCAAAAGAGACTTTCAGGCACTTTCCAATAGTTTTAGTTTTAATTTGTTGTTGTTTGTTATTTCAATTTGAATAAGAAATTTAGAAAATAAAAAGGATGATAGGGACATGTTTGGTTATTGGGAAAATGTGGAAAAAGAAAATAGAGATTTGATAGTGAATTGTAATATATTGTTATATTGTTGTTCAATTTTAGTTTTGATTTATTTTTTTGTTTTAGATTTGAATTGAGGCGGTGTTTGTTTTTTGGCTAAATAGAAAAAGCCAAGTTGACTTTTTCTATTCAACCAAAAATAATCTGTTGATATCATCAACCAATATAATTAAACTAAATTTATTGATAGTAAGTTCACTTTAGTTATGTTGGTTGATTGATTGTAGTTTGTTGTTTTTGTTTTGAAGCGAGAATTAAATTGACTGATTGTTGGTATGCAGTTACTGTTAATGAAGTGGAGGCTTTGTATGAGTTGTTTAAGAAGTTAAGTAGCTCAATTATTGATGATGGCTTGATTCACAAGGTAAATTGAAAAAGAGTAATTAACTTGTGGGAATTAATCAAATTAAATTTTTTAATGATTTGCTTGGGTAATTTTTCCTCTATTTGAATGTGTTATTTTTATTGGGGTAATGCTAATGAAGAAATTATAGAAATTGAAAGAGGCAATTTAGTTCTATATAAGCTTTGGAAGCAGGTCATTGTGTTTTGTAGCATTGTAACAAGCAATTTGATTTTCTTAACATTTATTTAATTGTTAGACTCTGATGTCTTTTTGATTCAATTGGCTTATTTGGTGGGGAATTCGAACATTCCACCATCGGTCTGGGGTATATAGCATTTATTGGAGAACAAGAAATCCATAATTGGAATTAAAAGGTATATATTGCAGTTGGGGTTTTCTTGCAGAAATTTTGTATCTCTCAGGCTCTTGATAGTCACTCTGAATGTTTAAGTGATATTGAGGCTGATGCTGAGTGTTTAGCAAATTTTCATTTACAAGTTTATTCACAAACAAGCTAGGTATGACAAAAAAACACAAATGATGCTTGCTTTCTACTAGCAGGTTATGTACCTATAAATTGCATATTGCAATTGTCAATTATCACACCAGCTTCTAATCCTAATATACAATCAAATAGATGGATCATTTCATTCTTATAAACAATGATCGCTATTTCTTACTCCTATGCTTTTGTGTGTGTGTGTGTGTGTGCTACATCTGAGGGCCTATGCTTATCTTTTATTTTCTTTGATGTTTATTATCTTGTAGGAAGAGCTCCAATTAGCACTTCTCAAGTCTCCATGTGGCCAGAACCTTTTTTTAGACAGGGTAAAAAGCTGTGATAATTTTTCCTAATCCATTATTCAATTTCTAGACATTTCTTTGAATCTGTTTGACCCATAAAACTTGGATTAGAGTTTGAAGAAATGCACTGTCATGTCAAATCCCATTTGGAAGATTAAATAAATGCACTACCATCGAAAAGAAATTCTGTTCTCTATCACCACGTAAAAAACAAAAAAAAAGGCTGGAAAGAAGGAGAAGAGTAAAGGTATTGTATTTCTTTTCAATGTCTAGTTGGAGCTCCATGTAGAATTGTTGACTACTTTGGTATTTCTGTCGTATGCTTTGGTGGGGTGGGGAAAGTAACATTTATTTCTCAGAAAGAAAACTTTATTTTATCTGCAATTCAAGCAACACTAGTTGAACTAATCCAAAGAGTCAGTTTGTTGAAAAGTTTACCAGAGAAAAGCTTATTACCAGCACTATTGTAGAATTACTAGTTGCTGCTCCTTAAACATTGACCTTGAGCTTAATAATTATACACAGTGATGGGTATGGTGGGAATAGGAAATGCTTGCCTTTTCTTGGCATGTTAATTTGTAGGACATTTAACCCTGTTATTTTTTCTTCCAAAGCTAGATGGACCCTCTGCTTGACATCTAGTGCCATCTAATGACAAAATTGCTTCTTTAATTGTTGTATATTTAGTCTGTTATTTGGAATTATTTAAAATAATACAAATATATGATTTGGACTTGGATTCGTTCAAAATTTTAACCTGGGTTGGTTTCAATAACTGGCTTTTATGAAATTTGGCTTCATTTTGGCCTTGATTAACACATTCTTTAACATGTGCTCCACACAAAATTTGATACTGGATATTTGTCCACCTCAAGAGATTTTGGAATCTGAAGTTTGCCTTATGTTTTGTTTAAAACTTAGTATTGCCTCAAATTCAGCTGTAGAAATCTGCTTTGTATTCCTCTCGTTTTCTTTGCCATAAGTTGGAGAGCTGTTTTCAAGGAAGAACTATCTGAACTCTACAAATTCTAATAAACCTCCTGTGCAATTGAGTAAGCTGAACCATCTGATAGAGTTTACTGAGTAGTACTGACTTGTACACATTAAAACTTAGTTATGATAAAAGATGTTATGTGGCAATGTACTTAACATATTATACTGGATCCCTGCTCCTTGATATGTGGTCATTTTTTATGACACTATTTTCTCACTAGTCTCAGAAGGTACTATAACTATTGGCTAATTCTATGGAAGATTATCCCTATCTTGCTTGTAAGATATAAAATATGGGGTTTCTTTAATCCATAGCGATATTTTGCAAGCAACTTGTGTTTGGTTTCTAATTAATGCAAGTATTCAGCCATTGCCTTTTCTTCTCTAGGTATTTTATCTTTTTGATGAAAGGAAAAATGGTGCAATTGAGTTTGATGAATTTGTCCGTGCACTCAGTGTCTTCCATCCCTATGCCCCAATTGAAGACAAAATAGATTGTAAGAGTCCAAATGTCAAACCCTTTTTTCTTTTTTGGGATTGATTGTGAAGATATGTCACATGGTTATAATACATCTGTGTTTTCCTTTATTTCTTGCAGTTGCATTTAGGCTGTATGACCTGAGGCAAACCGGATTTATTGAGAGAGAAGATGTGAGTATAGTTTTCTCATCAATTGTTGCCAAAAATTAATAATGCAATACATCTGAAGAAATATTGATTAATGTTCTGATAAATATTCCATTTTCAGGATTTTAGCTGATTGGGTTTATTGTAAAGGCCGCTTGTGTTGGCTTGTTTGTTTTGTTACAAAGATATTCCAGGGTCATGAAAATTTCACATATTTGAAGGGGGGTGTAGAGAGGAATCAAAATCAATCTCTGAATCACATGTTTGTTGTAGTTTTGACGAGTGGCTGCCTGAAATTTTCAGGATGTTATTGGCCTCTGATCTTAAAGTTATGCTAGATGCTCTAACCCATACTCTAGCATTTAATTGGATAATAGCTTTCAGTCATGAACTTCTCCTACTTTATGAATAAAGAATTATAAATTGGATTTAGACCCTTGGAGTAAGGGAAGTCTACATGGCTTGCTCTTGTTTTGCTAGGTAATTAAGTGCTTAGTCATTAGTATTTTTGTAGGTTTATTATTCCTGTATGATATTTGTGATATCTTATAGCGGTTAAGAGAAGAAGTTCCTGACAAAATATGCAATAGTCTCCTCTTAATTATATGTATGCATTTTGAGGGGAGGGAGGGAGAGGGGAGGTGTTTGATTGTGATATCCCTCTTTAAGTTTTTAAGCACATTTTAAAGCTGTGAGCGGATAACATCTATACAAGTAGAGGAAGCAGGTCGTTACATATGAAACTCATAATCTAAAAGAAGTCATTGTCTTTAGGTGAAGCAAATGGTAATTGCCACTTTGATGGAATCGGAGATGGATCTGTCAGATGATCTTCTTGAGGCTATCATTGACAAGGTATTGGGTTTACTTGATCCTTGATCTTTCTTTTGGAGCATGTATATATGCTCACATGATCTTCATTCTACCCACAGACATTTGTTGATGCTGATGCTGACAGGGATGGCAAAATCAGTGAAGAAGAATGGAAGGCTTTTGTACTTAGACACCCAAATCTCTTAAACAACATGAGTCTTTCTTATTTGAAGTAAGCCACCAGTTTATGTCTTTAATATTTCCTTTAGTTACTTATTTCACTGCTTCAAGTCTTCAATCTTCTTTTACTAAACCCAGAACTAAGGTTCGATCCCATCTCCCAGTTTCACCTTCAATCTCTTAAACTTGTTTCACCTTATTGATTAATTACTTCTCATACATTATTTGGTCATTTTCTAGGGATGTCACTACAGTATTTCCGAGTTTTGTCATCAATTCTGAGGTTGAGGACTGAGAATCTGAAGGTTTTCTCACAAGGGTTGCTAAGAGGCGATCTAGAGCTTCATTTCTCACAAGGGTGCTGTCAACTCCATTCAATCTTTCTTCGAGTATCGTCACTGGAGATGGTGAAGGTGCCATTCCTTTTTCTCAAAGCACACAAGATCAGAATAGCAGCATCACTCAAGTTCCTTGTCTATAAGAGTTCCACCATTCATCTCTTGTGATATAACAGGAGAACAGTTGTTTGTAATGGATGTGTACATTGATACCTTTTCTTTCTTTTGTGATGGTATTTTTCCTGGGAATGAAATGATCATGTTGATTCTGTTGTGAATTGTCTAAATTTTGAGTCTTCCAAACCCTGAGACTAAGGTTAGAGATTCAGGAAAAGGCAACTTGACACTACTCTTTCTGTAACGCATCTTTCATGCCTAAAACCCTAAAATCTTCCTATCTCCCTCAGTATTGCATTTGGCAGTACCTGGTTTTCCGGTTTCAAGAATGATAACAATATTATTTGATGAAATGCATGTCATTGTTCACATTATCAGTATAATAAATCATTGACACATAGAACAACAGACTTCCACCCAGGTCATTCATCCTGGAGTGTATACTTACAATCATGTAACTGAAAAAAAAAAATAGAAAAAGATTATCTAAGATCTATCCGCTTCCATTCACTTCTTGTATTGCCCACATGAAACTGTCATTTTCCAGATCTGCTTTTATGCAAAAACAAGAAGGTAATAAGCTGGAACACATACACCCAGATCACTATCATCAGCATAGACTACAAACAGTGAGGGAAATACTGTTAAAAGAAGACATCCATAAACTTCTAGGAACCCCACTCTGAAGTGGGTCTCTAAAGACTAACAATTTATGAACCTTTATGACATATTGATAAGATCTGTACAGTTGATCCACTGCTGTGGTTCTTAACGGTATTTGATCAGTATCTGCTCACAAAAGACATGTCAGAAATCCACCTCCCAAGCAAGATCCCAAATAAATAAATAAATAAATAATCAGTTTTTCATTAACAGAAAAGTCCTGGATTTCTTATTTGTTCATAAGCTTATTTTTGGTGGGGCAAACAGAAATGTGAGAACATGAACAAGGAGGGTGGGATGTTGATTTTCACAAGTAGAAAGGAATATTAAGCTCAAGTAAATCAGAAGATTTGGCTTTGACGAAGGCACATGTATACTTCAACTTGATGTCTGCAAGTGACATCAGATTCAGTGATCAAGATTCAGCTGTCATGGCTTAGAATAACTTAAAAATGAAAGCACACATGCATGCAGGCAAGCAGGAAGGCACTGAGGTGGCTAGTGAGTTTTGTGTTCAATGTGGAAGGTGTCCAAAAAGAAGGTTAATTTAACTGCAACCACCACTTGAGAGATGAGACTCAAACTGGTCTCCTCTCTGAAATGTTGCAGCTCCTTCTGTTCCATCTGAGTGAACTTGAGGTGCCTGCTATGGGGAAATATGTAATGGACGAGACACCCAGATGACTCTCAAACAGGCACACAAACCCCACAAACACACACAGAGGGAGAGGGAGAGAGAGAGAGAGAGAGAGAGAGAAGACAGATGACAGATAGAGAGTGAGCACGCAGAGCTTCAAGCATGGACCCATGCAAGAACAGACCATGTGTGCTCACTCTCTTCTGTCACCTATTCCTTACCATTTGTAACTCCCATACAAACATAAGCCTGTTGGAGAAGACAAACCTACCCTCTTTTGGCCTCCTCCTCCTCCTCCCACCTGAACTGTTCCATTACATTAAAACACTGCCTTGGTTCGGTGTATGGAGAAATGAAGATGTGCTCCCTTTATATAGGATGAAAAAGGGTAGGATTCATGGACATTGGAATAAATGTGAGTTTAACTTTTATTGGCCTTCCCTAATATTTTAATACTATTTAGCGGGGGGTGGAGGTGGGGGGAGAGAGAGAGAGAGAGAAAAGTACTTACCTTTTGATTTCTTCCCATACAAATCTAACCAGACTCATTTATTCAATTACTGTTACCAATGCATCTTGTAATTCTAAATCTCTAGCCACCCAATCTTCACTCTTCCTCCTTTATCACCTTCACCTCCCAATCTTCTCTCTCTCCCCATGCTTTAGTCTGGTCTTCCTCATTAAATGGTTTCCATAGAAAAACTTTGAACACCCAGAGACACAAAGAGACAAAGAGACAAAGAGACAAAGAGAGAGAGAGAGAGATTATCTTTCTTTTAATAAAAAAATGTCAAGCTTTATATGAGGGACTGTTTGGACATTCCATCAGAATAGACTTGCTCCACTGTTGTCAATGAAAGCTGCCACTACACACACAGATGATATAGTAATGAGTAGAATGGCATCAGTTTAATTTGTATCTTCAAATACTAGTGAAACAACTTGAAGATCCATACTTAAACTCCAATGAAGTCTGTTTCATTGAAATTGAATTATACTCCTATGTTCTACTTGTAATTTGTCCAATGACAGTGCCTTCTTCAATAAACGAGAAGTCTTATACAATATAATAGGGAGCTCCACAGACCAGTCATGGAAAGCCTAATAAAGATGATGATGCCTCTCATGTGGCTTCAGCAGCAGCAGCTTCATTAACACATAACGCATTTTAGCTAAGTTTCTCAAAGACTATACATGCAAAGCTGGCTAATCGGAAGTTAGAAGTAATCCATTTTTCCTCCGATCAGAAGAAAAGCAAAATACATCAAGGAAAATTCAGTTGCCATGGTCATTCAAATGCCATATCACTTCAATCCTGTAAGTGGGACTTTTATGCTTTACATATATACCATTGTGTTTGGTTGAGTAGAAAACTATTTAGGATTTGTTGAAATGGAATTGATGACTACTCAAGAGACTGGTCTATGTCTTGAATAGCTAGCTATGATTAATCAAAATGGAATCATTTAATTGCCAAGGAACATCCAAAGGTGCCTAGATTTATACTAACCAGAAATCAATTTGAATATAAAACAAGGAATTATTTGTAATGGTTGGCACCTTCCCTTTAGAAAAAGAAAAAGTAAAAGGAAAAGTTATCCGTAATGAATCGATCAGCCAATAAGAGTGCAACAGAGCCTCAATGACACAAGCCTGCTCAAAGACATAATACGGCGCTCGCTAAAGGAGCACAAAGTATATATGCTTTATATTAATCCAATGTATAATAATGCAAAGAATCATTGACAATGTTCAAACCAATCACTACAAACGCGTAGTTAATTACCGAACGTCATACCTTTTCCACATTCCATATTGTGCCTAATATTAATAGTGTGATTAGATATGATACTCGCATAGAGTAAACATGAGCAATGATAATTGGTTCACTAAGGCATTTCCTCAAATCATGCATGCATCTCATGTCACGTAATGATTCGGGGAAGTTAACCAGAGATTAAGATATCATAACAGAAGCGACTTTCGTGTTTGATGGAGCAGGCATTCAAATTATTGAACAGTGAGGATGATAGCTAGGAAGGAGCCACTAATGGTGGAAACCTAAAATTCCTATTCCATAACATGAAGACTCTGGCTCCCATGATGACAAATGGTGGGCTCAGCTAAAGATATAAAATCTCTTTCCCTTTAGGGAAGTGGGCTATTGTTTAATGTGCTGTGGACTTTCCCTTTCAAGAGTGGGAGATGAGGGGAGTGCTGACATACATGTTGATTCCTAACAGCTTTGCTTAAAAAAAATTATGTGTGGAAAAAGAGTACAACCCACTTGCCTCACTTATGAGAAGCATCTTCTCTCTGCCATGAAGCCCTTTTCCAGGTTGCTCTAATGGCAGTTAAAGCTCTTGTGGCTTAGCATGTTCTGATCCTATCTTCTTCTACTTTCGGCTAAGAAAATGGATATGGACTTGTCGGGTTTTCCTAGACTTCCAAGTGGTGCCCTAGGGTAAGCCTCTTGGTGGCCTGAGCCCAGCCATAAGTTCCCTATCTAGTATGCTCTGATTTGCACCATCCAAGTGATTTTGAGTGAATGATATGAGAATCCTACTCTTCCCATTTGCCAAGTGTGATCAATCCTCAGGAATAAGTCCTAGAATTCTTGATATATTGATAAACACTTCGATTTTCTTAGCATTTATTCAACTGTTTCATAGCATTAAACAACCAGCCCTGGAGCTAACATCTATATTGGATGTTATATCAAGAATTTCAAACTCATAAACCGCAGTTGTTCGGTTTTTATGGTAGAGATTAGAGGCAAGCCCACATATAATTCTTCCTAAACGTAGCTAGTATAAGAACTATTAGTAATTGAGCTTGAAGACAGAACAACCAATAAAAGTTGTACTCCTAGAAGGTGGATCAAACTGCTACTTTCAACAGACAGCAGAGGTGCAGCCGTGCAGCATCATCTAGAAGGAAGATTCTAGTAAGAGAACTTTTCGCTTCACTAAATCCTCATATTCCCACTCATTGGAAACCCTTTTAATCAGTTGTGATAGATCAATAAGATCATATTTGATGCTGCTCCATGAGGATAGATATAAAGGAAACAATAAAATATTTTCCATTCGTTATCACCGTACCAAAAAATATTAATTAAAATTTTCAATCAATATCTTCATCATATTCATATGCCATGTTCTCATTCTGTTTCAGTCCTTTTGGTCACCGTGAACAGAGACCTACTGGGTGTCTTATTCTGTTTGCTGCTTAAATTAAATTTGCACTATCATGTTTGGAGAATAAGAAAATAAGCATAGAAAAATGAGTAACTTTAATGTTAAACCTTATCCAGAATGAAGACTACTCCCATTTCTCATCACTAAGTCGCTCATGGGAACAAAATCTTTTCCTCAGAAAAGAATATTTGATGATAGAATCACAAATACAGGCAATGCCACTAGTAAGTGTAAAACTTCCCTTTTAGACCGGTCAAAATTCTATCCATATGAAGTTAAGAAGTCTCAAAACAGGTACAAGATTTGAACCATGGGGCATGTTTCCCACAGTAACAAGATCATCAAATCTATATTGAGAAACCATAACTAAAATTAATATCAACCAAATTAGCAACATACTCTTGACTCTTTTTAGTAACTGTCAAACAAGTACCTCCTCTCATCCAAGTAATTCTGAAACATTTGCAGGCAGCTCCTCAATCAGAGAGTTGTAAAAGTTCTGGATTTCAAACAACATCCTTTCAGTGTTGCGAATCACAAAGTTGATTGCTGTTGGATTTAAGGGTATGGAAACAAAAGACTAGCTCAAAAGACACAAACAAGGAACAGAATGAATAAAAAGAAAAAACTTATCGACTGAGGCATGACAAACACTATTCTTGAAATAGATCCACCCTCCTCGAAGACGAACTCGGTACACTAGGGTACCGGTGGTCTACCTCCAAGATTCAACAACCAGATCTCGCATTGGGTGCACTCTGTAAGCGAGATGTGTACAACTCGGGTTTTTGAATAAATTCCTCCAAATAGATGTATGAAAATACTCCCTGAAAAACTCTCTGAAAAATTGGTATTCCTGTATAGAGAGGGGTGACCTGCTTTTATAGGCCACTAACACAGTCCCAATGAAAATCTACTTGTAATTAGAAGATGACACAAAGTGGAAGGTGATTCTACTTATAAAATGAATGCGACTCCACTAACACAATTTTATTAGGACTCTTCCAAAAAATATAACACTAATAGAATTAAATAAAATATAATAAAATAAAAAATAATTCTCGATAGGACATTTCCCAAAAATATAAGACTAATAGAATAAAATAAAATAAATTAAAAGTAATTTCCAAAAATAAAAATAGAAATTATTTACACTCTTCTTACAATCCCCCACAGAGTGTAAACGTAATTTTTATTTTTTTTGAAGAAAAAATAATCTAATGCATCAATATTGGTGCCTAAAGGCTATGAACCAGTCTTAGGACAAATAAGTATTGAATCACAAAACATGGTGAAAATAAATTTCTATGAACCAATGTTTCTTTATGTAACTCAAGGAACTTTTATCCACATTAGTTTTCTCAACTACACTATGAGCTGTACAAAACGGGTTGGCACAAATGGATATTCATGAAAGCTCTAAAGAACTTGCCTAAGTTCTCATAGGAAGCGGCCCCACCTCTACTCTCATAAGGAATATGGTATTCATTAAGAGTAAACACTCAACCTTAGTCAATGCAGAATACACTCAATCTACACCATAGGGATGGACTCTCATACACTTAGAGTTGATAGAGCACCTCAAGTCAACAAGTGATTTGTTATTACCCATATGAACCTACTTCATGGAATTTCCATTCTAATAGGTTGGGTTACTACCACTGTTGACTTTTGTAATAGACATAAGCTTCATCCCACTTGATGTTTCTTCCACTAATTTCTTATTTAGTGGTTTGGTCAAAGGATCGGCTAAATTCAACTTTGATCTCACAAATTCTAGGGATATAACCCCTATTTCAAGGGGTTACCGCACAATATTGTGCCTTAGGCGTATATGTTTGTTCTTCCCATTAAATATTTTACTTTTAGCCTTAGCAATTGCAGCTTGGCTATCACAACGCATAGACACAAACGAGGTTGGTCACGTTGATATCTGGTGAGAGGTTTCTAAGCCACTCAACCTCAAAACTTGCCTTTTCTAAGGTAATAAACTCAACATCCATAGTAGACCGAGTAATGCAAGTTTGTTTGACAGATTTCCAAAAAACCACACTCCCACCAAAAATGAAAACATATCCACTAGTGGATTTCATCTCATCTGAATGAAAGATCCAATTTGCATCACTAAATCCTTCAAGAACACTTGGAAATCCACTAAAACACAAACCATAGTTAATGGTGCCTCTCAAATACTTAAGGACTCTACGAACAGTAGTCCAATGGTCCTAATTAGGACTTTGGGTGTACTGACTCAATCTACCTACTGCAAAACAATGTCAGGTTTGGTACAATTTATTAAGTACATTAGATTCCCTATGATTTGAGCATACTCTATTTGGGAACCACTATGTTCTCTATTTTTCTTTAGCTGTGAGCTGGGATCATAAGGAGTTGACACTAGTTTACAACCAAAGTGTTCAAGCTTCCTTAAGATATTTTCAACATAACACTCTTAAGAAAGTTTAAGTTCATTAGGTGTTCTAGTTATTTTAATTCCTAGAATCACATTTGCCTTTGCTTTTCCTAGGTCTTTCATATCAAACTTAAAACTTAGGAATTTCTTGTAAGGTATTCTATTTTGAATATGGCATGCAAATAGGATAGCTTCCCCCACAAGTTCAAGGGTTCTCCTGAACTTACCAACATGGCATCAAAGGTTTTAGGACCTAGTTTTCGTTTTTTTAGGTTTAGGGAGAAGAACTTTAGCTAAACACCCCCACACTTTTAAGTATGCTATATTAGGTGCATAACCCTTCCACAACTCATTAGGAGTTTTACCAGTTTTCTAGGTTGATAACAGATGAGAACCATCTTTTGGTTTTAGGTCAATCAAAATGTGTTCCAAGTTCACCACATCAATTGCAGAGAAAACCCTTTCCTGTCATCTCTTAAAGAATGTCCCATTGAAAGGGTCAATTTTAGAGGTGTCAGGATGAGTGTAAACTAAGGAAGCTTCCATTTGGATGTATTTCAAGATTGTTGGATTTAAGGGTATGGAAACAAAAGACTAGCCCAAAAGGCACAAACAAAGAATAGAATGAATAAAAAGAAAAACTTATCGGCTGAGGCGTGACAAACACTGTCCTTGAAATAGATCCATCCTCCTCGAAGACGAACTCGATGCACTAGGGTATCACTCTCCTCGAAGACGAACTCGATGTACTAGGGTACCAGTGGTCTACCTCCAGGATTCAACAACTAGATCTCGCGTACAACTCGAGTTTTTGAATAAATTCCTCCAAATAGATATATGAAAATACTCCCTCAAAAACTCTTTGAAAATTTGGTATTCCTGTATAAGGAGAGGTGACCTGCTTTTATAGGTCACTAACACAATCCCAATGAGAATCTACTTGTAATTAAAAGATGACACAAAGTGGAAGGTGAATCTACTTATAATTAGAAGATGACACAAAGTGGAAGGTGAATTTACTTGTAAGTAGAAGATGACACAAAGTGAAAGATGATTCTACTTATAAAAGGAATGAGACTTCATTAACACAATTCCAATAAGACTCTTCCAAAAATAAAAAATAATTCTCAATATGACACTTCCCAATAATATAAGATAAAATAAAATAAATTAAAAGTAATTTCCAAAAACAAAAATAAAAATTATTTACACTCTTCCTACTATTGCAACACCTTTCCTTCCAAATCTCCCACTCCTTCCAATCCGGTGAAGGTAGTTCTCTGGTTGAGTAGGTAAGTCATAGTTGATAACCAGAAAGACCTGCTGGACATCAATCCCACGGGTGGTCGGTAGTGATGAGCACGTGAGAGGATCCAGAACGAAACTCTCGCATGATCAGATCCCTGGTCTTCTGGTCCATGTCCCCATGAGTTGCTGACACTGTATGGTCACGGCTCCGCAATTGGTCAGTGAAACAATCGACCTTACGCCTAGTGTTTGCGAAGATTACACTCTGGCCAATTGCCAAGGTTTAATAAAGATCACATAGTGTTTCTAACCTCCCTCTCAACATTGACATGAAACTGCCTGATTCCTTCAAGGGTCAGCTCTTCTCGCTTCACAAGAATCCTCACAGGCTTGTTCATGAACTTCTTGGTAATCTCAAGAACCTCAGGGGGCATTGTAGCAGAGAAAACACCCACCTGGATTCTTTCTGGCAGAAGCTGGAAAATCTCATAGATATGCAGGCAAGAAAACAATTTAGGAACACAAGTTTTGGCTACAAAAATTCTTATGAAAACACGGACAAGAGCTAGATAAAGACCTGATCCTTAAAGCCTCTAGAGAGCATTACATCAGCCTTATCCAGAACAAACATCTTGATGGAGTCAGCATGAAGAGAGCCCCGCCTCAGCGTGTCAAAAACACCCGGGAGTACCGACAACAACATGGACACCAGCAGAGAGGATTCTCTGATCCTCCCTGACCACAGTCCCACCAACACAAGAATGAACCTTAACATTCAAGTGATCACCAAGGGCTTTCATGACCTTCTCAATTTTCTGGGCAAGCTCTCTAGTAGGAGCAAGGACCAAAGCCTGACACTGGCCTAATTCCTCATTCAACTGCTGCAGGATCCCTGAGCAGAAAGTCGCAGTTTTCCCAGTACCGGATTGGGCCTGCTGAATCACATCCAGACCCTTACAGAAGGGCACAATTCCCCTTTGTTGAATTGCAGATGGCTTCTCGATTCCTTCACACAGAACATTCAACAAGCACCTAATCAGAAATCAAATCTTCCAGACCACAAAGATGAAATTGGATTAAAAAAGAATGAGGACTAGTCCAGTACCATATGCATAAATGCCTCTCAAAAGGTTTTCTTTCAATCCCATATCATCAAAAGTATCACAAACTTCATCATATGTTGTGAGAAACTCTCCCCCTTGCTGCTCTAAAGCCCTTTAATCATGAACAAACAAACTGTAAAAACCCGAAAACCAATTAAGAAAAACATTAATATACAGAAATTAAATCAACTCCATTGGAACAACTTACAATCCATTCATGTTGCTATCATGCTGATGAGAATCAGAGTTTGATGTTTCAGAAGATTTTGCCATCACTATCGAAAAAGGAAAAACAAAAGAAAATTACAATGAATCCGTAGGAAAACAGCTATTATCAATATAAACCCTTCGAAATCAAAATCCATATTAAAGACACAGAAATATATGAACTGAATACAGACCAAAAATCACTACTTTACCGAGCACGATCATGAGAAGAAATCATTGATCTTGTTATTAAGAAAAGGGTGATGATAAATCTCATGGAAAAGGAGATATGTTATAACTCTTGGCCTTTTTTTTTTTTTTAACAAAATGCTATTATTTTCTTACTAAGTTAAGTTTATACATATCAAGTCTAAAACCCAACACTGAACAAGAAAATTCTAAGGATAAAAAATGCCTAGAATTAGTAATTTTTTTTCCTCATTTTACTACCAAAATAGTTTTCTTTTTCAAATCTTTGATAATATTTCATCTATGTTTTCAAAAAAATAATTTATAAAATTAACTCATAAGTAATATTGCTTTTTCTCATATTGTTTACATCATAATCTACTCAGCCAAGAGACTGAAGCCATCCAAAGAACATGAAAGTTATACCAGGACCACTTGCATGCATTACATAAAAAGGAAAATTTAAACACCATGCAGGAAAAATTTTCTCATGGACGGTTTTCCGGGAAACAAACGGACTTAAGAATCAAAACCCATGAAGAGAAAAGCAGATTACACTGAAAAAACAATGAAATCACAGAAGATTAAGTAAACCAACAAAATAAAAAAATTAGAAACATATTGCTTTTCTTTCAAATTCAGAAGAAAATTTCAGAAGTTGGAGGTTGAGAGAACTCTTAACAGTTTTCTGAGCAGTGTGAGTAGATTTTTGGAGAATGAGTCGACTGATTTACACTGTGGGGGAATTGATTTAATTTTTAATTATAATTAATTACGTAACTAATCAGTTTTCTTTCCTGTTTGCTTAATGTGCCTTTGTGTCCTCAGTGCTTGTCAACCAATCGGATTACACCACGTCAGTACTGGTTTCCTATACTTCTGGCGGCGGCGGCCGTCATTCTTTAAAAAACAATTGCACAATTTTTTATTTTTTATTTTTTAAAAAGGGAACTATCCAACTTGTACTTTATGCTATGTGAAGAATACAATTAACACCCATTATTATAATTGCATGTTAATTTATGATTTTCTTGATTATTTCTAACTATTTCAAGTAGTGAATAGAGTTATTTGTCCCCCTTAAATATCTATATCTATTTGAAAATTTTTAAATTAAAATTTTGATCATATTAGGAACTTTTTTTAGCTCACGTTTTGTTTTTTTATTTAATAAAAAAAATCAAAATATTTGATTTTTTTATTTTGTTAAAAGTAATCTTATTATCAATAAATTCAATTTAATTATATTAGTTGATATTATCAAATTATTTTTAATTAAAATTTTTAAAAATTTTTATTAAGCCAAAAACCAAACATCACCGATTTATGTATTTGATAAAAAAAAATATTAATTTCAAATTTAATCCAATACAAAAATTTGACATAATATATCAAAATCATAAGTCATTTTGTGAATTGAATATCAAACAATGTGTCAACATTGGATAATGTACTTGTAGGATTCTTATTAAAAATTTTATAATTCAATAAGGATATATACCATATCATGATCGAAATATTAAGTATACAAATTAAAATTCATGTTTTCCAATATTTAGTTAATGCAAGCAAATCAATTCAGATTTCTCCTTATTTTATTACAAAATAATTAATTACTTCAACAAAAACATTTAAATAATATGAGCCTTACATTTTCTATTTTTAAAAATACAAATATTATAACATGTTGAACAACTATTTTTAATAATATTTTTTTTTTCTTCAAAGAATGTGTGTTTCAAATACTTACATCTCTTTTTTTCATAATACATTTAGTAACTAAAAAACTATTTTTGTTTTCTATTATTAAAAATGGAAAATAATATGTGTTTTAGATAGTATCTCTTTAGTTGTTTTTATTTATTTTTTAAAAATTGTTTTAAAAAATAATTATACAAATATGTAAAATGATTAAAAATAAAGTATTAGATATAAAAATTATTTTAAAACATATTTAAAATATTAAAAATAGCTTAAAAAATTTTCAGTTCCCAAATAGATTTTTATTTTAAAAAATAATAGAGAATAATTTTTAAAAACTATTTTCATATATAAAAAAGTATAAAATTAAGTTTATTTTTAAATTTTGAGTTAGTAATTTTTTTTTTAATTCCTTCACTTTTTAAAAATTATTATCATTTTAAGGTAAGTTTTAAAGAATCCTTATATTACTTTTTAGAAATTATTATTTAAAGATAGAAAATAACAAGTGTATCAAAATAAAATGTAAATAAATCAAACGAAAAATTACAACCCATTTCTATTTCTTTTTTTAATGTTAAAATTAATTGGAAACCGATATTTTTTTAGATATTAGCATTATAAAAAAACTTCTAAATATGGGCCTCCTATTTACAAATATAATTTCTATATAACTTATAATTTAGAAAAATAGAAAATCCACCTCTTCAAACGGCGTCGTATTGAAAATTACAAACCAGTAAATAATATCAAACCCGGGGGCAAAATAAGGAAAGAAGATGATTATAAATCCCTCGCCCAGTCTCTTTCGATCTCTCTTAACGTTGCCTTAACTCCTCTTCACTGCGTGCGGATCCGAGGAGTTTGGGGAAACCCTAATCCTAACCCTAGCCCTAATCCACCTCTTGCTCTTCGCTTTCAGGTGCTCACTCCTTTACTTCTCTATTTGTTTATAGCTTAGCTACCAGATCTTACTCTCGTGTTCTGTATGTTTAGTTTTTACTTTTTCTCCACATCTCTTACTGATTTTTTTTTTTAAAAAAATTTTTATGTAAAATTTTCTGAATCTGTCTTGAATGGCGCCATATTTTCTGTGATTGAATGATTGGTTGCTATATTTATTGCTAATGTTCCGTTGATTAAAGTTTTGTAATGCCCAAATTTTTAGGGAGAAAATTGGTTCCTTTTATTCGCGATATGCCGAAGGCCTCTGGAAAATTATGTTTGAATATGGTTGATATTTGCTTTATTTGAACGCTTATGCCATGTATTTATCAGTAGTTTTCCATACATTGAAGCTTTACTGTAGAATTTATATATTTATAAGGGTTAATTTCACTCATCTTTCCTGAGGTTTTGGTTTTGGTTAAATAGACCTAACACCCATTGGTTTGAAATTTCATTAGGTACATCCCCCATCCTTCTTATTTGTTGTTTTCACTAACCTCCCCTCTCACTCAAAATAAGAAAGGTTTTGGTGAAATTTTAAACCAATGGGGGCTAGATGTACTTGGCTAAAACATTGAGAGGGGTGAGTGAAATCAACCCTATTTATGATGTTTAGGAATGCGGGGAAAGTCTCTGGAAAATTTTGTAATCTCTATTGAATTTGCTTACTATTTGCTTTATTGAATGCTTATGTCATGTTTATCATTAATATCCCAAAGAATTTAAATTTTTCCTAAGTTATTCCATATATATTGTGAAGCTAGTTGGTTTCTGATGTTTACCAATGTGGCAAAAGCGTTTGGATTATTTTACGTGGAAAATTTTGAAGCGTTATCAGTGGTTGGTTTGTAGGTTGTGATTGACTTGTGAGGAAACCCTAATGCTTATATTTGAGATTTTTTTTTTCTAAGTTATCGAGTAGGAATTTAATTGGTTGGCAATTGTATAATGCGAATTGGGATTTTTTTATTTTATATTATTACATAAGATAGGAGGTGTAAGTATTTATTAAATTCTTAGTCCGTGGGTTTATATCAACTTATTAGGAATTTGTAGTTTACAAATTAGTTTCTAATGTTTACCAATAAGCCAACAGTGTCTGAATTGATGGAACACAATAAATGTTGAAAGTCATTAGTTTTTAGGTTAAGATTGACTTATGAGGAAACCCTTATGATTATATTTGAGATTTGATTTAATTATTTTCTTTTTTTAAAGTTAGTTGAGCAGGAATCTGATCCAATCTATGACGTGAATTAAGAATTTGTATATTGTTGTCACATTAGATAATATGTGTAAATATTTGTTAAATTATTACTTTATAGGTCAGTATCGACCTACGAGGAAGCTATGGTGATTTTTTTTTAAATTAAGATTTTTTTTACATTATTGTTACATGAGACAATATGTGTAAGTATTTATTAAATTATTAGTTTATTATATTATGAGCAAACTATGTTGCTTATTTTTTAAGTCAATTTATTTTTCAGTTAGTCAAGTAGTAGTAGAATGAAAGGCATGGAAATTTATTATTGGTTTTCCTTTGGATTCAATAGTTTGTCATGGAGGTGGCTTGTTCTAGTCCTTAATCGAGTATATAATGTAAAAGCTTTGACATTTCTTTACTAGTATTATTGTTAAAGATGACACATTTGTAAATATTTATCAATTACTAGTTTATAGTTTCATATAGACTTGTAAGGTTAACAATAATGCTTTATTTTTTAAATTCAGTATATTTCTTTTTGTGTTTGGTAATTTGATTGTTTGTGTCATGTGACATGTTGACCTATCAGTTTTTCCTTTTGTGTGATAGTTTATTAAGGTTGTGGGTTGTTTTTGGTCTTTAAGATCCAAAATGTTTTATGAATACATACTTCCTATTGATAGTTATGAAAGAATGTATAATGAATGCACAAGAGTGTGTATGTGTCCTTTCATGAATTCATCACAAGTGTTCAGGAATAAATCAATTTTGTAATTAAATTTGGTGTTGTTTCTATTCATGGGTTGATTTCATTACCACTCTTCAAAATATGTTTATAACTCATGTGCTTGCTATAGTCATGGCTGGCTTGGCACCGGAAGGATCACAATTTGATGCTCGTCAATATGATAGCAAAATGAATGAGTTGTAAGTTTTGTTTTCTATCCCTTAATCAGATGGTTGTTGCTGTTGCATTAGCAGTAATTTTCCTTGTTTCTTTATGTTTTATTGACACAAGAACTTTTGGGGATGTGATGCTAACGCTGTAATGTTATTAATTGAATTTCATGTTATTTTTGAATAATTGATGGGAGCAGACTTGGGACTGATGGACAAGATTTCTTCACATCATATGATGAGGTCTATGAAAGTTTTGATGCAATGGGGCTGCAAGAGAATCTCCTGAGAGGCATTTATGCATACGGTAGTTTACCTTTAATACCTCTTTAAGTAGGAAATATGTCTGTTGTCTAGGATAGCTCTCTTGAGGACATTCCACTTGTCAGTTGATTCAAAATGGTAAATTTAAGCTTTAACCATGCTTATATATATATGGTTCAAAAGTTTGTGGTTCAGGAGTAGTAAAATTCTACATTTTGCTGCATCATAAATCACTGCCTGTTTTTTATTGTTATTTATGTTTTGAGCCACCTTCATGCAAAAATGAAAAGCTGAAAGTTGGATCTAACTTTCTTGGTAGGTTTTGAGAAGCCCTCTGCAATTCAGCAAAGAGGTATTGTTCCCTTCATCAAGGGGCTTGATGTAATTCAGCAAGCACAGTCTGGAACTGGAAAAACAGCAACTTTCTGCTCTGGAATTTTGCAGCAGCTTGATTATGGCTTAGTTGAATGCCAGGCATTGGTCCTTGCACCCACTCGGGAACTTGCCCAACAAATTGAAAAGGTTATGCGAGCACTAGGTGATTATCTTGGTGTGAAGGTTCATGCTTGTGTTGGTGGGACCAGTGTCCGTGAAGACCAGCGCATTCTCTCAAGTGGGGTTCATGTCGTTGTGGGTACTCCTGGTAGGGTTTTTGACATGTTGCGCAGGCAATCACTTCGTCCTGATTACATTAAGATGTTTGTGTTAGATGAAGCAGATGAAATGCTTTCACGAGGTTTCAAGGATCAGGTCCTTCCTTTGCCTTTGCTCTGTATATCTTTTTGTTGTGCTGTTTGCTACTACTCTCTATAACTTTCAGTATGATGTTGTCAGATTTTTGTCTGGATATGGTATAGTGGCACATTTCTATGACGTATTTTTTTATTCAGTGTGATATAAAACTATGCAGGAAAGGGAACACATTTGTTTATTACAATTTGGGTTCTGGTCTTTAGTTGGATATATCTAAGTTTTAGGCAGACAAGCTTTTTGTATATTTTAGCTATGTGGTTGCAAGCATTTTGTTGTGGGTTTTCTGACTTTCATGTGCATTCTAATGCTGATTTCTTGTCTTGATACTGAAATTTCATTTGGCAGATCTATGATATTTTCCAGTTGCTGCCATCAAAGATTCAGGTTGGGGTGTTCTCTGCCACAATGCCACCTGAGGCCCTTGAGATCACAAGGAAATTCATGAATAAACCTGTGAGGATTCTGGTGAAACGTGATGAGCTCACCCTTGAGGGTATCAAACAGTTCTATGTCAATGTTGATAAAGAGGAATGGAAGCTTGAGACACTTTGTGATCTCTATGAGACGCTGGCGATCACCCAGAGTGTCATCTTTGTGAACACCCGGCGCAAGGTTGACTGGCTGACGGACAAGATGCGCAGCCGTGACCACACAGTCTCTGCCACCCACGGAGACATGGATCAAAACACAAGAGACATCATCATGCGTGAATTCCGATCTGGTTCCTCTCGTGTGCTCATCACTACTGATCTATTGGCCCGTGGTATTGATGTCCAGCAAGTCTCTCTTGTGATAAACTATGACCTCCCAACACAGCCAGAAAACTACCTCCATCGAATTGGGCGTAGTGGACGATTTGGGAGGAAGGGGGTGGCAATCAACTTTGTGACCAAGGATGATGAGAGGATGCTTTTTGATATCCAAAGGTTTTATAATGTGGTGGTTGAGGAGCTGCCATCAAATGTTGCTGATCTCCTGTGATGAAGTTTTTGCTCATGGAGGTAAATGACTTTTATTTGAAAAGTCATATTTATTATGTTCGTTCTCATAGGTCTGGCATCTTAATTTATCATGGAATGAACTTGCCGTACAATTGGGAGATACAGGTCCTGCGCATTTCACATCGGGACACATCCATTGCTCATTTTGGGTATATTGGCAACCCGTTGTTGCAACTTTTGTTGCCTGAGTTTTCTTTTGTATTTTAAGTTTTTTAAGTTTCCTTGAACAATTTGAGAAATTGGATCTAGTTTGGATTGGATTCGTTTTGTTCTATTTTAGTTTTTTGTGTGTGGGAGGAGAAGCTCAATATGATTAGAAAATGGTTTTTTGAGTTTCAGGAGGCTGGACTTGCACCATTCTTGGTTCTTCACTTCAAACATTTCTTTGAGCTACTTTATTCATTTATAAGCGACATAACAATTGTTTTCCCCCTTTCCTTTTCCTTTTTTGAAGTCTGAACTACAGATTCAATTTTCATTCTTATCAAACAGAACCTTAACCAGAGGCTTCTTGTTTCTCTATGGTGTGGAACATGAAGATTAGCCCACACCTCGCTCTTTTCTTTTCTTTCTTTTTATTTTTTTCCCTGTTCTCCCAATATTGTTTTATAATTATCCTACCTGTGTGCTTTGTTTGGGAGGAATAAAGTTGCCCAACTTGTATTACAAATATTGTTATCCCATGCCATTTCAATTTTTTCTTATGTTTTAGAAAAATTATCTTATTGCTCGATCCAGAACTTAGATTGATCAATTCATAACATCATCCTTCCTTTTTGATGATATTTATCTGGCCACAAAACCAGTGAAAATTTTGAGGTTTATGCTTCTCTCCCAAAATTGTGTGTTTCTCCTGAATGCTCCCCATATAACTCTTTTTGTTTATAGCCACATATACCAAAAGCAAAAGGTTTAAAAAGCATCCATAAAAAAAAAATGCAAAAGGTTAAAAAAGGGGGGCAAAACATGGTGTGCATGCTCTGTGGTGGTAGTCTCTCCGGGGTCCTCTGAACTCATCAATGTTGTCTGTTTCATCTATACACAACATTTTATGTTCAAATATACTGTGGAATAATGATATGTTATGATGATCTGCTATGATCAGGAGCTTTAATACTCACTTCTGCTGCATGTCCCTCCAAAAAAAAAAAAAAGTGTCCAGACTGGCCTTATCCTCAGTACGAATCGGTGTGAAGTGCTGGGCAGACATGGAACCTCATGGCTCCTGTTAAGATAAGAAAAATGTTGTTGGTGTTTCCATGGCATGAGAAGCTGAACATCATATTGTCTAATGTGCATATACTTCACTTCCGCTGTTCCTTTCTTCCTTTGTGCTGAAATTCTGGCCTTTCTGCTTCTTTTGTTCAAAATCTGGAGTGTGTGACCATTGAAAATAGGAATGAAATGGAATGGATAATGGGATGATGGGGTAGTGGACAATTGTTTGAAAATTACGTAGGTTTCGGTCAGAAAATTGAGGCTAAATTTGGAGGACAATCTGAGCCGCCCATTTTGTTTGGCTTTTTGTCTTTTGAGCTATTTTTTCAACGTCCTTAAAAGATTTTGGTTGAATGGTCAATCAGTGCCCTCCCTCCAAAGTCCAGCCTTTTAGGTATTTTTTCATTAAAAGGAAAGGATTGAGGGAAAAAGGATTAAGTAGATAAGGTGGTTTTACACTTTTACTTAATTTGGTTGAATTGAAAATAGAAACTATAATCCTTGATTCAATGTCAAGATAATAGAAGCAATTTTAATAGCATCATCTAGAGAGAGATTGTATCATTAAAAGAAATGAGAAACTTGATCAAGTAGATCATCATTTCTTCTCTTGAAAGAAGAAATTAATTGTGGGTTTAACTCATAATCAGAGGATCAATGGTTTTTTTTCAGAAATAAGTAATTAAATTTCATTCGGAGTCTCAATGGACAAATACTCTGTAAATGAAAATTTATCACATTTAAAAATAAAATAGTGTACTGTTAGAATATATTATTAAATTTTTAGACATAAATCCTTGGCTTAATGGGGTGTCAATGCAAGGATTGTAAGAAGATGCCAGCATATCATATGATTCCCAGGTAAGGACGCCATCTAGAATAAATTCCCAGAGGCCACTGCCCCAGTCAGACAAACCAACCCCACTGCTTCTCATTCTCCTCTGGACCCCACTTGCCTTCTTCCTCCTCGACTTTCTTGTTAAGACCAACACCCCAAAACAACCCTATTCAGTATCTCTGCAAAGAGGAAAATCCATGGGAGACTACAGATCCAAGCCATATGTTGATGACAGGAGGCAGATAGATTCCTACTATGACACATCCAGGCCCACTCCGTCAAACTTTCATGATAAGAGGTCTTACAGTGTTCCTTATGCCCCAACCTATATGGGTAATAACAAGGACTTAAAGTTGAAGAAAGGGAAGAGCCAAAGTGGGACTTCTTCAAAATCTTGGACTTTCAGCGACCCTGAGTTTCAGAGGAAGAAGAGGGTTGCTAGCTATAAGGCTTATTCTGTGGAAGGCAAGGTGAAGGGGTCTTTGAGGAATAGCTTCAGATGGCTTAAGGCTAGGTACCACCGGATAGTCTATGGGTGGTCATGATTATTATTATGATTAATTTTTTAAGAATTTTGCGTTTGTAAGTTCTGTGCCTCTGTTTTAATTATGTGTCATCTTAGAATTAAGGTTCCTGGATTGGGATCATTAATTCACGATGTGGGTTGTCCACATACAACTGTTTTCATCCTAATATTTGGTTACGCAGTTTCTGGGTTCAACTCTTCCGATCAAAATATATGATTTTTTAACATTTTGAATGCCATATACATGCATCTAAATTGTGGGGTAGGTGGAGGGACCACTGAGGAAGAGTTTCAAGATGCTTTAGGGTTATAGATAAAGTAGTTTATGGATTGATTGTTTCTTGGGTATTGTTATTTCTCATATTTTGTTCTGTGAATTGTGTGGCAATCTCAAAACTTTGTAATAAATTCATGATACATCCATGTGGGCAGGTCATAAATAGCCTAATTCTTTTGGAATTGCAGGATTTCAATCCATTCATTTAGCATTCTAGATATCGACTTGATAAAGTCTGTCTTTTGAGGTTGCCTTGATAATGAACAGCAACCACTGTGTGCTCTTGATTCTTTTAATTAGACCGGATGTTTTGAACACCAAATCCTTTTTTATTGCAGGTTTATTGTGAAGCTTGGATCACACAGATTTCATATGTTTTAGCTTCTAATCTTTTATGCTAGTTTCATATAATGTGTATTATTGGGTTTGGAGACTTGAATTATTCAGGAATTAACCTTGCTATTTGTATCCATGGAGTTTTAGTTGAGTCTTTATGCTTTTGTTTTACTTATTTATTATGAGAGTGTTCGAATAATTCAGAAATTGTTCTCACAAGGATGCTGGTCGAGTAAAATGGCACCCAACATTTACATTGAAAAAATAAAATAAAATGCTAATAGGGGCTTCCTTGTTTGATATATTGTGATTCTATGTTACATGTTTTGGTGGTTTGTGTGAATGTGAAGGGAATCATCTAAGGTCACAGCTGATCGACACGACCAATGAGCTTTTCCCCCAGTTAATCTTGCTTGATAATTTCCATCAACTTCCTTGGGTACTTTCCAGTCTGGAATTGTTCCCCTGTGAGCCTGTGACACACTAGTTGCAACTTCTAGGAAGATATTTGAAACATTCTTGTTTGTTTCTGATCTTCTGATACAAGTCCCAATTCAATCTTGCTGAAGTTCCTCATGCCAAGTTTCCTTCAGTATAAGTCTTTTTTTTCCCAAATCACAAGCTTGATGAAATGAAGCCCGACCGACGAAGAATAATAACCTTTCCATGTAAGAAGTAGCCTCATTATTTAGAGTTCTTGCAGGTCATCCAAGGATGATCCCTAAATTGTTCTTTAACATAGATCCCAACCAGCCTCTCCACTTGGTCTCAATTAGATGTTGAAAGACGAACTTTTTTTTTTTTCTCAGAAGGATCCATCTTTTAAGCATGGCTTGTTCCCATATACTTTTCAAAATTCAGATGTAGTTTCTGGTTTAACAATAGGGATTTTGTAGCTGTTTAATCTTTGTCTGTTTTAAGTTTTGATTCATCTCGCATTCCTTTTTTGGATGGTGATAATTAGGTTGATTGGAAGGAGAAAATTTTCCTTGCATTAGGGTGCATGGATCTTGATTTAGCACTTTGTATAAATATTTGAGAATTAGTTCTAAAAATAGCTTGTTTTTTTAGATGTTTTCAAATATAAAAAAACAACCTATTTTTAGAACCAATTCTCAAATATTTATGGGGAGTGTTTTGAGTAACTATTGAAAATATGAAGGATTTTGAGAACTTTTGCATTGTAGTTACATTAAAGGAGAACAACTCGAGAAAATTGTTTTTTTATATTTGAGTTATCAAATAGAATTTTGAGAACTGTTTTTTGAAAACATTCTGAAGCAAACTTGAAATAATCTCATTACTTCATTGGTAACGTGTGCAATGTCTTCAGATTGTCTTTGTAGTGTTGGAAGAGACTCTCATTCTTGTGGGTTTCCTTAATGGCGACTTTAATGTTAGGCAGCACCTCTGTTTTGTGCTTTACATTTCCTTTGTGGATCCGTTTGACAATTGGGTTGATAATGCCTTAGTTGTAAGCGCATTAGCTCTATTCTTGGTCAGCCAACTGCCATTTCTTCTGGAAATTATCATTTAAGATTTGCTTCCTTGTGCTGAACTCTTCATATATATATATATATGAACTTATTCCAAACATCTATGCCTTGCTTCCATGGGTACAAATATCACTGAAAAATTCTCTTACCAAATACCAACTCTAATCCACCTGCATTTTAAAATTGTTTTTT